>NC_135497.1:157501039-157815812 GCF_052857255.1 Amblyomma americanum | reverse complement strand
GACATTTCAATGCTTGAAACTGTTTCCTTCAAAGATGTCAGATCATCCACTTTGGCCGTGAGATTTGCCAAAGCCTTACTAATCTCAGCAAGCTGTTTGCATAGGACAGCAGAAGATGCATTACTGCTGCTATCCTGACTGCGAGACGCCGAAGATCTACATATCAAGCATTTCAAGGCTTTTCTTAATTCAGCATTTTTTGCTTTAAAACTCCGCTCCCCAACCCCTGCACACTTCCCTATATGAAACCTTTGACAGCAATCCGCACAAGTCATAAATTCTTCACCATCTATAATGTCTTCATAGCATGCAGAACAAGGATCAAACTTTTCAGATGACATTGCAAGCAAGACACTAGACCATGGGCAGCAGTGGCAGCAGTGGCGGCAGTATGCACTGGCAGCTTGACAACAATAAGAAAAGACAACTAACCTGCAAATTCAAAACAGTTGTTTGAGCACTCTTGTGCAGCAACGTGCCACCGCCTACGCTGCCCGATGTGTGAAGGCTCTCGACGACTTGCGCAGCTTTATAGCCAGAAGGAACGGGCGTATCTTCACGTGATGACAGCACGATAGGCAGCCGCACACGGTGCGTCAACGAAGCCAGCAGAATGCAGATCGCGCGTGATGCGGAAATTCTTGCAGACGGACAGCAGCGAAGGAACTGCAAATTCAAAACAGTTGTTTGAGCACTCTTGTGCAGCAACGTGCCACCGCCACCGCTGCCCGATGTGATACATTTCATACGTGCATTCCGTATCGCATCGGCTAAAGAAGGCTGGAAACCGCGCTGGCATCCGAGTTGTGTTTTCAGTACCGAACAAGCTGGGCGGCCTTTGCCGAAAAGTGAACCAAAAAGAAAGAAAAAAGATGTCATGCGTCAAAAACATGAAGCACGCTTTGTTGGCTGCAAGAATGGAGTCGTTTACGAAATTCCGCTAACCTGTGGCCGCAAGTACGTCCGTCAGATAGGCCGTTGCCTCGATGACCGGCTGCGTGAACACGCAAATTCAATGATCGAGGACTGGAACAGGTAGCAATTTTCCATTCCACTGCGAGAACTGCAAGAGCTTTAGACCAAAGCTGCACGGAACGGGCGTTTCACGAAGGTGTAAAGAGAAAGGAGCGAAAGAAATGTTCGAGGCATTCATCATCGACAAAAGCGCAGAGACTTGCGTCAGCACACCGTCCATCGCCCTCCTCAAGAAGGAACTGTCTTATATGAAATCTTGAGTTCGCTTTCCCAGATTAGAGCCCGGCCTTTTCTGGTTTTCTTTTTGTTCTACATCCTGCTCGATCACCTTGCGCTTCATCTTTCCTTATTTAGGCGGTATTTATTGCGCGTGCAAATAAATTCGTTTTCACTTGGTAGTGTCAGCGCTTGTATTTCTTCTGTCGTGCGAGCGTTTTTTTTTTTGCGCTGCATATCTCCTCTTCTTATCGACTATTATTTAACAGACTGATTTCACTTGTTTGCAGAGAGACTGAAGTAGTGCAGATGCACGTGTCGTTTCTCTCCTCGATAAAAATTCTTCAGATAGTTCACGTGCATATCTATCCTTACCTCTCGTTTGAATTTTGGTTTGCTGAAGTCGTGGCTCACAATTTTCATCGCTGTCCTTGCGAGAGCGGCAGTAGGCGGGTAGATTTCGGAACGAGTCCGATGCGTTTTCTATTGATGTTTCTAGAAACAATGCAACATGAACTAGCCCGAGAACGATGGATGGATGGATGGATGGATGGATGGATGGATGGATGGATGGATGGATGGATGGATGGATGGATGGATGGATGGATGGATGGATGGATGGATGGATGGATGGATGGATGGATGGATGGATGGATGGATGGATGGATGGATGGATGGATGGATGGATGGATGGATGGATGGATGGATGGATGGATGGATGGATGGATGGATGGATGGATGGATGGATGGATGGATGGATGGATGGATGGATGGATGGATGGATGGATGGATGGATGGATGGATGGATGGATGGATGGATGGATGGATGGATGGATGGATGGATGGATGGATGGATGGATGGATGGATGGATGGATGGATGGATGGATGGATGGATGGATGGATGGATGGATGGATGGATGGATGGATGGATGGATGGATGGATGGATGGATGGATGGATGGATGGATGGATGGATGGATGGATGGATGGATGGATGGATGGATGGATGGATGGATGGATGGATGGATGGATGGATGGATGGATGGATGGATGGATGGATGGATGGATGGATGGATGGATGGATGGATGGATGGATGGATGGATGGATGGATGGATGGATGGATGGATGGATGGATGGATGGATGGATGGATGGATGGATGGATGGATGGATGGATGGATGGATGGATGGATGGATGGATGGATGGATGGATGGATGGATGGATGGATGGATGGATGGATGGATGGATGGATGGATGGATGGATGGATGGATGGATGGATGGATGGATGGATGGATGGATGGATGGATGGATGGATGGATGGATGGATGGATGGATGGATGGATGGATGGATGGATGGATGGATGGATGGATGGATGGATGGATGGATGGATGGATGGATGGATGGATGGATGGATGGATGGATGGATGGATGGATGGATGGATGGATGGATGGATGGATGGATGGATGGATGGATGGATGGATGGATGGATGGATGGATGGATGGATGGATGGATGGATGGATGGATGGATGGATGGATGGATGGATGGATGGATGGATGGATGGATGGATGGATGGATGGATGGATGGATGGATGGATGGATGGATGGATGGATGGATGGATGGATGGATGGATGGATGGATGGATGGATGGATGGATGGATGGATGGATGGATGGATGGATGGATGGATGGATGGATACGGCTGAACCCTTTACATCGGGCGGTGGCTCAAGCAACCTAGCCATGTCTTGTGAAATTTTACTCCTGTCTTGCTTTTAGCCACCAATCAGATAACCTTCGCTTGGTTACTTCTAACCTCTTAAAATCCACTTTCCATTCACTATCCCTAAACCCCAATGCCTTGGGTAAGTCAGCCCCGCTGCCTTCCACTGTAGGGTGAAGCCCTTTACAGAAAAGTATCAAGTGTTCAGCTGTTTCCTCCTCCTCTCCGCACGCAATGCACAAAGTGTCTATCTCCTGGTACCTGACTCTATACGTCTTAGTCCGCAAAACTCCAGTCCTGGCCTCAAACAACAAAGAAATTCCCCTACAATTATCATAGATATTTTCTTTGACAATTTCCTGTTTAAAGGTCCGGTATGTTTCTAGTGCCGATTTCGTCAGCATCCCTGTTTTCCACAAAGCTCTCTCTGTTCCTTTAACCTTTTTCTTAACCGATAATTGCTGATTTGCCCCCTTGCTGCTGTCCAGATATTTGCTTGTCAATTTTCTAGTTCGCTTTCTCCATTTCGTGTCAACATTCTTTATATACAGGTATCTGAAAACTTTCCTAGCCCACCGCTTTTCCTCCATCCTTCTCAATCGTTCCTCAAATGCTATCTTACTGCTAGCCTCTCTGCTCCCGAAAGACGCCCATCCCATATCACCCTGTAACCCCTGATTTGGTGTATTGCCATGTGCTCCCAAAGCTAACCTCCCTACTCCCCGTTGCCTAATTTCCAGCCTTGCTTGAACATCTGGCCTCATACACAGGACCGCATTCCCGAAGGTCAGGCTAGGGACCATCACCCCTTTCCAGATCCCTCTTACCACCTCATACCTATTGTAATTCCACAGTGCCCTATTTTTCATGACAGCTGCATTCCTACTAGCTTTATTCATTACATATTTTTCATGCTCTGTCAGATACTCAACACTGTTATTTATCCACACCCCAAGATACTTGTACTCATTCACTACTTTTAGCACGAACTCCGGTATTCTATGCTCGCCGCCCTCTTCAATAAATGTCATGACTGCAGATTTTTCCTTACTGTACTTGAAGCCTAATCTATCTCCCTCTGTACTGCATATGTCTAACAACTTCTGCAGGTCTTCCTTGTTGTCAGCCATTATCACTATATCGTCCGCATATATTAGTCCCGGTAATGTCTGTTTAATCAATTCCCCTTGCTTGAAAAAAGATAGGTTGAAACCTAGTCCGCTCCCCTCTAGCTTGGCCTCCAAACCTTGCAGGTACAACATGAACAACAAAGGGGACAGAGGACATCCTTGTCTAAGCCCCCGCTGTATCTCTACAGGCCCTGATACATTTTTTCCCATTTTATGAGCACTCTGTTACCTCTCTATATATCTTTTAAAAGATTAATTACTCCATTTTCCACATCCAATGTGCCCAATATGTCCCACAAATGCTCCTGAGTAACTTTGTCATAGGCTCCCCTAATATCCAGAAATGCTAGCAATAAGGGCCTATGTTCCTTTTCCGCAATTTCTATACACTGTGTCAATGAAAATAGATTGTCCTCCAACCCCCTTTGTTTCCGGAACCCATTCTGTAGTTCCCCTAACACCCCCTCGTTCTCCACCCAAGCCTGCAGTCTATCCTTTATAATTTGCATCACCACCCTGTAAACCACAGATGTCACTGTTATGGGGCGATAGTTACTTACGTCTGCTTTGTCCCCCTTTCCCTTATATATCATGTTCATTCTACTTAATCGCCATTCATCGGGAACTTTCTCATCCACTATCGTTTTGTTCACTACCTGTATTAATGTTTGCTTGGATTTTGGTCCTAACTTCTTTATCAACATAATCGGGATACCATCTGGTCCTGTTGATGTGCCACTAGGAACCTTCTTCTCTGCCCTTTCCCACTCTCCTTGCTCAAGTGAAGCTATTGCTGTAACCGGTCTATCCTCCTTCGATAAATTATGTACCACGTGCTTTGCTGAAAATTTTTCCGTCATCCTTGTTCCTATGTGTTTTATTGCTTCATCCCCTTCTAGTCGAATACCCTCATCTGTAACAATAAACCTTTGTTCTAGCCTAGTTTTATTGCTCATTGCATTTAGATGTTTCCAGAATTTTTGGACTGCTTTTCTATCCTTTTTATTTACTTTTGACATCCATTGGGCACCCTTTCTTCTAATTTTCTCATTAATCAAATAGGATGCGTCCCTTCTACACTTTATGAAGGTATCCCATTTTCTGTCTACTTCGGGTTTTGGTTCCCCCCTCTTCTTGGAATATCTGTGTTCCCTGGATGCTTCCTTGTTGCCCTCTTGACCTCCTCATCCCACCAACTCTTGGGTTTGCATCTTTTCCCTTTTAGCTTTACTCGCACCTTAGCTAGCTCTAGCTCCAGTAATCGAGTTAATTTGGTATAAGTCCATTCTGTTTCACTATCCTCAAAAATTACTTTCTCTATTTGTTTGGCTGCTACTTCCAATTGCTTTTCTGAGTAAAAATTTCCCCCTGATTGTTTATCTTGATTCAGTCCTACATTGCTTTTTCTTCTGAAGCTCAACTTGATACGCTTGTGGTCACTACCTAGACTTCTGGAACCATCTTCATCTATGCTCATTACCCCTAATCTGTTATACATCCTCTGTGACATTAGTGCATAATCTATCGTCGAGTGCAGACTCCCCGCCTCCCATGTTATGAGCCCTTCACACTTCTCGGTGCTGTTGCATAGAACTAAATCATGCCTGTCACACATGTCCTGCAGCATGCTTCCTGTCGAATCCGTGTACCCATCCAGATCTTCTATGTGTGCATTCATGTCGCCTAATATAACTATCTCGCCCTGTCCTCCTAGCTCATCAATGTCGCTTGCAATACATTTTAACATTTTCCTGTTTTCCTCTTTGGCATTAACCCCTGTCCACAGGTATACAAAGCCAAGGAGTGTTTGCTTGCCTGCCACTGTTCCTTTTAGCCATAAATGTTCCCTGCATCCCAGTCTAACCCTTTGAAAATTCATACTTTTATGAATGAATGCCCCAATTCCACCTCCCTTTCTGCTGCCCTCTGTTCTATTGAAATATTCCCATGCGTAGTCTGGGTTACAGGGTCGTTGCTCCATGTCTCTAAGATGTGTTTCCGCTAAACCATATACCATTAATTCCTCCTGTCTTAACTGTTCTTCTATTTCCTCCCATTTCAGTCTATTCCTGCCACCTTGCATGGTAATGAAACCTATATCTGAATTAACTTGGCCCTGGCGCTTGCGTCTCTTTCTTCCCCTATGGTTCCATTGTCCGTTTGATCTTAATTCTTCCTTCTCTACACTGGTTCCTTCAGAGCTCTGGGTCCCCCCAAAAAAGCTGTTGCCTGGCGACCTATCCTACTACCCACCTTCTTGCCAGTGGCACCACCGTAGTGGATGCCATCCTGTGCAAAAGGGTGGGGCCTAACCTCGTACACTTCCCTGTTGACCTCCATCACCTCGTATCTTAGTCGTCGACTCAATAGCCTAATTACCCGATTAGTCTCCACGACCCTCCTTTCCGTTTCGCGAGCCTGCCTCTGGACCTCTGGGATTGTGCATATGGTCACATGCACACTCTCAGAGGCCTCTCTAAGCCTACGCATCCCCACCTCCAACTGCGTCTCAAGATTCTGGCTCCTCCCCTGCAGTACATCATTGAGACCAGCATGGATGGCCACAAGGTGTTCGCCATCGATGCTGCCCACCACCACCTCCCGGGCTCTGGCCATTGCATCCACCATGCACTTTCCTGACTGAGCCTCCACCTGCACCCGCCTGTCTGCCTTCACTGCCGTCAGAACGCCTCCCTCAACCCTCGCTACATTCGAGTCCCCGACCACCAGAACTCTCCTGCGCCCCAAACGTTCGCTTCCTAATTCCATCTGTTGGCCTCCGGATCGCTCTAGCTGACTCTCCTGCCATTGTACGCTATTGTCGCGAGTTTCCATGCCCGCTTTAACCTTTTTCATTTCGTTCTCATTTTTCTCACTCAATGCTCGCTGCACTACAGCACTGTACGATCGACGAGCCTCGTCCCCCACCTGACCCTTCTCCGAACTGGGGTGCCCAGCCGGCCGCGACCTGAGCGCTTCAACCTATTTTTCTAGCTGGGTCCGCTTTTCCCGCTCTTCATTAATCTCGCCCACCATTCGCTTCAACAGGGCGGCATTATTCTCCTCCTTTTTAATAAAATCGGCGACCTGAGCTTCCAGCTTAATCCGTGCCTCTCGTTCGACCTGCCGGTCCGCATTAAGTGCATTAAACCCAGCTTCCCATTCCCCTTTTAACGCATGAACGGCGTCCCCAAACCGCTTGCACATCTTACACACGAAGCTAGCCTCATCCGCCTCGGCTAAGCTCCCGAACCCTGTCTCATCTAAGTAACACCAACGGTCGCACTCCTGGCACTGTACTAACTCCCCGTCCTTGTCCTCCTTAACTTTCCTAGCTTGCCGACCCATCGTCCGGCCGACTACGCCTTGTGAAAGCCCGCCAAAATTCCTATGCGTAAAAACCCGCCAAGAATATTACACAAAACTTCGGCACTACGCAACGTAAAAGCCCGCCAAAATTCCTAGAGAAGAAACCTTCGGCACTTGTCAACGTAAGAGCCCGCTAAAACTCCTGCACAAAAACCTTCGGCACTGCGCAACGTAAAGGCCCGCCAAAATTACTACACAAAAAACCTTCGGCACTACACAACGTAAAAGCCCACCAAAATTCCTACACAAAAACCTTCGGCACTACGCAACGTAAACGCCCGCCAAAAATCCTACACCAAAAACTTTCAGCAATACGCAAGGTAAAAGCCTTCCAAAATTTCTACGCAAAAACCTTCGGTACACACACTTCCGCTAGCCTTTCTACCCTTAACTCGGTTTAAAACTACTGCCCGAAAGCATGTACAAGCGCAAACACCAAAAGGCACTTAGCTTCAGACGTAGTCGCTTGGGCTCCGAAAAAAAGCGTCCGCCTCCGACGGTGTCACGAGCGAGTGTTTTATTACAGCGCGCTCTCTATCGGCATTACTGGTTAATGGAGGGTTTAAAGTCCCGAGGCGACTCAGGCTATGAGAGTCGCCGTAGTGAAAGGCTCCGCAAATTTCGGCCACGTGGGGCTCTTTAACGTGCACTGGCATCGCACTGTACACGGGCCTCTAGAGCTTCGCCTACATCGAAATTTCAGCGCCGCGGTTGGGATCGAACCCGCGTCTTTCGGGTCAGCAGCCGAGCGCCATAAGCACTGAGCCATCGCGGCGGAAAACCTATCGGGATTACTGGTTTTAGTTACAACGAATTCTGTTAACACCTTCGTCACTTCTGCAGAGACAGCTGTTTGTGGTGCTTCCCATGGAGAATGCAGTGGTGCCATTAAAAAAAATTGGAGCGACACTTAAGCTCCGCCTTAAGGGTGCGACGCTACAGCGTACTGGGTTAATTCATATATGTGAAGAAGGTCATTCTCTACGTTCATAGGTCCATGCGTGCCCTCATACCCCTTTTGGGGCAGTGGTGTAGCGATTAAGCAATGCGCCACTGCCCTGCGATGGCAGGTTCTCCGAAGGGTGGGCCTTTTGCGGCTCAGGTTGCGCTTCCCCAGAGACCAATCATTAATTTAATTGCCACCTGTCATAGTGGGCAGGTTGTAATGATGCCGCAAGGTCACCTGACATAAGTGGCCCACCTGCCTCCTAGGTTACACTTTGGGGACCACCTGCCAGAGCTATACTCGTGTCTTTGAGCTCACAACGCCACCAACGAATTTTCTTGTGAGTGGAACCTTAAACGCTATCCCGTTAAAAAACCTAAGTTCACGTGGCAGTGAAGTCGTCGCCACTTGGAGCGGCCTATGGCGAGAAATAGTCCTAGGGCGAGAAAAGCGGGCGGCGTGTGCGTTTGTGTGTACTGGCAGGTGGGGCAGAAAATCCCAGCGATGGAAAGCAAAAAGGTTGACATCATGAATCGGCGGTATGACGCGCACAGCGAGACGATCACCGCCCTATTCAGACTATCTTGTATACGTTGTTCGCCTATATAAACGCGTCACTGGTCGACCTCAATGTGGCGCAATTCATGTGATGTCATTAGTTGCAAAATTGTGCCGCAACTGTTTGTCGTACAGAGCTCCAGGTGGTGTCACACAGTTCTCGTTGCATACAGCTTACATGTGTTAGTGAAGTTGGAGACTAGCTTGCGACAGGGATTCGAACCGACGACACATGCAATTGTGTGCCTTCCCCCACTCTTTACCTCTTCCCTTAAGACGCGGTTGATGTGTGCACCAATATGTGTGAGAGTTCTTGCGGCATTTACTTTCCTCAAAAACCAATTTTCGTTTTAAAATTGTGATGTAACCTTTCCTGGCACAGCGTTCCGGGCGGTGTCATAAGCGCGTGCGCGCGCGTGTGTGTGTGGGTGATTTCGCACATCGAAAAAAAAAGATTCTGATTGTCTGAAATAAACTAAGGTAGCAAACCGCAACCAAACGCCGACGTCTTGCGCCCATCACATGCTGTCGCGTTCCCACACGCAAGCAGTCTTAAGTCATCTTCATCAGCCTGACTACACCCACTGGAGCCCCCCCCCCCCTCCCCCCCAAGGGCCTCTGCCATTTCTCCCCAATTAACCCTGTCTTTTGCCAGCTGCGCCCACCCTATGCCTGAAAACTTCTCAATCTCATCCGACCACTACTACAAATTAAAGCGTGGAAAAAAGTACTACAATTAGTAATGGAAGAAACTTCGGCCGGCAAAATTAGATTTGCGGCCGTCCGTAAAAAAACGAGGAACAAGACGTGTCGCTGCGGAATGAATATTCTTGGATTTTTTAAGAGCGTTAGTTGTTACTTATCGCGTTTCGAGATTTCGTGGGGTCTGCTACCACCCTTGACCACAGCGCCATCTGTGGCAGCAACTACTCATCACGTTTCGAGATTTCAGGAGGTCTTCTACCAATGAATGAATGGATGGATGGATGGATGGATGGATGGATGGATGGATGGATGGATGGATGGATGGATGGATGGATGGATGGATGGATGGATGGATGGATGGATGGATGGATACGGCGGAACCCTTTAAATCGGCCAGTGGATCAAGCCAAATAGCCATGACTTATGAAATTTTACTCTTGTCTTGATTTTAGCCACCAATAAGATAAGCTTCGCTTGGTTACTTCTACCCGCTTAAAATCTACTTTCCCTTCACTGTCCTTAAACCCCAATACCTTGGATAAATCAGCCCCGCTGCTTTCCACTGTACGGTGAAGCCCTTTACAGAAAAGTGTCAAGTGTTCAGCAGTTTCCTCCTCTCCGCACGCAACGCACAACGTGTCTATCCCGTGGTACCTGACTGTATATGTCTTAGCCCGCCAAACTCCCGTTCTGGCCTCAAACAACAAAGAGCTTTCCCTACAATTATCATTCAAAGCGCCATCTCAGATCAAAGCGCCATCTGTGGCTGCACTAGAAAACAGCTCATCTCGCATTGAGACTTGTAGCGCCATCTATAATATCATTGTAGAAACAACCGCCTGCCGCGTGCCAGTGAGGACGTCACGGTCCGATATGGTGGATAGAGGTGGAAATATGTGAGTATGACGTCAGGGGACGAAATGGCGGTATAGTTTCGGTTTCTCCAATCTAAAATGGCGCCCATTAAAATTGGTTGTGCCCTCTCATGCCTTTTCCCCACCTCACCAAAAAATATTCTAAAACGGGTAGGAAAACTGTCCCGTTACGGGACCGATATGCATGTACACATTCGACTGACTGACTGATGTTGCTGAAAGGAAGTAGGAAAAGCAAAGAGCACCAGCCTGCCTACTGGCTCAAGCCGAGCCACGCTCGTTGCCGCGTGCTGAAAGTAGGAGACTTAAAGGATAGGAGGGAAAGATAGATAGAAAAGGCGCCGCGCGCTAAAAGGCCCATAGGCCCCGGGCCGATCCCGGAGGCAGTGCAATACCGGGCCGACCCGTGCCAGAGTGCGTCTAGGACTCCGCCAGATTCCAAAAATAAGTTTAATATCTTGGGCCCAAGGACCAGCAGCAAATATTAAATCAAGTATCAGGTACCTAAAACCGCTCCCCATTCGTTCCGCTATATATACTCCGACAACAACGGGAACCCATCCGGGGACACTTGTATACCGAATTTTGCAGGCAAATAAAACCCTAAGGTTTGTGTTGTAGAAATAAAACCACAATTAAATAATAGGTAAACGTTGCATACATGCAATTATAAATTGAAGAGCTACCATATCGCACCGCAAGCCGAATTCTAGGTCCACCTTGACCCCCCAAATGAAGCAAATTCCGTTTGGGACGTGTCTTGAAGGGGTGTAACTCGACAATGGGTAGATGTGCATCGTAATTTCTCTGATAGATGGCACTAGGGCTGCGATCGCTCCGCTAGGCGGCAAGCGTGCACGCGTATCTAAGGCATTGGGATTTAGTGACGGTGAAGGGAAAGTAGATTTTAAGCGGGTAGAAGTAACCAAGCGAAGGTTATCTGATTAGTGGCTAAAATCAAGACGAGTAAAATTTCATAATTCATGGCTAGGTAGCTTCAGCCCCCGCCCGATTTAAAGGGTTCAGCCTTATCCATCCATCTATCCGAGCATGGTGGCAATTCATCCTGCTTCAAAGGGTATTACATTCTGTTCCTCGAGACGAGCGGCGCGTTCTTCTTGGCTTTCTTCATCTAGTAAAGCTAACAGCATACGCTCGTTACTTGAACGTCTTCCAGACAGTGGCGGCCTTTTTTTCCTAGTCGCCCCTCATTTGTGAAACATAGGTGTGTGTGTGTGTGTGTGTGTGTGTGTGTGTGTGTGTGTGTGTGTGTGTGTGTGTGTGTGTGTGTGTGTGTGTGTGTGTGTGTGTGTGTGTGTGTGTGTGTGTGTGTGTGTGTGTGTGTGTGTGTGTGTGTGTGTGTGTGTGTGTGTGTGTGTGTGTGTGTGTGTGTGTGTGTGTGTGTGTGTGTGTGTGTGTGTGTGTGTGTGTGTGTGTATGTGTGTGTGTGTGTGTGTGTGTGTGTGTGCGTGCGTGCGTGCGTGCGCGCGCGCGTGTGTGTGTTGGCAACAGATGGAATGGAAAGTTTAAGGCGAAGGTTTTCCTGCCGATCTTTCAATCCACTGCAGTGAAGAGTTCGTTTGCTGCTGGTCATGCTTAACTTTTGATAGTAGTTCCCAATAACGAAACGCACAGCCTCTTTTTTTGCAGTTTCTTAAGTTTTGTGTATTTATTTAATTTTGAGCCCACTGCTAGCCTCAGTCCCTCACACAGGAGACTGTTGCAAGAAAGTCACTAAAAGCTGCATACATTCTGGTTTCTGGAGAAAACGAAACGAAAAAGCCTTTACAATCATACAAACAAATAAGTAACAAGAAGCAAACAAGTCGAAATCACGGCACTCACTGTCAATATAGTTTCGCCAGGCCGTCTAAAAAGATATGCAAAGATGTGCAGGAAACAATATCATTCGTCAGCAGGTTCCAATCTCAGGTGGTTTGAGGAAAGAGGGAAGTCTTGAACATGTCACTGTGAAATCTGTATTCCTACAAGTGTTTACTGCGTTTTGTTCTTGATATGCAGCGTTCGAAAAAGTGTGGTGTTTATGTCCATCAGTTCGAAATGCATCGTTTAAAATAAGAAAAAGAAATTTAAGATGCAGGCATTTGATGCGATATTGGATCGTTGGATGATCGGAAGACGAAACATTTCTGTAGAGGAATTGCAACGATGGTACTTGTTGTAACTGAAGAGTATCGCTTTCCGCTAAACGTTTTGTAGTTGGGCAACACATTTTTCAGCAGATGAAAACTAACTAATGATGTTGTATTCAACTACAAGGCGAACGAGTGGGAGCTAAGCTAATTATTGGGCGTCAGGTGAAGCAGATTTGAGGGAACGTGTAAGTGAAAAAAATTGAGGCAAGTGCTTTGGATGTTACATGCGAAATGGGCCTGTTCCATTTTATGATTGACGGGATCATAGTACCCAAGTGTTCGTGCTCACGGGCTCTTGTCATGGTCTGATGTTCAACTCGGTGGGAGTAAAACAGGAGCTTTTCTCTTCTAGTGACTATTATACAGACAGCCTTATTTAAATTCAGCGTCGTCTGCCAGTCCTCACTACATTCTGAAACTTGCACGAGTGAGTAGATCTTCGCGACACATAACACCTTCGTATATAACGCTGACGTTTGCGAGTAAATGGACAATGCAATTTATGTTCATTGCACTGTCATTTACGTTTATAAAAAAGAATAGAAGATAAAACCGTGTCTTGCGGTACACCGGATGCTACTTCAGTGCAGGCTGAACGTTACTCACATTCTACAAACTGATGCTGATTTGACAGATACACTCGTAACCAATTTGTTATAATACGAGAGCCGAAAACTAACTGTAGTTTGTGAAATAATTTGTCGTGTGATACACGGTCAGAAGCTTTGGAAAAATCAAGAAATATATCAATTTATCCACGATTATGTTTTGCTTTGTAAGGGTCTCAGAATACGCAACCATATCCGAGGACTGAGCAGACGTGTGTGTAAAATATAACTGCTGCATGAGATTACGACTCAGGTGACTGAAATTGCGTCGCAAGAAGCCCAGAATGGAGACGTGGCTTTATTCACAACATATTTGGGGAGATAAATAGTTTCTCCCCTCTTAACCGCGGCTGACACAGTTCAAAGCCGCCCGGACCTCACCCCGTGATCGCGTACACTACCGAGCGCACGCCTAGGGCACGTCGGGCCCTGCCCTGAGGGAGCAAAGCAGCGACACACTCTGACACAAACAGGCACTTATTGCTATAGCAACACTAACGCCAGTTAGCAAAAAAATACGCTAATGAATCGAGGTCGTCCGACTCACCAGCAAGGTAATGAGCGAATGTTTGCCCACGCTGGTGCAGGGGATACTCCGAGGCCGGATGAGACGAGATGCGGGAGAGCGGTCCTTCTCACGAGGCCTCGCCCCGCGGGCCGAGAGCGGAGCGCCGCGGGCGATACATCCGTTCCCGGAGACGTTCCCCAGCCGAAGAGAGCCATGCTGTGTTCCAGGGAGAGTCACGTTGCGCGCCCCGCATCGAGGCGATGCTGTTGCTGCAGGGTGCATCACGGGAAAAGAAAGTGGACGGTGGGGCAGCCCCTACAAACCCCGAACCTTAAATAGAACTACGCGCCTCAAAGTAGACGCTATGGAGGAGTCTCCTGGTTTTCATGCACTTGAGGCCGGTCTTGCAGCGGAGGTCACGCCAACAGCCTCTTTTCGAAAGCGACGTGAAGGTCTCCGCTGGGACGACTCGCATGGCCCGTGGACTCCGTGTCCGCTGGCCCGCGAAGAGATAGCCGGTTGAAAACTGCAGGCCAGGATTCTGCAGTAGACTCCAGGGCAATAGCAGCCGCAGGTGAATTCTCCCTGATCTCGCCACAGCTTCCCCGGATGGATGCGGCGAACAGGATACAGGCCGCTCCGTCGCAGCTGGCGGCAGCGAGACGATGTGCACCGGACTGCAAGCTTGGGGGGGGGGGGATCTAGCGAATCTGGAAGAGTGTCGAAACGCTCTCGGCGTGCCTTTAACGTCGGTCACGGGAGGGGAAACTGCGTCCGCAAGGGCCTAATAACACAATGGTTAACTGGCTAGCAAACGTGTCGGGCGGCTATGCAAACGGAAAGTTCGAGTGAACAAAGCCCTTTCTTGAGTTGAACGGCACTGCTCAGTTCGTGCGAGGTTACAAAAACGAGTGGGCAGCAAAGTGCGCCTCTCTAAACAACACGGTCCGGTGGTCGTGTCTCTTCCGACGTGATGATGGCAGCTCCGAAAACCCTCAGGCCTAACTACAACCCTGACAATGACCGTGAACAAAACAAAGACCCGAAACGGGTTACGTGCGCGCAGCCACGAGGAGACATCAGCTCTGTGGGGTGGTCCTACCCTGCTCACTGCACGAAGCAGCTTCTGAGTGGTCGGCGCCCACCGTATCCGACGGTGCCGAACTGCAATGCCAGCGAGCTCGTAGTGGCACACGTGGCCCTGGATTCCCGGAGTCATGGCTCCCAGAGTCGAAAAAGAGACCGCAGAGAAAAACATATACAGAAAATTTTGACCACCCACGCGGCTTCCATACTCACTCGAAACTCGGCAACTTCGCGGGCGCTAAACCTCGCGCTCCCTCGATGCGGACTAAGTGGGTCTCGTGCTGAAGATACTCCAGACAAAAGTTCAAGAAAAATGTGCTGAACATGTGGAAAAGTTCAAACATGCTACAGCGCAACACACCTCACACTCAAGAAAGCATGCTGCAGGTCCTAGCGATCAAAATTCACACTTACCTTAGCACTTGTCAAGTCCGGACAAAGCGTTCTTCGAATCCGACACAGTCGTTCAAGGTTCCAAGAGCAGGCCCCACGTTGGGCTGCCAGTTGTGGGGCTTAAATAGAAGGAGATAAATAGTTTCTCCAAGCTTAACCACGGCTGGATGGATAAGGCCGAACCCTTTAAATCGGGTTGTGGCTCAAGCCACCTAGCATCAATCGTAAAATTTTACTCTTGTCTTGATTTTAGCCACCATCAGATAATCTTCACTTGGTTACTTCTACCCGCTTAAAATCTATTTTTCCTTCACGGTCCTTAAACCCCATTGCTTTGAATAAATCAGCCTTGCTGCATTCCACTGTAGGCGCTCTGTTAGCTAAGGTGCCTCGATGATCGCGCCCCACTCCGCCGATCCGCTGACGCAGTTAGTTCAAAAACCACCCGGACCCCATCCTGCGATCGCGTACGCTACCGAGCGCACGCCGACCACGGTAGTCCTTGCTCTGAGGGAACAAAGGAACGACACCCTGGCTGTCAAAAAGAAGGCATTTATTGCTACAACAACAATAACGCCAGCTAGCAACAAAACACGCCAAGGTATCGAGGTCGTCCGACTCACCACCAAGGTTACGAGTAAATGCTTGCCTACGCTAGGGCAGGGAGTACTCCGAGGCCGGACGGGACAAGGTGCGGGAGAAGGGTCCTCCCCACGAGACTCGTCCCGCGGCGGAGAGCGGAGCACCGCGGGCGATACGTCCGCTCCCGACGACGTTCCCCAGCCGAAGAGAGCCATGGTGCGTCCCGCGCGCGCGCATCAAGCCATCCCTTGGATGGATGGATGGATAAGGCTGAACCCTTTACATCGGGCGGTGGCTCAAGCCACCTAGCCATGTCTTGTGAAATTTTACTCCTGTCTTGCTTTTAGCCACCAATCAGATAACCTTCGCTTGGTTACTTCTAACCTCTTAAAATCCACTTTCCCTTCACTATCCCTAAACCCCAATGCCTTGGGTAAGTCAGCCCCGCTGCCTTCGACTGTAGGGTGAAGCCCTTTACAGAAAAGTGCCAAGTGTTCAGCTGTTTCCTCCTCCTCTCCGCACGCAATGCACAAAGTGTCTATCTCCTGGTACCTGACTCTATACGTCTTAGTCCGCAAAACTCCAGTCCTGGCCTCAAACAACAAAGAACTTCCTCTACAATTATCATAGATATTTTCTTTGACAATTTCCTGTTTAAAGGTCCGGTATGTTTCCAGTGCCGATTTCGTCAGCATCCTTGTTTTCCACAAAGCTCTCTCTGTTCCTTTAACCTTTTTCTTAACCGATAATTGTTGATTTGCCCCCTTACTGCTGTCCAGATATTTGCTTGTCAATTTTCTAGTTCGCTTTCTCCATTTCGTGTCAACATTCTTTATATACATTTATCTGAAAACTTTCCTAGCCCACCGATTTTCCTCCATCCTTCTCAATCGTTCCTCAAATGCTATCTTACTGCTAGCCTCTCTGCTCTCGAAAGACGACCATCCCATATCACCCTGTACCCTGCGACGCCAGCGCCCTCTGTTGTTAGTATCGCCCGTATCGAGGCGTTGCTGTTGCTGCAGGCTGCATCGCGGGAAAGCCAACAACGGGGACCGCGGGAAGGTTCTTACAATATTCCAGTGCAAATCTGAGCCAAGAAATATACCGAAAGATTTCGTCTGCTCGGCAGTGATGAATGTAGCATTATTTAATGTGTATTCGTGCTTCTGATGGTTTCTTTTTTAGTAAATCTGACATGTATAGACCTTTTTGTGTTGAGTGACATTTGCCACTTTGAGCACCAAACTGCTACATTATCCAGGTCACTGTGCATGGCTTAAGAATCGTCGACATTTGTGATAACTCGATAAACAATGGAACTAAAAGCAAATATGCGAAATTGTGACCGTACACCTATACCTGACGTGATGTCATTAGTATGCAATTAAAGAAAAGGGACGTAACACTGAACCATTCGCACCTCAGAATTTATACGGACAGACCTGGAAGCAACACCATTGACAACAACATATTACCTCCGTAGTAGCAGGTATTCACCAACCCACTTAATTACTCATTCGTCAAGTTTGTGGATGCGCAGTTTTGAAACAAGAATGGTGTGGCGATCTCTACCCAACGCATATTAACATACAAAAAATGCAAGACTTATCAATTCTTGTCATCTGCAACAATCACATCATGGAAAAACTCAACTAAACATGTTGCACAAGAAACTGATATGAGCTGATAGCAGAGGCTGTGAAATGGAAAAAAAAGGCTCAAACTAACCAGTGCCACGTGACCACGCAGACCACCTTCTCCAGAACGTCTTCTCTCCGGCCCACCCGGACAACTTTCGCTTCGTCTAGAACATGAACGCCCGAGTGTTCGGATACGACACACGGCGAAGACACCAACACTCGTGCCATTCTCTTCGTGAAATGGCCCGCGTACAGCTGTCGTAACCAGATGTTCAATGCGTACATTAATTCGTTGGAAAAAAGAAATGCCTCCCTCTTGGGAAAAAAAATTCGCCTAAGTGCGCTACGGGCATTTACACACATCTGCTTGATCACCAGAGGGATTGTCGCGCACGCGCAGCCCGCCTGACGATGGAAACAACCACTCGCGTTGAGAATGCTAAACTCGAACAGCCGCACCGGACATCACTGCCACACGCATGCGCGCTCGTCCTGCCGCTGCGACGGAGCTAGTCTTCGATGGACTGGCTGGGAGGCGTGCTGGTCTAGAATCGTTTGGTTCGTGCTTAGTCGTCAGTGATCGCCGCTGTTGCACGATCCTGTACGTCACCCACGGTTCATGCTGATTGCCAAGCTGAAGTTGCATTTTTGTGCGAAGTGCATCACGGTCAGACACTCTGGCGTAGCCATTACCGTAGGTCGACCTCTGTTTTTGCGTACGAGACTATCTGTAACGCTGTCACGATTTGGTCAATATTCCTCGTTTTTTTTCTTTGGTACGCTACAAGCGATTCCTTCTCTTTTTCCGTCGCTGCGCAAAAGAAAGAATGAAAAAGGAAAGATGCCACTAAAGGTTGTGGGGGGGGGGGGGGGGGCCTCATAAAAGAGCCCAGCTGATCTTTGTCGTATTTTATTAACTCGTCCAGACTCTGCTCGTTCAAACACTTGGTTGGTGGCACGCCGTCCTTGCTTACAGGGCATTGCTGGCGTGCTGCGAGGAAGAGCTGCATGACCCGCGCAATGCACGGAGCGTGTGTGATCATCCGCCAATCACCAGTCGAGGAGCTGCTTTTTTTGTTTGCTTTATTTTCCCAAGAAATGCCTTAAAATGCTACTTCTCAAGCGATACAGCCAATGATGGTGGCATTTTATTCTGAACGATGCAGCATAAAGCGCCCCGACAACGCAAACAACGAAGAACATGGAAGTACGACGAGCGCTTGCGGCTGGCACACACGCCGATAAGCCTGCTTCAGATGACGTGCTTAAGCCTTGATGTGGTGAAGCTGTCCGCATGGCGATAAGATGGTCAACGCAACTTTAAAAAGCAACTTTAAAAGCAATAAAATATGAAAATGCAATCCATTTATAAGAATGAACAGTGAAGGATAGAGACAAGGAGTTCAGTCTCAAATCCTTTCATTGCATAAAAGACATGGTTTGAAGAAAAAAAACTGCTGACTATGGGCTCTGAGTGGGCTCATTGAGCCCACTGTTATCGTTAGGTTCGGTGCTGTTGGAATCTGGGTTAGGCACAGACGCTGTAGCAGCGCACGTCTTGCGGGCTAGCCACCACGACACAAAATCGGAATGCCTGCTTTTCTTTGGTGGGACATACAACGCGTCGCACAACGCGCACAGTTCGTGTGGCGCCGCGGTGATCCGAAAATGGCGACGTTGAGACAAGAAAGAGGAGTAAAGGTCGTGCGAATCTTGGATTACGGTTAAAGTCTTCAAGATGTTCTCCTCGGATTTAAGGGTAGGAGTATCAATGAAAGAGTACGCGGGAAGGGAACTCTTCAAACTGGTCGTGCCAAAGTATACCGGCACAATGTTGTACTTTAAGCATTCGTACATCATTTCGGCCGCGTGCTCGAAACAGGGGGAGGACTCCATTATGAAGATGAAGAAGTACACGTCTTCAAAGATGTCCAAGGATTCGTCTCGAGACGAGAAGAGATCGATGCCACAGTTTGGGATCACGTCAACATCAAAATGACCGATCAAATCTTTCGCAAAGCGTTCCGTACCTTGCCAATGGCTGCTTGCAGGCACGCCATCCTTGTCGCGGTTAAGTTTCTCTGTCTCGCACTCGCTCACCACCCACACAGCTGTTCTAGTCTTCTTCGAGACAATGCTTCGCAGATCTGACGGGTAACGAGCACGATGTCTTCGCGCCCAGTTCTGGTGAGGGATTACGACATCGGCGTCTTGCCTGAGAGCCATCGTCCAGTTGAAGAGCGGCGCAACCCTTCTGACGTCCTGCGAGGGCTCACCGAGAGGCGAACCAGTCGTCCAGAAGACCCACAGTTGGCCCGGGTGCCGGAAAGGAGGGAGGTCGGCAGAACTAACTTCGTAGGCATCGAACGCAATGGCGTCGCTCTTACTGAGAAGGTTGCGGTCTCTGGTAACATGGCAGACGTCGGACTTCCTGGTATACGGACAACGGGGCGTTTCGAAGTGAATGGTTCGCGGCGAGTTTCCTCCTTTTTGGCGTAACGAAGGCGGCGACCACAGCAAAATTCGGGGGTGAGATGCACTGCCGTCTTCACCGCGGATTTGCCAGGGCGACCAGTTCTCATGCATCTTCTTTGGGTCGCTGTAGAATTTCATGGCGTGGGCGACGCCATAGCCAGCCCAGAAGAGCAGGAAAGCAATGGTGAGCGAGTGAAAAAAATAGAAGTTGGTGGGTTGGTTATTCCTCCACGAATGCAAATCACGTCTGGCGCGTCGAAGTTGTCGTGCAAGGACGTCTCGAGCGTCCTGCAACGTTTCGCAAAGGGCATCCATGACAGGCGGTACACCCTGAAAGAAATGTCGCAGTTAGGCTTTAAATTGATAAGAAGCACCGCAGGGTACCGCACATTCAATGAACGCATACAGATCGTTGGGGCAGCGAGACTTACCGAACCCTTGAGGAAAGTGGGTTCAATGAAGGCGGATCAAATTTCGTTGTTACTTTCGTGGATCGCTTGTTTCAAGACAGGAACAAAATTGTACTGTGTGCTTGACGAGACTGAACAACTTCGTGGCTAGAGGACCCGTTTTATTGTCTCCTGGTTGGCTATTTTTTGTCGCGAATTATCACCGAACAGAAGTGAAGTCACGCTCGCGGAACTTTGCATCTACGTGTTATCGCCAATATGCTTTTCAGGCATGATGTGCGCACCTGATTACCTCAGACAAACCGGGAAGGATGGATTTTTTTTATGAAGTTAACTTAAACGTGGAAACAGATTGCAAAATGGTGGAAAAAGTGCCATCAATACAAGGCGGCCGCAGCCTCCCAGGCTGCTGCTGCAAATTCGGAATGAATGCGCATGAAGATCTTCCTCTCAGTATGAGGGAAATGCTCAGCTCACAAGGTGGTGTAATTTTATAAGATTAAGTTTTTTTATGTATATTTTCTCCCATGATATCGAATGCATTCAGAATTTTTGCATTAGCAGGTTCATAATTAAAGACATCTTTAAGCATAACGGCTAACATATGTTCTGAGCACTCAGCCGGTCCGCCTCATGCGCGGTCACCACCGTAGATAGCGTTTCTGAGGGCGGAAGCAGTAGTCGGCACATCGGCGAACAGGAAGGCGAAAAAAGACAAGGCAATGCCGTCATTTTGTGGGCGCATGTTCATTGCAGCCCGTATCGAAGCAGGCGGCAGGAGTTAACGCTAGATGACACGTGCGCAGTCGGAGTCACGCAGCTAAGACGTACCAGAGAAGCGTTTTCTTCTCTGTAAAAATAATTTTGACCATGCCTCTGGTTAAGTACCGTCATTGCCTGTAAATAATCGGCAAGTCATACATGCATAAGCGTTAAATTTTTTTCTTTACGAACTAGATATAGCTGTCAGAACTATGCAGTAATTTTGTTTTCAAAATTGCTCTTCCAATAATGTCGTGCCTAACATGTTTCTTGCTATTGTGCAACAATTTTGTTTAACGGTTGAACTTGAATTTCGGTATGTCGCTGCGGGGATAAAATGGCCGCGGCTGGCTCAGGACAGGGTGAATTGGAGAGGTGAGAGAGGCATTTGTATGTCCTGCTGCGGGCGTAGTCAGGCTGATGATGATGATGATGGTGGTGGTGATGAGGCCGCGATCACGCAGCCGAATGACTTTAAGTGTGTTTACTGGCACTTACCGGCGCCCTGGTTTAAAAAAAAAATACAGGTCGAGCCACAAAATGACAACAAAGCACGAAAGTATCTGATGATAGGCACCTGAATTCAATAACGTGTGTACTGCTGGGTGCTTCACAACGCAGACAGGAACATAAAGAAGTCAGTACGGCAGAGTCACTTTCGAGCTTAATTAAAAAGTACCTAATTGAACATGCAAATGCGTTTTTATTCCGACTAAGACGTATTCATTGGCATTTCTGAACTTCTTGTTAGGGACGTCTCTAAAACGTTTCTGAACAAATGGCTATTCAGGGACGTCTTTAGAACTGTTATGGGAAAACTTGTATTTTGAGAGGGTCCCAAAACGTTTCAATCTAGCGCGAGACGCTGGTGGTGTTTTAAGCCTTTTAGAGGCGTTTTCGAGATGTTTTGTATTTCTTGGGTCCATGAAACACAAATTGACGTCTAGTAAACTTCTACATAAAAAAGGTAAAAAACTAAAAGAAGTACTTGAGACGTTCTGCAGACATGGAAAACTTCAAGAAGTTTTGTGGCTGTGCTAATGCTACGCTTGTATGCTGCTTGAAAACTTATTACCTGGAAAATTGCAACAAAATTTTGAGACGTTCTTTGTTATTCAGAAATGTCCGCTTTTATTAGCTTTATAGAACTTTAAACTAGATTTACTGCTGCTTTTAGAACCTCTCGCAGCTCAAGCACTGCGAGTTCGTGCTCTTTCTTGCTGCGTCGTATTTTTGTGCTGTTCAGGATGCGTCGCCCAGTTTTCAGTCGCACTTCATTGGATTTAGGATTAATTTATAAAAAACTTGTTCTTGAAGCAGATAACTCAGCTCGCATGCAGTACTGAGGGCAATGAGCGTGAACTATGATAATTAAAATTGCACATTCAACCGCAAATCAACAAGCTGAGTCTACCAAGAAAACATGCCTCTCCAGTCTGTGTTGTTTTTATTGTGCGCAATTCACAAAAATAAAACCAGCCAGAAAATGGTTGACAGTGTGAACTCCAGGAGGCACCTTTCCCGGTGGCCCTGCGCAGAAACTAAACCCTAGACTGAGTAAAATCACTCTCCTCTGTGTGAAATGCACTGGCTCACCGTGAACTAAATTCAGGCAGTCGCCCAGAAGATGCTTCATGAAAAGAACCTGCAAACACCCTTGTCAGGTACAGAAATATAAGATATGAATTAAAGGCGCCTATTACAAGAGCACTGGCTGAACAGATTCCTGTATCCACCATTCTTGGGGTTCGTTTGTGGAGGAAAAATTCAATCAACTTGTAGAAAAAGATAATAGCTTGAAGTGGTTGAGGTAACTGGCATATGTGAAAAATGCACTGGCTAACCGTGAACGATCGAAGCAGTGTACCCATAGATTCACATGTAAAAAATTCGAACAGCCTGCGCAGATGCAAAAAACCATGAGATGAGCTAAAAGCAATGGCACCTAATCTGAGTGCACTGGCTGACCAGAAACTTGTAGAGCTACTTTTCCTGGATGTGCTTTGCATAAGATAATTTGAACCTGCACAGACGCACAAAACATTGATGTGAGTCGAAGTCACTGGCTCCTGTGCAAATAGGCTGGCTTACCGCAAACTGAAATGTAGCCATGCACCCAGGAGGTCCTGCATAAAAACAAAATGTCACACTACTTGCACAGGGACTGAAAACAGTCATCTGAGTTGGGACATTTGTGCACAGTGCACTGCTTATTATGAACTTGAGAAGCTAATCCATCGAGGGCATTTACAAAAAAAAAAAACATCACTCAATGCCTGGAATGGCAGCCGACTTAACGGAGAACAGATGTGCAGGCGAGCTCAAGCAAACAAAGGCATAAAAAATGGCGAACAGCATAAAAAGCTTACTTCAGTCGCATTTCAAATTAAAGGCTACGGTAATTACATTGAATGAACTAAAGTATTATTACTCTCATATTTTCATATTGAAGTGCTACAAAATAAGCTCCATGCATAGGTTATATATTGCACCACGTACATCATTCACTTAAACGCCTGCAGTTTTTTTAGACAAAAAGGAGTCCTACATGACCAGCAGAAGATAGAATATTCCGTTTTCAGGTCTCAGCAAAAACTAGTTACATGAAAATTCGAATTCAAATTCGTGGGCACTCACAAAGCCCCGCTGACATGAGGACCCCACAAGAAAAGGGGTGAAGGGTGTAAAGAAAGGAAGAGGATGAAAACTACACGAACGTGGAACAGAACACAAATACATAGAGCCAAGACAGCTGAACGCAAGCAATAAAATAAAGCAGACCGAAAAATGCACAAAAAGGCGCACGTTTTTGCTGCCACGTTCTGGCGAGTTTGGCAGTTTTTAAGGCAGGCCATTATCCCGGCCCAGATGTCTGCTTATGATGCCAATGAAGTGCAGGTATCTTTCTGAACAGAGTTTGTAAATAGAGTCAATAATGATAATAAAGAATCACAGTCTAACTCTACCACTAATGGAAAACATTCATCGGCGCGCAAGCAGATAACTGGGTTGTCCAAAGCCCAACAACACGCTTTGGTATGCATGTTGAAACTGGGCGACAGTAGCTAATGATTTTTAAATTATGGATTAAATGCTGCACAGGGCTAGGTGGTATCGTATTTAAAGTAATTACTTCAAAATATGAAGTGAAAGGGGACGTTAAGGACTTTAAAAATTAGACCAATCAGCTTACTGTACCTTACCAAGAAGGTGTTAAGGTAATAATTAACTGTCTCAGGACAACCTTAGACTTCAATCAACCAAACGACCAGGAAGGTTTTATTAAAGGCCACTAAACCCCCATATTCGCTCTGTCAGCCAGTTGATACAGAAATTCGCTGAATATAACCAACCCCTAAATATAGCCTCCATGGATTACGAGAATCCATTTGACTCAGTCGAAACCTCGGCAGTCATGTAGGCAATGTAGTATCGGGGTGTGGAAACACTGGAAGATATCCATAGACTGCACAGCCACCATAGTCCTCCATAAATTCAGCCATAAAATTCCAGTAACGAAGTGTGTCAGGCAGGCAGAATTATTTAATATTGAGGCAGGTTTATTTAATATTGTTACTTCAATGTCTGAGCTTTTTGCCTGAACTTTTGACACCTGTACTAGTAATTTTCCTTTTTTGTATTCATGTACCCACCCTGTTAATTGCAGATACGGGAAAGGCCTTTGTCCTGCAGTGGGTGTAGTCAGGCTGATGATGAAATGAAAAAGTGAGCTGATAGCAGGCAAATTACTAGGGTACGGTTAAACAACTACGAATGTGAGACCCACTTACCTATGATCACTCGGTACAGCTCCTCAGTGTTTACTAGGGGCCTTTTCCCTTTCTGTCCATACAGACTGAATAGGACACCAATGCAGTCATGAAAAAAGGAACCTCAAGACATTCGCCGTCATGGCATGAACGCTGTTTCCACAAATCAGGGACAGCATCTTGCACATAAGTAAGTAGGCACAAATTACGCTCTGGTAACTACAAATTAACAGCCCATACCAGCTCCTTGCGAGCTGACCCTGAGTTTTTCAGGGAGTCTTCGAGTTAGTCCACCTCGAGGAGAGCAACCAAAGGGTAAGCTCGTGCAGAAAGTGGCTCCTCAAGATCACGGTCCTCATTCCGCTGCCATAGTGCTTTCAGAATGCGGTCGTTCTGCTCTTTGATGCAGGTTTCCTCACAGTGAATATAAAGCAAAAGCAGGCCAGATATAAAACAAATTTAAATGCCAGTGGTCTTTTTAAAGATGCAAACAGAATAAAATGATTACAATTTAGCTAGCAAGCATTTATACGTTAAAATAACCATTGCAGTATTGTCGAGTGACGTTATATATACCGCAGATTAAAGAACTGCAGAAACACAACGATCATTATGAGCAGTTCAGGAGTAAACAAAACCATGATAAACTTACATGCACAGCGTGGCCTAACATCAGAACAGAAGCATCACTTACATGCTATCTCCCTTTTGGCAAAGGACACCACTGTTTCTTCATCTCCTAAATGTCCAAGGCGAGAATAAATACCAAATGCAGGTAGTGCGCAGTAGTCCTTTCCTTTTGCAGAAAGTGCATACATGCATGGACCGTTCCGACTTGCCTTGACGACGTTAATTTGCTAGTGACGTCCATGACACTACAGAGATAAAAATATTTTTATGCACAGCAATGATAAAGACCTTTTATTAAGAAAAAAAGTTTCTAGGAAAAAGATATGACTACAAAGTACGTCTATTACATACCTTCCTTCTGATCCAGGCGGACTCGTGCCGTTCGGTTCACTTCATCTGAAAGAACAAACTCATTCATCCGTTTAAGCACGGTAAACTTCTGGGCCAGTTGGTCCGACATGTTAAAGGGTAAAAATAACCGTGACAGAAACAGGATGTGTGAGGAGAAGTGGACAGGACGTGACAGAATTCAAGGTCATTTTGCCTGAATTCTGCCATGGACGCTCACCTTACTCTCTTGTGACACGGTTTGCGCAGGCGCACGCTTTTGCTGTACCACATTCTTTCCAAAAACCCCACTTGCTAGTTTCCGCTCGTCCTGTCCACTTCTCGTACGTCCTGTTTCTGTCGCCGGTTATTTTTACCCTTTATCGTACATCAGTCTACAGATGCTGGCGACGTTCACTGTCAATGTAAGCAGCCTGCAATTAGTGCATCAGTTCTGACTGCAGTATTCTCTGCTGACAGCCAACGACATTTGATCCAGTTATCGACAAGCAAGTTAGGTGCTACCATAGCAATACTGTCTCCAATATCCAAATTAAATAATCCAAACCAATATCCAAATCAATAAAAGTTTCCAAATAAATAAGGAAACTTATTCATGCAGGGGGCAAAAGACTTTTTATGCGAGGGACACTACAATGGAGTACTCCAAATTTTCACCTGCTGGCATTCCTTATTATGCAGATAAATCCGCAAGCAAGTTCTCACTGGTAGCCACCTAGAAAGGTTCTAGTACATATTCATCTGAAGATGTGCGGCAGCCCCTAGCACACAGCGAAAACAAAACAAGAGCCTCTGTGGCGAGTCTGCAAGGCATACATGAGATAACAAAATACGAAAGGAGTGAGCAGAAGTAAATGAAATACAGCTCACAAATGTGCTCGTAGTACCTGATCGGCATGAAGAGGTCACCGATGCTGTCGTTAGCTGGTTTCCTTCAAAGGGTGGACACATAAACACTAATTACAACTTCTTTTTTTGTGCTCACTGCTTCTATTCTGCTACATAACCCTACAAACCAACTACTTTCTGAGCCTTACCTTCTAAACTGGACATAATTCGAACAGAGGAAGACAGTCAATCAAATACATGCATACAAATGCTGATCAGCAACATTTAACACTGAAAGCACCTGAAGACCGAGCCATAAGGACCTCTTACAGCTATCCAAACAATCATGCACAACAAAATGCGTTGCGGGGCTAGTTGGTTATGCATTTTATAATAGAACAGTAATCCAGCGCTACACTTTAAGACGACGACACAGGAAGGACAGTAAGGACAGATTAGCTCGCAAATTGTCAGATGCGGTGTTTATCAAGGAAATAGGCGACACGTGTGTCAGCACCACATCAGTCTCCCTGCGAGTCAATGAATTCAGTTTATAAATAGGCGATAATATGCAGTCTGCTCGCCTCACTCTACTAGGTTTATGTTTATTTCCTGCAGTCATAAATGTGCATGCGCTAAGCACCTTCATTCTTTATAAATTTAACATATGTCTGCTTTGATAAAGGTAATTAGAGTACAGCGTCCGTCCTGTCAAGTTCTTTCTGTGTCATCATCTTAAAGTGCAGCTCTGGATTACTTTTCACACACAAAAAAATCACGTACAAGCTGCCGCAGTGAATTTGCATAAAAACAAAAGGTACGGACCTGCTTGTGCGTAAAAAAGTTGTTCAAAACAGCACCATGCTTTTATCTTTTACCGTTACAGAAAAAGTGAGCTTTCTGCAGCATTACATGTAATTGTAATGCATAAGCAGTGATACTCATCTCGGTAATCACCAGCATCAGCGTATGTCACGGGACTGCTGTCTTCACTTACCTTGCAAATGAAACCATGCCTACTGGAGTAAATCTGCAAGCAAATAAAAAAGAGTTAAACTACAAAATTACCAATCTACAAAAGCCACTGAAACAGCAGAATGGTCCTCCCTTACCAGTACAATGTGACTAAGATGAGGGCACTGCTACTAACTGACTTCCTGCACAATTTGACAAAAACCTTAACAAAGATGCACATGTTTCTTATGAAGACTTCAAAGATCATCTGCGGATAATCTCTTGCCTCGATTCGGTAAAGATGCTGCATGTTGCTTCCTTCCTACACAGGGCATGGAGAAACGAAAAGAAGTTAACATACTTTGGCTGTCTATCCCCCAGGAAAGTGCAACAGGATGCCAAAGTGGGCAAGACACGAATGGCTTACACTGCGTTTCACACAGACGAGGATGAAAGTAAAGACACACTCGTATGTCTCTTAATCTTTTCTTTTGTCTGTGCACACCGCTGTCTAACAAGAAAAAGTCACTTCTACCACAAAGCAAAGCAAATGAACACTATCTGAAGGCTAATGAATAAAAATGAACTGTTTTGAATCAAGGTCGGAAAAATAGAACTAGTTTACAAAAGGGTCACTACCGAGCTGGCCAGTCAGAAATTCAGCTGGTCAATCTAGAAATACAAAGGTATCAACGATTACTGAACGCTTAGATAATAAAGAAATCGAAAATGAGCCACCAGCTCAATAGCCTTTACCTTCCTAATGAAGGTCTATAGAATGTTCACATCATTCACTACTGACGAGTTTAAAGTTCGAGACTTGTTTCCAATAATGTAACAACTAATCCCAGTTGCAAATAAGCTTACCATTTGTTCTCACCTCTTCCATTAGCGCACTTTTGTAATGTCACAAAAATGTAAACTTCATCTCACTATGAACATAAACACCTACTACCTGCGCAATTGCAGAGGTTCCTCAGGTAAATCAAAGTCCTCAGCTCCCGTTTCTTGTGCAGCATGACCTCAAAAATATCCTTCGCCACTTGCCTCTACCCTTCTCTGCAAAAAAATCTAATAAGACAAAAGAAGCTTTTGCACAATTCAAAATCCACTCACCTTGACCTGTTGTGCTCTCATTGTCGGTGTATTCCTCTCTAGGCAATTTTCGTTTTGCTTCCTCATACGACACTGAAACAGAGAGAGACATTACTAAACGTACTGTGTATGCGGCCATCGGCAAGGACTGCAGATTGTTACATGCAAATCAAGCTTTCAATTGTTACATATGTGCTGCAGCCCTCAATTTAACTTTGTATTTTTACACTTCATATACAAGAACTGTTAAGGCTTAGTTTTATGAGTGTTTAACGTCCCAAAGCTGCTCAGGCTATGAGGGACGCCGTAGTGAGGGGCTCCGGAAATTTCAACCACCTGGGGTTCTTTAACGTGCACTGACATCGCACAGTACACGGGCCTCTAGAATTTAGCCTCCCTCGAAATTCGGTCGCCCCGGCCGGATTCGAACTTGCGTGTTTCGAGTCAGCAGCCGAGCGCTATTACCACTGAGCCACCGCAGCGGCTAGAACTGTTAAGGCATGCAACAGCTCACTTCACCGCATTAATTTACTGACAGTGTAACTGAGAAGAATGTTTGGCAAAACGATGAGGAGGAAGAGAGTCTCAATTATGCAGTCCTGCTGTTATATTTACTGTGTAAGAGTTATTAGAATTTCACATCGCACCTCATTACTGAATTTTCAAATATTGGAACAACAAAAGGAAACAATTTACAAAGCGTACTTGTTAGTACCCTGTATGTAATACCTGTCTTCTCGATGAGTTTTACTTCATATGTGTGGGAATAACCTATGTCAAGCTCTAACAGTGTTTTAACTAATTTCTGAAGAAGTGCACTATTCTTTATTGTAAGTCAAAGGCATTTTGTGTAATTTTCCACAAGCCAGTTCGATGCTACAACGGCCACGCTGTTTGTTTCCACAAAACACATTTAGCATACACGTCCTATTAAAAGAGGAATACATGAAAACAAAATTACTTCCAGCCATGTTGGCGTACTGAAGAGAAGACATGTTTTTGACATTCAGAAGCAAGATGAAAAATCCTTGGCACAGGAAAGGAGAACAAAGGCATAAGTTAAATGTCACAGGAACCTCTATGTCCTTGGAAAGCACAGTAAAAACACCCAATCAATGCCACGCAGCAGATTCTACAGTTCAGTATACTAGCAAACGCAAATACGCAAAAGTAGAAATATGCTTCAGAATATGTGCAACAACAGATGGGTCCATTGCCTATAGAAAGAAATAATGCCAACATACATACATGTTGATGTAACAAATGTGCACAGATAAAAGAAGCAAACATTAATCATCAGAATGGATAGCATGCACACACCAACATAGCACTTCTGTTCATTCGTACAGATTTCAGGTTTGACTATTCTATAGTTATACATATGCACTGCAGCGAGAGGTAGTTACAACTTGGTGGCATTCAAATGCGCAAGCTACGAAAAAAGCACATTCCTCAACACAGTAGGCAGACCACAGTACAAAGAACTTGGCAGAAGTGGCACCACAAGTTAATAAATAATGATAGCAAGAGTTGAGTTTCCTCGTCAGACTGCGCCAGTTGCAATCCTGACTCGACTTCGCCAGTTGCAATCCCGTTCAGGTGGCGATGAGAGGAAACACCTTGTTGATGATGAAATCGGAGTTTCTTGATGACCCGGTGGTTCTAACTCACAAACATTCCCGTCACTCGAGGAAAGGAGAAGGCTAACTATTTATTTACAACATAAATAAAACAAGAGGAAACAAGCAAGGAGGAAACTATTTACAACATGGCTAAACCATTGATCAGACAAATTCAGCTTTTGTTCTACCCAGAGCACTTACTTTTAAACCCTCTGTCTCCGCCCTTAGCGGGGACAGCAACCAATAAGGTTACAAGCAACTCTCCTCACAAATCAGTAGTTAGGGAAAGGGAAATAAGGTTTCCGCCAACTAAACAGAGATTGGGGAAAGAATGTTGACTAAGCAATTGTCGGGAAAAAGAAAGCCAAAACTGCAATTCCCTCGACCAGCCAAACACTTAGGAAAGGAGACCAAAACTCACAAACAGCACATACACGACTACCATTTCCCACGGCACCCACGACACAGCAGTTACTACATTCCTAACATTGTCATCTGTTTTCTCTTTCGCACACGTGCACGCGAGACAATCGTATGCCGAAGAGACGATCACTCAATTTCTTTACAGAAAAAAAAGAAGACAGTCGTCAAGGGAAGAATGCGCCTCATGGTCACTTGATCCTGCGTATCTCTTGCATTCCCTCACGTGTCCTAACGCATCTCCGGCATTCCCGAAATCTCGGCAACCCCTTGACCCCGCACACATGTCTACCACCCTACCTGTCTAAGCTTCTTCAAGACGGGTTATTCCCGTGACAGCGCGAAGAACACAAAGACATCCGCTGCAAGGCAGGGGAGAAAGGAACGAGACCGGTCTCTTTGTTGGCGACGCGCTGATCACAATACAGCCGCCACCGAGTTCCCGTCGGGCGTTCCTCTGAGGCCGACTCCACAGGCGGGGCACTTATCGCGAACACAAACCGACTGGCGCCACAGAAAGGTAGTCGAACTTCACAGCATGCATTCCACAATAGATTAGCATGTAATTCACACATCTTGCCTTCAGTCGCGCATTCACATTTGTAAGAAGGGCTTTCAATGAAATAGGTGCACAATCCGCCACACACACTGGGTTCACATAAAATTAAATCCGTCTGCTTCACAGACAACCTAATCGAAGTGAACATCAGGCATTTAACAGCCAAAACAGCACACCAAGTTTAACGCATGATTTTGCTCAAAGCAGACAAGGGCAGATTCAATGTAAATATTCAAGTGCGGATTGAAAGAATTAGTGGAAACATTGCATATTCAGACTTTCAGATATTCAGGGAAGCACCTGACAAGAAAAACACCAGTGCCCTGGATGTTGTCCGCTCTCGCAAGATCGGCCAAACTGACTTTGGGAGCTTTTGGAGAGTGGAAGGCCGGCAACAAGGAACATTAGCTCAATGTTCTGCGGTAGTAATGCTGCTCTGTTAGGAAATTTGCTCACAATGCCCTTCACGCTCTCCGCAAGTCCGAAGTGGAAGTACGAACCTCCCGAACAACTTTCTACCAGAGCTGAACGCGACGTTTTGAGCAATGTACGACCATCGAACAATAGGTGCGCGAAGCATATGTTCGTTTTCAACGACTTCAGGAGCGAAGAAAGTGCAGTTTGCCTAATGTTTTCTTCGCACGCCCAGTTCGCCAGTTATTGGACCATTTTTCGCAAATTATCTAAATTCTCGCCAGAGGTCCGAGAGCCTGGTTCACTCACTCTTTGTTCGCTGTGATCACCTGCTCGCTCCAGTACGTCACCAGTTGAGCGAGAAGCCATATCTGTGGGCCATATCTCTTCCTTGTCCTGCTCTGCAACATTATCCATCGCGGAAACACTATTGCTGAGTCGAAGTTCTGTTCATATGATTCGCTTTCGGAAGAATCGTGAGCATCAAGAGTAATTTGAGCCCCAAAAGTACGTTCGACGCTACTTGCCGAAGTTTCACCGATATCAGCTACACATTCTTCAGCAGTATACGGCCGCCGCCTAGCTGTTGACGGTTCGGCAATACCAGCAACACTTTGTTCAGCTGACGCACTGAAAGCATGTTGGTTTGCTACAGTCGTTTCTGTTTCTATGTTGCGCATCAGCGGCTCCAACGCAGCTTGTAGACGTCGGTGCTTTTGCCGGAGTGACAGGGCGCTGAGGGCGTTTCTTCTTCATTTCCATTGTTGTATTTCGCGGTTCCACGATGGCAAGCAATGAAAAAGACTTGCTTCTTGCAGGACACAAGGAGACAAAGGCGGGCTATGTACCGGTGGTTTCGGATTACGCCTTGCACATTTCTCTCCCAAGCCAAACTAATGAACAGCAAAATGCATCTCAGGGAAATTTTTCCACGCTTAACGAAATATGCCCGATGATCAAAAAGCCAAATATGCTTGCGTTCTGTAAATTGTACCGGAAGCTATCCAGCATTTATTCTACGTCATTTTTTTCATCTTTTAGTCCTTTTTTTGGCGCGCCGCTCGTAAGAAGCTAGCCACTGGACTCAAAATGAGGTTCCGGGCGCCGTAGTTGCTGAAGGGTTATGGCGCTCGGCTGCTGGCTCGAAAGACGCGGGTTCGATCCCGGCCGCGGTGGTCGAATTTCGATGGAGGCGAAATTCTGGAGGCCCGTGTACTGTGCGATGTCAGTGCACGTTAAAGAACCCCAGGCGGTCGAAATTTCCGGAGCCCTTCACTACGGCGTCCCTGATAGCCTGGGCAGCTTTGGGACGTTAAACCCCCATAAACCATAAACCAAACGAATATGAGCTCCTGGTCACAGGATTTACCTGTCTTTTAACTGCGGCAGAAGCAGCTCACTTTTGAGTAAATTGGTTGAAGGGGAAAGGAAATGGCGCAGTATCTGTCTCACATCTCGGCGGACACCTGAACCGCGCCGTAAGCAAATGGATAAAGGAGGGACTGAGAGAAGAAAGGAAGAAAGAGGGTCGTAGTGCAGGGCTCCGAAATAATTTGCACCACCTGGGGATCTTTACCCTGCACTAACATCGTCCAGCACACGGGCGCCTGTGCGTTTCGTCTCTATCGAAACGCGGCCGTCGCGGTGAGGTTCGAACCCTCGTTCTCCGAATCAGTAGCCGAGCACGCTAACCACTGAGCCACCGTGGCGGGTGTCTAACTTTTTGGGCGCAGTCGTTTTTCTGGCAGGAAAGTCGAACAAAAGCATCGTTTTATGCACTCTGTATTTTGCTTGCCCCACACGTACCCGCATTATTGGCGATAACAACGCGTACCACTGAAAAAAGAACACTGCTCTTTTTAGCGAGCTAATACTAGCGTTTATGCCGCAAGCGTGAGGCCCACAGCCATCGCGCATTCTCAGAAACCGCCTGTGGTTGACGCCATAGCTCGACCCCGCTTTAAATTTTCCCAACGTGTTCAGTGACGAGTGTCAGTTCCGAGCGTCACATTTCTTCGTGCTTGGTGTCTCACTAAAAAGCAACGCTAGCTTTTAAGCATAGAAAACACTGGTGCGCACACAGGTTTGTGAGTTGCACGCGCCCAACGTTGCTCCATTGTACTTGAAGTCAGTCTAAAAGGCAGCTGGAGCCCAGAGGGAGCTTACAGAATGAACATCTCAATTTGCGACTTCTCGCATTTTTGACTCCGCAAAAGCTGACGTCCCCGCGTGGTGGTGGTGTGCATGGTGCGACTCCGGCTATGAGGGAACGTTACCGCTTTCAATCGATTAGTTAACTGGACCCGAATTATATAGTAATAAACAGCTGCAAGTCGAAGCCATGGACAGACCTAAGGCTAGGCGAAGTGCACGTGCAATTCACGTTTCCACGGATAGGTCGTCGAACATACACGGGTGATAAATATGCTTTTTCATAAGGCTACCAACCCTGCTCTCCATCCTTTGGTAATCGACTCTGATCACGTGGCCACAGTAAGCGAACAAAATTCAATAGGTTAGCAACACACGACGTAACTGTAGCAAGACATGATGTTGGGCTAGTTGGTTCATAGCAACAACAAATAGAAGACTGCTCGAAGAAGGCGAGACGCGAGGAGAACACAAAAACAGACACACAGAGCGCAGAACTTCCAACTGGATTTGTTTCGTGAAAACAGGTATACTTACCAGCGTCTTAAACATAACAAATGAGGTATAAACGCAAAGAAATTATTATCGAAGGAAAAGACAAAACGAAAAGAGAAATTATATCGAGGCACTACACATCGCCAGATGTGGTGACAAATGGGTCAGTTAACTTTCTTTGCCGCTTTCAAGAAAGGAAATATGATGAGCATATCCAAATTCTTCATTGGTTTTAATGCACACATGGCCTTGGTTTTTTTCTTAGTCGGTGCCTCAAGCATGAGTTCTTGTCGTTTGTACCTTCTCTGTTATGTTTAAGACGCTTATATAAGTCCCCTGTTTTCACGAAATAAATAGAGATGGAAGTTCAGCGCTCTATGTGTCCGTCTTGATGTTCTCCTCCCGTCCCATCTTTTCGCACAGTTTTGTATTTACTGATAGCTAATTGTATACGAATGCAGGCTAACAGCTATTTGCCATGCCTTTCAGCTTGCTTGCTGGGACCAATGCTACCGGGTCTTGGAATCCTCTGGGCTACTCGCAGTGTGGCTAAAATGCCTTGTATGTGCTGGAGGTAGGGAGCGCCATGCATGTGTAAGAATTTATGTAGTTGAATGGTCGCAATAGTTGAAAAGTAATACGTTTTTTTTTGTTCAAAACAATAAGTCTCGAAGCTATTACAGTGGGGTAACTGAGCACTACTTCTTTCAGACAAGCCGATAGAAAGACGTGATAGGACGGGCGCTGACTCCAACGAAGTTCATTGGAACACACACTCGAAGATTTATTGAGAAAGAAGGCAGCACGCTCATGCGCATTTATAACCATAAAAAACACATTGTAGATTAAGAAGGATAGACAGCATTTTATCGCCTATTATTTAGCAGACTGATTTCACTTCCTCGAAGAGGTACTGGAGTGGTGCAGAAGCACGTGTCGCCTCTCTCCTTGATAAAGAACAGTTCACGTGCATATCTATCTTTACCTCTCTTTTGAATTTTGATTTACTCAAGCGTTGGCTCAATGTTTTCATCGTAGTCGTCCTTGCAGGAGCGGCAGTGTGCGGGTATATTCTGGAAGGAGCCCAATGCATTTTCTGTTGATATTTATAGAAGTACTGAAGCATCAACTAGCCCCTCAACCTGTTTTATTAGTGTATAGTCGCTCTCTGTCGGGATTACTGGTTTTAACTAGAAGGCATGCTTGTAAACACCTTCGTCACTTCTACAGAGATAGCTGTTTGTGGTGCTTCCCAAGGAGAATGCAGTGGTGCCATTTAAAAAAATTGGAGTGACACTTAAGCGCCACCTTAAGGGCATGACGCGATATCGTAATGAGTTAATTCATATATATGCAGAAGGTCATTCTCTACTTTACGTTCATAGGTCCATGTGTGTCCCCATACCCCTCTTGGCGCAGTTGTGCAGCGGTTAAGCGATGCGTCACTGCCCTGCGTTGGCAGGTGCTCCCAGCGATGGACCTTGTGCGGCCCAGGTTGCTTTTCTCCACTGACCAATCATTAATTTAATTGTCACCTGTCATGGGGCGCAGGTTGTCATGACGCCGCAAGGGCATGTGACCCAGGTGGCCCTCTTGCCTCCCAGGTTACTCTCTGTTGACCACCTGCCAGAGCCATACTCGTGTCTTTGCGCTCACAACGCCGACGCTAGAAACGCCGAAAACGGATTTTCTTGAGAACGGAGCCTTCAGCGCTGGCGCGTTAAAAAAAAAATACTAAGTTAACGTGGCTGCTGCAGTACTCGCCACTAGAAGAGACAGTGTTCGGCATATCATTATTCACTGTGTATTCATGTGGCTGATGTTTTCTTTTTAGTAAGCCTGACCTTTTATGTTGAGTGACATTTCCCACTTTGTGCACCAAAATACTCCATTATCCAGGCCACTCTGCATGGCATAACAATCGTCGACATTTGTGATAACTATATACACAATACAACTACAAGCAAATATGCGAAATTGTGAACGTACGCCTATACGTGACGTGATGTCATTAGTGTGCAATTAAATAAAATGGACGTAACACTGAACCTTTGGTACCTATGAAATTACGTGGACAGACCTGGAAGCAGCAACACCATTGACAGCCACATATTACCTCCGCAGTAGCAGGTATTCACCAACCCACCTAATTATTAATTCGTCCAGGTTTTAGCTGCGCAGAATTGGAATAAGAAGGGTGTGACAAACTGTACCAAGCGATATTAAAATCCAAAAATATGTAATCAGTTATAAATGCTTGTCAACTGCAACAACCACATAGATGAACTCAACTAAGTATGTTGCGCAGGAAAACTGATATAAACTGATAGCAGAGGCTGTGAAATAAAAAAAAAAGGAAGGCTCAAAGTAACCTGTGCCACGTGACCACGCAGACCACCTTCTCCAGAACGTCTTCTCTCCGGCCCAACCGGACAACTTTCGCTTCGTCTAGAACATGACCGCTCGAGTGTTAGGATACGACACACGGCGAAGACGCCAACACTCGTGCCATTCTCTTCGTGAAATGGCCCGCGTACAGCTGTCGTAACGAGATGTTCAATGCGTACATTAATTCGTTGGAAAAAAGAAATGCCTCCGTCTTGGGAAAAAAAATTCGCCTAAGTGCGCTACACGCCTCTACACACATCTGCTTGATCACCAGAGGGATTGTCGCGCACGCGCAGCCCGCTTGACGACGGAAACAACCACTCGCGTTCAGCATGCTAACCTCGAACAGCCGCAGCCGACATCGCTGCCACACGCATGCGCGCTCGTCCTGCCGCTGCGACGGAGCTCGTCTTCGATGGACTGGCTGGGAGGCGTGCCGGTCTAGAATCGTTTGGTTCCTGCTTAGTCACCAGCGATGGCCGCTGTTGCACGATCCTGCCCGTCGCGCACGGTTCATGCTGATTGCCAAGCTGAAGTTGCATTTTTGTGCGAAGTGCATCACGGTCAGACACTCTGGCGTAGCCATTACCTTAAGCCGACCTTTTTGTTGTTTTTTTGCGTACGATATCCTTTTTGACGGGGTCGCGATTTGGTCACTATTCCTCGTTTTTTTTTTCTCCAACGCTACAAGCAGTTTGTTCCCTTTGCCCATAGCTGCGCAAAAGGAAGAATGAAAAAGGAAAGATACTACTAAAGGTTTTTTTGGGTGGTGGGGTGTGGAGGGGAGGTTATACAAGAGCCCAGCTGGTATTTGCCGTATTTTGTAAACTCGTCCAGAGTCAGCTCGTTCAACACTTGGTTGGCGCCGTAGCTTGCTTGCTTACAGGGCATTGTGGCGTGCTGCGAGGAAGAGCTCCATGATCCGCGCAATGCACAGAGCGTGTGAGAGCATCCGCCAGCTATTCACCAGTCGAGGAGCTGCTTTTTTGTTTGCTTTATTTTCCCAAGAAATGCCTGGAAATGCTCCCGTTCAAGCGATTCAGGGTATGTGACCAATGGTGGTGGCATTTTATTCAGACCGATGCCGCATAAAGCGCCCCGACAACGCAAAAAACGAATATCATGGAAGAACAACGAGCGCTTGCAGCGAGCACACGTACAAGCCGAGAAGTCTGATTCAGAGTACGCGTTTAAGCCTTGGTGTGGTGAAGCAGTCCGCATGATGATTAGACCAACACATCATCTGGGCTTAACAAATTAGGGTCCACGCTCTGCTTGGAATTGGGATTAGGCACAGCGTCTGTGACAGCACACATCGTGCGGGCTAGCCACCACGACACAAAATCGGAATGCCTGCTTTTCTTTGGTGGATGATACAGCGCGTCGCACAATGAGCACAGTTCGTTTGGCGCTACGGTGACCTGAAAATCGCTTCGTGCCAGCAAAAAAGAAGAGTAAAGGTAGTACGAATTTTCGATTATGGATAGACTCTTCAAGATGTTTCTCTGCGTTTTAAGTTTTACAGTATCAATGAAAGAGTACGCAGGAAGCGAACTCTTCGAACTGGTCGTGCCAAAGTATACAGGCACAATATTGTACTTTAAACATTCGTAAATCAATTCGGCCGGGTGCTCGAAACAAGGCGAGGACTCCATTATGAAGATGAAGAAGTACACGTCTTCAAAGATGCTCAAGCATTTGTCTCGAGACGAGCAGAGCTCGACGCCACAGTTTGGGATGACGTCAACATGAACATGACTGATCAAATCTTGCGCAAAGTGTTCCGTACCCCGCCAGTAGCTGCTTGCATGCACGTCATCCTTGGTGCGATTGATTTCCTCTTTCTCGCACTCGCTCACCATCCAGACAGCTGTTCTAGTCTTCTTCGAGACGATTCTGCGCAGATCTGACGGGTAACGGGCAGGCGGTCTGTACGACGAGCTTGGGTAAGGGATCACGACATCGGCGTCTTGCCTGAGAGCCATCGTCCAGTTGAAGAGCGGCGCAACCCTTCGGACGTCCTTAGAGGGCTCACCGATAGGTGAACCAGTCGTCCAGAAGACCCACAGTTGGGCCGGGTGCCGGAAAGGAGGGAGGTCGGCAGAACTAACGGTGTAGGCATCGAACGCAATGGCGTCGCTCTTACTGAGAAGGTTGCGGTCTCTGGTAACATGGCAGACGTCGGACTTCCTGGCAGACGGACAACGGTGCGTTTCGAAGTCAATGCTTCGCGCCGAGTTTCCTCTATTTTGGTGAAACGAAGGCGGCGACCACAGCAAAATTCGGGGGTGAGATGCACTGCCGTCTTCACCGCGGATCTGCCGGGGCGACCAGTTATCATGGATCTTTGTTGGGCCGTTGTAGTATTTAATGACGTAGTGGGCAACGGCGTAGCAGGCACAGGATAGCACGAAAACAATGCTGAGTGACTGAAAAAAAAATGAAATTCTTGATTTGGCTCTGTCCCTCCACGAATGAAATTGATCTCTGGCGCGTCGAAGTTGTGCAACGACGTCCCGAGCGTCCTGCATCGCTTCGCACTGGGCATCCGTGACAGGCGGTGCACCCTGAAAGAAATGTCACAGTTAGGCTTTCGGGTTATTGGAAGCACCGCTGATTACCGCGCATTCAATAAACGCATACAGATCTTTGGAGTATTACCGATTCGTGGTTTGCGTACGTAAGAAATTGCGTATACCAAAAACTATTAGCTTTTTTTTTCAGGCACAGAAGAAGGTGCAGTATAATGCTCTAATCATGACACAGTGCCGACAGCTGGGAAAATGGGGCTCCGAGACTTACCGAACCCTTGAGGAAAGTAAGCTTAATGAAGACGGATCGAAATTTGTTGTTACTTTTGTGGATGACACTTAGCTTCAGGACAGGAACAAAATTATACGGTAAGCTTGACGGGACTGAACAACGTCGTGGCTAGAGGACCCGCTTTCTTGTATCCTGGAAAGGTACCACTTGTCGAAAATTATCGCCGAACGGAAGTGAACTCACGTTCACGGAACTTTGCTCCTACGTGTTATCGCCAACGTGGCCTTCAGGCATGATGTACGCGCCTGATTACTTCAGACAAAGCTGGAAGGATGGAATTTTTCAGAAAAGTTAATAAAAACGTGGAAACAGATTGCAAAATGGTGGAAAAAGTGCCAGCCGTAGACGTTGGCCACATCCTCCTGGGCGGCAGCTGCCAAGTGAGAATGAATAGGCACGAAGATCTTGCTGGCAGTATGAGTGAAATGCTCTGCCGACAAGCTAGTGTAATACTATGAGCTGAAATTTATTTTGATGCATATTGTCTCTCATGATCTCGAATACATTCAGAATTCCTGCATTAGCAGGTTCATAATTAAACGCGCCATCTTTAAGCATAACGGCTAAAATATCTTCTGAGCACTCAGTCGGTCCGCCTTATGCGCGGTCACCACTGCAGATAGCGCTTCTGATGACGAAAGCAGTAGTCGGCACATCGGCGAACAGGAAGGCGAAAAAAGACAAGGCAATGTCGTGATTTAGTGCGCGCATGTTCATTGCAGCCCGTATCGAACCAGGCGGCAGTAGTGAAGGCTTGATGTCACGTGCGCAGTCCGAACCACACAGCTAAGTCGAACTAGAGAAGCGTTTTGTCCTGTGTAAAATGAATTGGGACGATGCCCCTGGTTAAGTACCGTCAATGCCTGTGAAAATCGGCAGGTTAAAGTTGGCATAACTGTTAACATTCTGTTCTTTACGGACTTTATATAGCGATGATGACTGTGCAGTAATTTTGTTTTCGAAATTGCTCTTACTGCAATGTCGTGCCTAACATCTTTCTTGCTATTGTACCGCCAGTTTGGTTAACATTCGCATTTCTTTTTGTATGTCGCTGTGGGGGATAAGGTGGCCACAGCTGGCTCAGGACAGGGTTGACTGGATGATGATAGAGGCATCTGTCTGTCCTGCAGTGGGCGTGGTCAGGATGATGATGAAGCCGCAATCACACAGCTGAATGACTTTAAGCCTGCTTACTGCACTTACCGGTCCCCTGGTCTAAAAAAATATAGGCCGAGAGAGGAAATGAATTGAAAGCACGAACGTGTCTGATGATAGGCGCCTGACTTCAATAAGGCGTTTACTACTGGGTACTTCACAACGCAGACAACAAACATAACGAAGCCAGCACGGCAGAAAAGCTTTCCTTCTGCTTTCAAAAACAGCAGCGGTCATTACGCGGGGCTCTTGTTGGAACGAATACAATCAATATTTTTCGACACATGGCCCGTATGGGCGAAATCCTGGTGCGAGCAGAATAACAGAAAAAGAACACCCTGCCAGATTCGTACTCTGCGGGCCATGGACTGTAGGCAGGAAATTACGTTACTCTCTTTTGTTATGTGCAAATTGTAAGTCGCTGTCGCTGGTGTCGGGCTCTGAGCAGACTGAATGTATTGTTTTTTTGCTTAATATTGTAACTGTGCCAAAATTTACACCATACAGACGGCCAAGCCTCTAACTGGCGTCATGTTTGCTTTCCTATTTGCACCTTGTAAAAGGCTTCTCTCGGCTAAACGGCTTGCATATTCATGCTGAAACTTGACGCGTGTTTTGGCATCTGGTGGTCCATTTACATTCATGCTATTATATTTATAGTAATTGCCTGATTAAATGAAAATTATTAGCAATTGCCATCGCCTGCGCCTACGAAGAGGCATAACAAGGGGGGGATTAGCAACGGTTCTCATGGTTCTACCTTGCCTACTCTAGGTAAATGGCTTGTCTAGCATGAGAGGCGAGGGTTTTCATAGAGGTGTAACCGAGGTGAACCAGAACCATCGCTTCTTGTGCCGGTTATTTTTGCTCTTCGTAGCTGGATACAATAGGAATTTCCGATAATTTTGGCCCACTCATCCAGATACTCTACTCAGCATAATATGAAAAGAAATGAACCCCTAAATGCCACCACACGCGTTAAACTGCAGCATGAATATGCCAATGGTTTAGCAGAGAGAACGATTTTACAGGGTGCAACTAGGAACGCAGAAATCACACCAGTTAAATGTTTTTACCGGGTGTACAACAACGCACCATACTAAGAACCTAGCAACATATGTGGGAAGCAATTACTATGTTTTTCTTGTCAAATGCCACGAGCTTAATTTCGAAGGAGCAATGCAAAAATGGCGCCAGTTACTTACCTCCTTACCTTAAATTCCTCGCATGACCGTGTACTCGTACAAGGACACGTACAGTTGCTGGATGAGGGACAGATATGCTTACCTGATTAATGATATTAAAGCTATGGCTCAGTTTTCGCACTCAGGTCAAAATCAGTCACTTTTTAAAACGTATTTATTGCTCCTTAGCGTTGCTGATAAGCCTGGACTTGTTAATACACACTAGATTTTGTACATGTTATGGTCACCTATTTTACTACTTCTTGTTACTTTGAAGCTGAGGACATATGCGGGAAACAGTTGCCGATTTTTTGTTAGTGCAAATGCGAGAGCGCCTCTGTTAACGAGTATTCGTGGGGTGCGTTTTCTTAGCCGTGCGTAAACTAAAAAAACATTGTCTTGAATAAATTAAAAAAGTGCATCTCAGAGAAATTTTTCCACGCTTAACAAAATATGCACGGTTGTCAAATGAGCCAAATATGCTTGCGCTTAGTCAATTGTCCTTTCTCTGGTGCGTTGTGAGTAAAAAGCGAGCCACAAGATCCAAAATGAGCTTCTGATCACGTGATTTACCTGTCTTTTAACTGCGGCAGAAGCAGCTCACTTTTGGGTGCAGTCGTTTTTCTGGCAGGCAAGTGGAACAAAAGCATCGTTTAATGCACTCCGTATTTTGCTTGCCCCGCACGTACCAGCATTAATTGGCGTCAACAAAGAACTGAAAAAGGAACTACACTGCTCTTTACAGTGAGCTAGTACTTGTTTTTGTACCGAGAGTGTCAGGCCCGCAATCATCGCGCATTCTCAAAAACCGCGAGTGTTTGGCGCCAGAGCGCGACCCTCGCTTTAAGTTTTTCCAACATGTTTAGTGACGATTGTCAGCAGCGAGCTTCGCATTTCTTGGTGCTTGGTGTTTTCTTGTAAAGGAGCGATATATTCGAAGCATAGAAAGCACTGGTGTGGATAGTTTTCTCAGCAACATAGCCACTTTCCGCGCAGAAAAAGCGTCGGTAGCGTTCGCATGGAATAATCTATCAGTCTTGCTTGGTTTAATATTTCCCTTTGGTGTCCCTTTATGGTAGCCCTGTCAACAGTTGACCACTTCTAGCTCAGTTTCTTCACTACAATATAGATAAGAGTTTTCACAGTGATTGCAGGGCGAGGATCACAAATCTGCTGGTGGCTTCAGTAAGTCGATAAATGAACAAACTTTGCGCGGAAACCTGCAAAAATTAAAATCAATCAGCGTGCCAGGCTGACCTGCAGATCTCGGGATGAGCAAACGAAATCATTACTAGGAATTCGGGACAAGCGCTTCCAGTTCCTTTGCGTGCCACCGTGTGGCGCGTGGCTCTGAACAATTGAAAATAGCCCGGTGGCAAAGGAGGAGAATGACAGAGTGGCTGCAGAACAGAACGTGATAGGCCACCAGGCTTATCGGCACTGGCAGGGAGCTGACTCGAATTCCTCGCAATGTAGCAGCTGCTGGGCTCGACCTACCCTGTCTCTGTCGGCGGCGCTCTTATGTCGGCTACTGCTGCACTTGTACGCGCGCATCGTCCCTGAAACTCACCAGCTATAGGGTCAGGCATCGATTTATTCCTCTATAGTATACGTTGCTTAAGCGCTCTCTAGAGAAATAAGCCTGACGCACTCCACATTGATCCATAATACTTGAAGTCAATCTAAAAGGCAGCTAGCGCCCAGAGGGAGCTTATAGAGTGAGCATCTCAATTTAAGACCTCGTATTTTTGACTTTGTCTCGTAGTAAGTGCGGCCACAGGTTAGCGGAATTTGGTAAACAGCATTCTTGTAATTAAAAAAGCGGGTTTCATGTTTTTTTGACGCATGACATTTTTTTTTGTTTTTGATTCACTTTTCGCAAAGGCCGCCAGACTTGCATGATGCTGAAAACACAACTCGGATGCCAGCTCCTGGCAGAGTTCCGAGAAGGAAAATTGAAGCGCGACCGTTGGCACGATATAAAAATAAGACTGTCACAATTCCATACGTGCATTCCGTATCGCATCGGTTAAAGAAGGCTGGAAACTGCGCTGGCATCCGAGTTGTGTTTTCAGCACCGAACAAGCTGGGCGGCCTTTGCCGAAAAGTGAACCAAAAAGAAAGAAAAAAGATGTCATGCGTCAAAAACATGAAGCACGCTTTGTTGGCTGCAAGAATGGAGTCGTTTACGAAAATCCGCTAACCTGTGGCCGCGAGTACGTCCGTCAGATAGGCCGTTGCCTCGATGACCGGCTGCGTGAACACGCAAATTCAATGAGGACTGGAACAGGTAGCAATTTTCCATTCCACTGCGAGAACTGCAAGAGCTTTAGACCAAAGCTGCACGGAACGGGCGTTTCACGAAGGTGTAAAGAGAAAGGAGCGAGAGAAATGTTCGAGGCATTCATCAAAGACAAAAGGGCAGAGACTTGCGTCGGCACACCATCCATCACCCTCCTCAAGTAGGAACTGTCTTATATGAAATCTTGAGTTCGCTTTCCCAGATTAGAGCCCGGCCTTTTCTGGTTTCCTTTTTGTTCTACATCCTGCTCGATCACCTTGTGCTTCATCTTTCCTTATTTAGGCGCTATTTATTGCGCGTGCAAATAAATTCGTTTTCACTTGGTAGTGTCAGCGCTTGTATTTCTTCTGTCATGCGAGCGTTTTTTTTTTTGCGCTGCATATCTCCTCTTCTTATCGACTATTATTTAACAGACTGATTTCACTTGCTCGCAGAGAGACTGAAGTAGTGCAGATGCACGTGTCGTTTCTCTCCTTGATAAAAATTCTTGAAATAGTTCACGTGCATATCTATCCCTACCTCTCGTTTGAATTTTGGTTAGCTCAAGTCATGGCTCACAATTTTCATCGTTGTCCTTGCGAGAGCGGCAGTGGGCGTTAGATTTTGGAACGAGTCTGATGCGTTTTATATTGATATTTCTAGAAACAATGCAACACGAACCAGCCCGAGAACGTGTTTTATTACAGCGCGCTCTCTATCGACATTACTGGTTAATAGAGGGTTTAAAGTCCCGAGGCGACTCAGGCTATGAGAGCCGCCGTAGTGAAAGGCTCCGCAAATTTCGACCACGTGGGGCTCTTTAACGTGCATTGGCATCGCACAGTACGCGGGCCTCTAGAGCTTCGCCTACATCGCAATTCCAGCGCCGCGGCTGGGATCGAACCCGCGTCTTTCGCGTCAGCAGCCGAGCGCATAAGCACTGAGCCATCGCGGCGGCAAACCTACCAGGATTACTGGTTTTAATTGCAACGAATTCTGTTAACACCTTCGTCACTTCTGCAGAGACAGCTGTTTGTGGTGCTTCCCAAAGAGAATGCAGTGGGTCATTCAAAAAATTGGAGCGACACTTAAAGCTCCGCCTTAAGGGTGCGACGCGACAGCGTACTGGGTTAATTCATATATGTGAAGAAGGTCATTCTCTACGCTCATAGGTCCAAGCGTGCCCTCATACCCCTCTTGGGGCAGTGGTGTAGCGGTTAAGCAATGCGCCACTGCCCTGCGATGGCAGGTGCTTCCAAGGGTGGGCCTTTTGCGGCTCATGTTGCGCTTCCCCAGAGACCAATCATTAATTTAATTGTCACCTGTTATCGTGGGCAGGTTGTAATGATGCCGCAAGGCACCTGACATAAGTGGCCTACCTGCCTCCTAGGTTACACTTTTGGGACCACCTACCATAGCGATACTCGTGTCTTTGCGCTCACAACGCCACCAACGAATTTTCTTGTGAGAGGAGCCTTTAACGCTGTCCCGTTAAAAAAACCTAAGTTCACGTGGCTGCTAAAGTCGTCGCCGCTTGGAGCGGCCTATGGTGAGAATAGTCCTATGGCTAGAAAAGCCGGCGGCGTGTCTGTTTGTGTGTACTCGCATATGGTACAAAAAATCTCATCGGTATCAAGCAAAAATGTTGACATCATCAATGGGCCGTATGACGCGCACAGCGAGCCGATCACTGCCCCATTCAGACTATTTTGTATAAGTTGGTTGTCTATATAGACCCGTCACTGGTCGACCACATTGTGGCGCTATTCATGTGATGTCATTGGTTCCAAAATTGTGCCGCAACCTTTGTTCGTGCAGAGCTCCAGGTGGTGCCACACGATTTCTCGTTGCATACAGCTTACATGTGTTAGTCAAGTTGGAGACTAGCTTATGATAGGGATTCGAATCGACGACATATGCAATTGTGTGCCTTCCCACACTCTTTACCTCTTCCCTTAAGGGCGTTTGAGGTGTCCACCAATATGTGAGACAGTTACCGCGGCATTTACTTTCCTCAAAAAAACATTTTTCGTTTCAAAATTGTGATGCAACCGTTCGTGGCACAGCGTTGCGGGCTTTGTCATAAGCACGCGTGTGTGGGTCGGTGGTTTCATGCTTTGAAAAAAAAAAGATTCTTATTGCTTGAAATAAACGCAGGTAGCACACCGCAATCAAACGCCGACGTATTGCGCCCATGACATGCTGTCGCATTCCCACACGCAAGCAGTCTTAAGTCATCATCATCAGACTGACTACACCCACTGCAAGGCAAAGACTTCTCCCATGTCTCTCCAATTAACCCTGTCCTTTGCCAGCTGCACCCACCCTACGCCTGAAAACTTCTTAATCTCATCCGCCCAGTACTACTACTACATAAAGCGTGTGAAAAAGTACTACAATTAGTAATGGAAAAAAACCTCGGCCGGCAAAATTCCATTTGCGGGCCGTCTGTAAAAAAAGGAGTAACAAAACGGATGGCTGTGGCATGAATTTTCTTAGATTTTTTTAACGTCGCCGCTTATTTGTGAAACATAGGAAGGAGGCTTAATGTATTTTTCGCGATATGTGTGTATTAGCAATAGATGGAATGGAAAGTTTAAGTCGAAGGTTTTCCCGCCGGTCTATCAATTTACTCCACCAAAGAGTTCGTTTGCTGCTGGTCACGCTTAACTTTTGATCGTAGTTCCCAATAACGAAACGCACTTCCTCTTTTTTTTTTTGCAGTTTCTTAAGTTTGTGTGTATTTATTTTATTTTGAGCTCACTGCTAGCCTCAGTGCCTCACACAGGAGACTGTTGCAGGAATGTCACTAAAAACTGCATACATTCTGGTTTCTGGGGAAAACGAAACCAACAAAAAAAATCCTTTTTTAATCATACACACAATAAAATTAATCAGAAGCAAACAAGTCGAAATCACAGCACTCACTGTCAATTTAGGGTCAACAAGCCGTCCAAAAAGACATCTAAAGATGTGCAGGAAACGACATCATTCGGCAGCAAGTTTTTAAACTCAGATTGTTTGAGAAAAGAGGGAAAGCTTGAACGTGTCACTGTGAAGTCTGTATTCCTACAAGTGCTTTCTACGTTTTGTTCTTGATTTGCAGCGTTTGAAAAAGTGTGGTGTTTTTGTCCATCAGTTCGAAATGCATCGTTTAAAGTAAGAAAAAGAAATTTAAGATGCAGGCATTTGATGCGATATTGGATCGTTGGAAGATCGGAAGACGAAACATTTCTGTAGAGGAATTGCAACGATGGTACTTGTTGTAACTGAAAAGTATTGCTTTCCGCTAAACGTTTTGTAGTTGGGCAATACATTTTTTAGTAGATGAAAATTAACAAATGATGCTGTTGTAAGGGGCTCGGGAGTTCTGGGCGAAGGCAGAAGGCAGCGGCAAGGCCGCGATCAAGGCGGCGTCAGCACGACGTCCAGTTAGTTCAAAAAGGCAGTTCCGCAGGCAGGTCTTGCGCATTGAACACATCCGTCTATCTCCTCTTTGGCAGTTGCCTGCACTGGGACCGCGCTGGCCTGCTATATCAAAATCTACAATCGCCCTCCGGCAATGAAGAAGCCATCTTGGCGACTCAAGACGAGCACACAAGCTGGGGGTCGTAGTAAGGCTTTAGGCGGCTGGCGTGGACAATTGCACGCCCACGACGACGCAGATCCGATGAGGGAGCGAGCGGTTCGACGAGGTAGTTGACCGGCGAAGTTTGCTTAATGACGCGGTAGGGACCGTTATAGCGGGATAGAAGTTTCGTGCAAAGGCCGGGGGTTGAGGAAGGAACCCAGAGCCAGACAAGCGGGTCTGGAGCATAGGAGTGTGCTGTAGTGAAGCTGTCTCGGCTGAGTTGCTGGCGTTGACGAGTTTCTGTGGTCAATGCACGGAAAAGCTGGCGGCACTCTTCGGCGTACTGAGCAGCCTGATAAAGTGGCAAGGACTTGGAAGCGTCAGGGCGGTAAGGAAGGATGGTGTCCATCGTGCACGTAGGGTCCCGACCGTAGAGGAGGAAAAAGGGCGAGAGCCCAGTGGTAGCTTGCACAGCGGTATTGTAGGCGTATGTAACGAAGGGAAGGATTTTGTCCCAATAAGAATGGTGGTAGTTCACATGCTTAGCGAGCATGTCTGTGAGAGTGCGGTTGAAACGCTGAACTAAGTCGTTAGTTTGGGTACGGTAAGCAGAGGTATTGCGATGAATGAGTTGACTGTGATTGAGGACTGTCTCGACAACTTCCGAAAGAAATACGCGGCCGCGATCACTGAGAATTTCTTGGGTGCTCAATGTCGAAGGATGAAAAGTGCAACATCAGGCGCGTAAGCAGATGCCAACGGCGCAGTTTCCGCGTAACAGGTGAGGTGGTCGATGGCGACGATGACATAACGATGGCCGTCCGCAGTCGCTTGAAGGGGACCGTAAAGATAAGTCCCAACACGATCGAATGGGCAGGCAGGGCATGTGAGTGGCTGCATGGGTGAGATGGGAAGGCGAGGCGGTGTCTTCCGGCGTTGGCAAACTTGGCAAGAGCGCACATAATGTCGCACAGAGCGGTACACACCGTGCCAGTGGTACCGCAGACGCAAGCGTGCATAAGTTTTCAACACACCGCCATGAACACCCTGGGGATCGGCGTGGAAACCACCGCAGATGTCAGAGCGAAGGTGGCGGGAAATAACCAGAAGCCATGTGCGCCCCTCCGAGAGATAGTTACGGCAGTAGAGCAGATCATTGCGAACGGCGAAGTGGCGTTGGAGAGTTCGCGAAGCTGAAAGGTGGGAAGTAGACAGTAAAGCGATAATGGAGGCGATCCAAGGGTCTTTGCGCTGTTCGGTCGGCATGTCCGAGATGTCAAGGAACGACGAATCGTAAGCGGCAAGGGATGGCGGAGACGGGTCACTCGGTGTAGGGGAACGGGAAAGGGCGTCAGCATCAGAATGTTTGCGGCCAGAGCGGCAAACGACTTGAATTTCGTACTCCTGCAGGCGGAGGGCCCAACGAGCAAGACGTCCAGACGGATCCTTCTGAGAAGATAGCCAACACAGTGCGTGATGATCTGTCATGACTTAAAACGGTCGTCCATAGACGTGAGGCCGATATTTGCCGATCACCCAGATGATGGCCAAGCATTCCTTTTCTGTCATCGAATAGTTAGCTTCAGCTTTTGTCAGGGTGCGACTCGCGTAAGCCACCACGTATTCACCGGAAGCCGGCTTCCGCTGGGCGAGCACTGCGCCAAGACCCACTCCGCTGGCGTCAGTGTGGATTTCAGTCGTTGCAGTGGAGTCAAAATGCCATAGAATCGGGGGTGAGACGAGAACGCGGCGTTAAGTAGTAAAGGCATCATTGCAAGCTAGTGTCCACGTCGAGATATTGTCGCTCATCGCGAGGAGGCGTGTTAACGGGGCGATTATGGAAGCAAAATTTCGAATAAAGCGCCGAAAATATGAGCATAAACCAATAAAGCTGCGCGGTTCTTTGAGATTCGATGGTATGGGAAAAGCAGCAACGGCTAGAAGTTTTGCGGGATCAGGAAGAACACCAGCCTCATAGACTACATGGCCCAGTATATGGAGCTTCCTAGCAGCGAAGCAGCACTTCTTCAAATTTAGTTGAATGCCAGCACCAGTCAGACAAGTAAGGACGCGTTCCAGGCGACGGAGGTGTGTGGGAAAGTTCGAAGAAAACACAACAATGTCATCAAGGTAACAAAGGCAGGAGTGCCACTTGAGCCCGCTCAAAATAGTGTCCATCATGAGCTCGAATGTGGAAGGCACTTAGCATAACCCAAACGGCACACGCTAAATTCATATAAGCCGTCTGCGATGACAAAGGCTGTTTTCGCGCGGTCAGGTTCGGCCATCGGGACCTGCCAGTATCTATAGCCAGATCTTAAGTACAGGGATGAGAAGAACTCGACTCCCTGCAGACAATCCAAAACGTCATCGATACGCGGAAGCGGGTAGATGTCTTTTCGAGTAATCCTGTTCAGCGGTTGGTAATCGGAGCACAACCGGATGGAGCCATCTTTCTCCTTAATAAGGTCTACAAAGGAGGTCCACGGGCTGTGAGAAGCTTGTATGACACCAAGCTCAAAGCATGTCGGTGACGTGGGTGTTGATCACTTGCCGCTCCGCGGGCGATACGGGCGCTGCGTAATGGAGCATACGTACCGGTGTCAATGTGATGAACGACGGTTCTGTTACGAAGTTACATGATGGAGACCCAGCACTTCCATCAAATGTAAGGGGGCTCGGGAGTTCTGGGCGAAGGCAGCGGCAAGAAAGGAATCAAGGCGGCGTCAGCGCGACGTCGAGTTAGCTAAAAAGGCAGTTCCTCGGGCAGGCTACGAGCTCCCCCGATGCGGACCAAGTGGACCTCGTGTTGAAGATACTTCACAAAAAACTTCAAGAAAATGTGCTGAGCATGTCGACAAGTTCAAACATGCTACAGCGCAACACACCTCACACTGAAGAAAGCATGCCGCAGGTCCTAGCGGTCAAAATTTACACTGGCCCTAGCACTCGTCAAGTCAGGACAAAGCGTTCCTCGAACCGGACACCGTCGTTCAATGTTCCAGGAGCAGGCCCTACGTTGGGCTGCGAGTTGTGGTGTTTTAATCGAGGGAGATGAATAGTTTCTCCCCACTCAACCACGGCTGGATGGATGGATGGATAAGGCCGAATCCTTAAAATCGGGCGGTGGCTCAAGCCAACTAGCCATGAATCGTAAAATTTTACCCTTGTCTTGATTTTAGCCCCCAATCAGATAACCTTCGCTTGGTTACTTCTACCGGCTTAAAATCTATTTTTCCTTCACTGTCCTTAACCCCCAATGCTTTGAATAAATCAGCCCCACTGCTTTCCACTTTGAGCGCTCTATGAGCTAGGACGCTTCGATGCGCGCGCCCCCCTCCGCTGCTCCGCTTACGCAGTTCAAAACCGCCCGGACCCCACCCTGTGATCGCGTACGCTACCGAGCGCACGCCGACCACAGCGGGCCTTGCTCTGAGGAAACAAATGAACGACGCATTGGCTGACACAAATTATTTATTCCTACAACAAAAATAATACCAGCTAGCAACAAAATACGCCAAGGTATCGAGGTCGTCCGACTCACCAGCAAGGTTACGAGCTAATGTTTGCCCATGCTAGGGCAGGGAGTACTCCGAAGCCGGACGGGACAAGGTGCGGGAGAAAGGTCCTCCCCACAAGGCCTTGCCCCACGGGTGGAGATGGAGCGCCGCGGGCGATACGTCCGCTCCCGACGACGTTCCCCAGGCGAAGAGAGCCGTGGTGTGTCCCACGTGCGCGCATTAAGCCATCCCTCGCGCTTCGACGCCAGCGCCCTCTCTTGTTAGTATCGCCCGTATCGAGGCGATGCTGTTGCTGCATGCTCCATCGCCGCAAAGACAACAAAAGGGGCCGCGGGCAGGTCCCTACAATACTCCAGTGAAAATCTGAGCCAAGAAATATGCCGAAAGGTTTCGTCGGCTCCGCAGTGATCAGTGTAGCATTATTTACTGTGTATTCGTGCTTCTGATGGTTTCTTTTTTTAGTAAATCTGACATGTATAGACCGTTTTGGGTTGAGTGACATTTCCCACTTTGTACACCAAACTGCTACATTATCGAGGTCACTGTGCATGGTTTAAGAATCGTCGACATTTGTGATAACTCGATAAACAATGGAACTAAAAGCAAATATGCGAAATTGTGAACGTACACCTATACCTGACGTGATGTCATTAGTGTGTAATTATAGAAAAGGGACGTAACACAGAACCTTTGGTATCTCAGAAGTTACGTGGACGGACTTGGAGGAAACACCATTCACAACCACACATTACCTCCGTAGTAGCAAGTATTCAACAACCCACTTAATTACTCATTCATCGAGTTTGTGGACGCGCAATTTTGAAACAAGAATGGTGTGACAGGCTTTACCAAGCGCATATTAAAATTCATAAATATGTAATCAGTTATCGACTGCTTGTCATCTCCAACAACCACATCATGGACGGACTCAACAAAATTTGTTTCGCAAGAAAATTGATACAAACTAAAAGCAGATACAGTGGAATGAAAAAAAAAAGCTCAAAGTCACCAGTGCAAAGTGACCGCTTAAAGAACCTTCTCGAGAACGTCTACTCTCCGCCCCACCCGGGCGAAGTTCGCATCGTCTAGAACGTGAACGCTCGAGTGTTAAGATACGACACACGGCGAAGACGCCAACACTCGCTCCATTCTCTTCGGGAAATGCCCCGTGTAGAGCGGTCGCCTTAATGAGATGTTTGTGCGTATATTAATTTGTGGGAAAAAAAGAAATGCCTCCTTTTAGGGGGAAAAATTCGCCTGAGTATGCCAGACGCCTTTCCTCACATCTGCCTGATCACCGGAGTAATTGTCGCGCACGCGCAGCCCGCTTGACGACGGAAACAACCACTCGCGTTGGGCATGCTAACCTCGAACAGCCGCAGCCGACATCGCTGCGACACGCATGCGCGCTCGTCCTGCCGCTGCGACGGAGCTCATCTTCGATGGACTGGCTGGGAGGCGTGCTGGTCTAGAATCGTTTGGTTCCTGCTTAGTCGTCAGCGATCGCCGCTGTTGCACGATCCTGCCCGTCACCCGCGGTTCAGGCTGAGTTTGAAGCTGAAGTTGCATTTTTGTGCCAAGTACATCACGGTCAGACACTCAGGCGCAGCCATTACCTTACGCCGACCTCTGTATTTGAGTAGAATACTATGTTTGAGCGGGACACGATTTGGTCACTATTCCTCGCTTTTTGGTACGCTACAAGAGATTCCTCCTCTCTTCCATAGATGCGCAAAAGAAAGTATGAAAAAGGAAAGATGCCACTAAAGGTTGCGGGGGGCCCTCATAAAAGAGCCCAGCTCCTCTGTCGTATTTTGTAAACTCGTCCAGACTGAGCTCGTTCGAACACTAGGTTGGCGCCGTAGCTTCCTTGCTTACAGGGCATTGCTGGCGTGCTGCGAGGAAAAGCTCCATGACCCGCGCAATGCACAGAGCGTGTGAGATCATCCGCCAGCCAATCACCAGTCGAGGAGCTGCTTTTTTTGTTTGCTTTATTTTCCCAAGAAATGCCTGGAAATGCTCCCGTTCAAGCGATTCTGGGTATATGACCAATGGTGGTGGCATTTTATTCAGACCGATGCCGCATAAAGCGCCCCAAGAACGCAAAAAACGTATAACATGGAAGAACGACGAGCGCTTGCAGCGAGCATACTTACAAGCCGAGAAGTCAGCTTCACATGGCGCTTATAAGCCTTGGTGTGGTGAAGCTGTCCGCATGGAGAGTAGATGGTCAACGCGACTTTAAAAAAAAACTTTAAAAACAATGAACTATGAAAATGCAACCCATTTATAAGAATCAACAGTGAAGGATAGAGACAAAGAGTTCAGCCTCAAATCCTTTGATTGTGTAAAAGACGTGGTTTGAAGAAAAAAAATGCAGACTATGGGCTCTAAGTGGGCTCATTGCGCCCACTGTTATCGTTAGGTTCGGTGCTGTTGGAATCTGGGTTAGGCACAGATGCTGTAGCAGCACACGTCTTGCGGGCTAGCCACCACGACACAAAATCGGAATGCCCGCTTTTCTTTGGTGGGACATACAGCGCGTCGCACAACGCGCACAGTTTGTTTGGAGCCGCGGTGACCCGATAGTGGCGTCGTTGCAGAAGAAAAGTGGAGTAATGGTCGTATGAATATTGGGTTATGGATAGACTCTTCAAGATGTTCGTCTCAGTTTTAAGTTGCGTAGTATCAATGAAAGAGTACGGCGGAAGCGAACTCTCCAAACTGGTCGTGCCAAAGTATACAGGTACAATATTGTACTTCAAGCATTCGTAAATCACTTCGGCCGGGTGCTCAAAACAGGGGGAGGACTCTATTATGAAAATGAAGAAGTACACACCTTCCAAGATGCTCAAGCATTCGCCTCGAGACGAGCAGAGCTCGACGCCACAGTTTGGGATCACGTCAACATGAACATGACTCATCAAACCTTTGGCAAAGCGTTCAGTACCCCTCCAGTGGCTCCTTGCAGGCACATCATCCTGAACGGGATTGATTTCCTTGTTCTCGCACTCGCTCGCTATCCAGACAGCTGTTCTAGTCTTTTGCAAGATGATGCTGCGCAGATCTGACGGGTAACGGGCAAGCGGTGTGTACGTCCAGCTTGGGTAAGGGATCACGACATCGGCGTCTTGTCTGAGAGCCATCGTCCAGTTGAAGAGCGGCGCAACCCTTCTGACGTCCTGCGAGGGCTCACCGAGAGGCGGACCAGTCGTCCAGAAGACCCACAGTTGGCCCGGGTGCCGGAAAGGAGGGAGGTCAGCAGAACTAACTTTGTAGGCATCGAACGCAATGGCGTCGCTCTTACTGAGAAGGTTGCGGTCGCTGGTAACATGGCAGACGTCGGAATTGCTTTCAGACGGACATCGGGGCGTTTCGAAGTCAATGTGTCGTGGCGACTTCCCCACTTTTTGGTGAACCGGCGACCATAGCAAAATTCGGGGATGAGATGCATTGCCATATTCACCACGCGTCTGCCAGGGAAACCAGTTCTCATGCATCTTCTTCGGGCCGCTGTAGAATTTAATGGCTTGGGTAACACCATATCCAACCCAGAACAGCACGAAAACAATGATGAGTGACTGACAAAAAAAGAAATTGTTGGGATGTCTCTCCCTCCATGACCGCAAATGATCTCTGGCGCGTCGAAGTGGCCTTGCAAGGTTGTCTCGAGCGTCCAGCATGGTTTCGCAGAAGGCTTCCATGACAGGCGGTGCACCCTGAAAAAAATGTCACAGTTAGGCTTTGCGCTGATAGTAAACACCGCTTGATACCGTGCATTCAATAAACGCATAGAAATCCTTGCAGTCTTAATGATTCCTAGTTTGCGCACACATCTAATTACGTATTCCGGAATCAATTAGTTTTTTCAGGCACTGAAGAAGGTGCAGTATAATGCTCTGATCATGACACAGTGCCGGCAGGCTGGGAAAATGGGGCTGCGATGCTTACCGAACCCTTGAGGAAAGTAGGCTTAATGAAGACGGATCGAAATTCGTTGTTACTTTTGCGGATGACACTTTGCTTCAGGACAGGAACAAAATTAAACGCTATGCTTGACGAGACTGAACAAGTTCATGGCTAGAGGAGCCACTTTCTTGGCTCCTGGAAGGGTACTATTTGTCGAAAATTATCGCCGAACAGAAGTAAACTCACGTTCACGGAACTTTGAATCTACGTGTTATCGCCAACATAGTCTTCAGGCATGATGTGTGCGCCTGATTACTTGAGACAAACCTGGAAGGATGGAATGCATTCTTGAAAAGTTAATAAAAACATGGAAGCGGAGTTCTCTGGATTTCTGTTATCACAAGCTTAAAGGAAAAAAATATTCTTGAACTGCAGAAAGCGGAACAGAAACGAGAGTTTCTGTTAGCCGGAACTCGGGAGCGCGGGCGTGGTCTGAAGCATAATCAGTGCTATCTGATGGGGCTGCGAAGAAAACACGCGTACATGTGCAGCGCCTGATAGACACCGTTCTCCACTTTAACCAGGAATAAGATAATCGGTACTGGCGTATGGCGCAGAAACGTGGAGGTTAACGAAAAGGGTTCAGGTTAAGGTGAGGACAACGCAGCGAGGTATGGAAAGGAAAAATGATAGGTGTAACGTTAAGAGACCGGAAGCGGGCAAAGTGGGTGAGGGAACAAACACGTGTAAATGATTACCTAGACGAAATCAAGAGGAAGAAACGGGCTTGGGCAGGGCATGTAATGCGAAGGCAAGGTAACCGCTGTTCCTTAAGAGTAACGGAGTGGATTCCAAGAGAAGGCAAGCTTAGCAGAGGGCGGCAGAAGGTTAGGTTTGCGGATAAGATTAAGAAGTTTTCAGGCATATGTTGGGCGCAGCGGGCAAAGTACAGTGTTAATTGGTGAGATATGTGAGAGGCCTTGACCTTACAGTGGGTGTAGTAAGGCTGATGATGATGAAGATAACGCAGGAAAGAAAGCTTGTTTGAGGCAGGCCGCGTGTCTGTGGGTGCAGGTAAAGCAAATTTCGCATCTAATAGCAACGAAGCATCATCGGCGCAAAGAACGTGCCTAGAACGTATTCGCCATTGCTTCGCAAGACAACACCACTGTAAGGAGAAAGCGAAGGGCCTGCTCTAGTGGGAAAAGCGGCAGCATGCGGTATGTGAGGTTCAATGTCCCTAACTGACACATGCGATATGAGGGACGCCATAGTGGAGGGATTCAAATTAGTTTAGGCCATATGGAGTGCTTTGGTCTGGTGCTCGGCTTATTTAGGGTGAAATGCTTGGGAAATGGGTCTTTCACCCCACCTTCAGAAGTCGAAAATACCGTTTGCCATGGCACTTTTTGGCTAGAGGTGCCCTTGCGCCAGAAAAATGCATAATCATCATCAGATGGAATGCTTTAAAATTCTCTGACGTCGCAAAGTAGAAAGGTCTTTGTATTTTTCCTCCATACATATTTGGCCGCCTGGGCCGGGTTGAAATTCTGCGACCTAGGGATCAGCAGTAAGACGCCACAGCCACTGACAGAGCCACCGCGACGGGTAATGTGAAAAGCATCACGTTCTAATTCAGCCGTCGGATATACAATTGCACATAGCAAAACATGCTCAGAAACTAGCTAACAGTACTAGAGGTCAGGGAAGGCTCTTGGGAATGTTACTTTGTTTTATGACATTTCTTATGAGATAATTACTTTGTGGAATTGTTTGACACGAAATAATTAAAACAAAGTTGTATAAAAGACGAACACATGCCACCGGTGAGATCCGAACCCGTGACCTCCGTATGTTGCATACGATGCGCGACATGCAGTGTAGACATGTATTGCATTACAGATTAGCAGTTTTATATTCTGAAGTAATTTTTATCGACACCTGCAAAGAAGTCCAGTGAAGTGGAATAGTTTTTATATGGTGAGTGTTTCACCTAGGTCTTTGCTGTTTTTAAAAATAGGCTTTTGAATTAGAAAAGCGTTTTTTTTTTCGGAATAGTACTGTCAGCGGTTTAATGCATCACAGTACAGCTAAGACGTGCTAATTAGCAGGCTGGTTAACTAATATTGAGTTAACTTTTTAACTAGTACTGTTAGGTTCCTTAATTATTGAGAGGCGTCTAACCCACCGTAAGTAATATCCATATCAGTTACTAGAATTTAGAAAACGCGGTTACCCTCAGTGCTGTAGCCTAAATTTTGGCTACTTCGCGCCAAAATAGATGCGCTTCCGAGAAGCTAGCAGGCAAAGCAACCTCTCGAGAGCACGGAACTCGTCGAAGTAGCCAAAATAACAAAAGTGAAAATTTCGCTTTCACAGCTTGTAGCTGAAGAAAAAATCAGCATGGAGAATCGGCACAGAAAGTGTGATCGGCGTAGATAACTAATATCACAAACAATGGTTAAAGAACATGTCATCGAGGAAGCAATATACGCAGTAAGGTCAAGAATGCAATAAGCAGTACAGTTGTGAACACTGAAGGTGTCGTGATTAGGTTTAGAAAGAACATTTGAATTAATTGTTTCGATAAAACCACCAGTAATACACCACGACTCTTTGACATCGATATTAAAATCGCCACGTATAACAAGGAACCCTTTTCAATTCAGAAGTTAAGACCACTTTCAAAGATATTCAAAAATTCATAACAATTCTCAGGTAGTAGCCTGTAGATAGCTGGAACAATTTTGTCTGAAACTTTAAGTGTTACCATTTCATACTCAGCCGTTGTGATGGGAAATTCGGGTCTTAATTAAGCGTTCTACTATTCTCTTGCATAGGCAGCAACGGGCGATTAAATAAAAACAGCGTGTAACCACGTAGTTTTACCACTCTGTTTCGCATACAGCCCAAGTTTAAGTTAATAAAATAACGTCATACCTATGCTTCAAATCGTCAAGTCCGGTCGTAGAACTTATGAACTTATTAAAAATAGAGCGAGCATTCAGTTGCGTTACTGAGAAACTCCTTCTTAGTTCAAGGCAACAGTTAAATTGGTTCACTACTACACAGCCACACAGGCAGCCTTGACTTGGAGCCTCCTAATGCTGGTCCAAACTCATAGTACAAGCTGAAAGCTATCACTCTTCTTTATTAAGTTTACAAAAGCAGATAACGACACCTTGGGGCCGGACCAGCTAATCGTATTCACCTTGCCTTCCGATGCGTAGAAAGTGGAAAGACGCGTTCACAAGTAAGACACGAGGGGCGGGAAACGCAACTACTCTCGGTGCAAATACGCAGACAATGTCATCGCTACTGCCTTCGATGAGCGCAGCGACACTATATATAGAGTTCCGCAGCTTAGAACGCAGCGCAGAACACGCGGACAAAAAAAAAAAGAACAGCGCTGCAACGCTAACTTTCAAGCAGCGTTTACTGAAAAAACGTTACACGGATCAAGTCTTTCATATACACGCTTGTGCATGTTTGAAATATTTAAAGACAAACCAAGAAAGTAGTAGCTCCCCAAGTCAGAGTTGATTCTGCGATCAGGAAGCAGATTTTTTTTATACGATGAGAGCGATGAAGAACTTACGGAGGTCCCGTTTCCTTTATGTTTATAACTTGCAAGCGTCTGTGATAGCACATATAAAGAGTGGTAATTTGGGCCTGTTGGTTCATGCTTTGAAAAACAGGACGTTCACTAAACGCAGTATGGCAACCACAATCCCGACACTGCGTGTAAAGGTGCTGTGCCACACCTCTAAATCGAAGCGTGGCCTTGTGGTAGAGCATCCGCCTCGAATTCGGGTAATGCTGAGTTCGATCCCCAGTGCCGCCGGGTACCCACCGGATTTTAATGGGTATAAGATTTCCCCCGTCCTGGTGCTCGGCTCTTTTGGGTGAGATGTTTGGGAAAGGGGTCTTAAACCACAGTTTCTCTGACGGATCAGCTGTATGTTCTGCCGTCAACAACGTTAAAACCGCCTCGTGCGGTAGAAGCGCATTTGTGGCCCTTTTTTTGCCACGGATGACATTTTCTAAAGCCCACAGTGACGGGATTTGAAGGCGCAGGCTTCTTTTTCCAAGCCATGTAATACCCCTGTTACACGGGCACTTGTAAGTCCTTAGAAATTAAGGTACTTTGCCCCAAAGGCGCGTGACGCGCATCTACACGGCAAAGCGTCGAGACCTTTGCGATAAAGGTCCGTAGCAATAAAGGCGGCCGTCAGCGGCCTTAAAGTTGCTTAAAGGGACACTGAGGAGAAATTGAAGTTCGCTTGTATCGATAGAATAGCAGCTCCTGATCCCAAAAACGCCCCTCTTACTGAAAACAAAGCTCTTGTAATGTAGAAAATAGCAAGAACCAAAATACAGGTGTCGCCGCCACAGGCCAATCTCGCAAGTACAAGCGTGATGACTTCCTAGGACAAGAGGCGCCACCTTGGAGGAATTTTCCTTACTTTATGGAAACCACAAATCTCTGAGGCTAGCAAAGGAAGGTTGCGCACCGCACCGCTAGCCGTCAGAAATCACGGAGTCTGCGTTTACGTCACGTATCACGTCACTCCGTTCTGTGACGTCATAAGAGTTCTCCGTGTCGTCATAAGAGTTCTCGAGTTTGAATCAAAGCGGCGGGAAAAACTTTCTCAACTTCGAATCCAAATTTCTTTGAAATAAATGCATCTTTCGCGCCCGGACAAGCGGCAGCAAAGCCATGAAATGCCGAAGTATCAGATTTTGCTAACAAAAAAAAATGATAGAGTTCTCCTCAGTGTCCCTTTAAAGGAGCAACCCAGACGGCAGCGCCAGCTAGCGAGCTCAAAGAATAAAAAATTGACGCAATTTTTAGTTTGAAACCGTAAAAAAATATCTAATTTATCTTATTTATAGGTTAATTTTGCATTACAGTGCACTTAACCGTAGAGGAGGCTACGACTAAAGACATCCACACTGCTAAGAAAGGACTTGAACGCTTTTCAGCAGCCGCATCGACACACACGTGCTTGCGCATCTCGCTTTGCTGTTTTTTCTTCGTTTGGTTTTTGTTGTGTGCGTGTTTTGAGTTTGCTTGTGTGCACAAAGACACAAGCAACAAAGCACGCTCCTCGAACACGACGAGGAGCCGAACGGAAAAGTGCGCCTACCGTGGTCGGACCTAGAACGATGAAAAAAAAAGAAACTTTGTTTCAAAATATCCGTTTCTCACCGTCAGAACGCTCGTTTATTATCGTGATAGCTACTTTTTCCAACATAAATGAAAGCACTCAGCTAAAGTGCTACCGTCTGCTTTAATTTCATAATGTTATTAGCGCCGCTGCACACACAGCGGTGACTTTTGGCATTCACGGAGGCCGTGTTCTAGCTCCTTTGGATTTGCCGTGTAGCAGCGTCGCTGCTCCTTTTCGGTTTTCCTCCTTTAGTGCAATAAGACAACTTTACGGCAAAGGCCGAGAAGAAGTCCCGTGTGACAGGGGTATAACCCTAGCAAGCCGAGCACCAGGCCGGGCCATGGCTTGTGCCCATTTTGAGGAAACCGGTGGGTAACCGGCCGGCAGCGGGAGTCGAACCCACCACCTCCCGGAGCCGAGGCGGGTGCTCTGCCACGAAGCCACGGCTGCGGTAAGGGCTTATGCACCCCTGAGCGTTCATTATGGCAGCGAGAAGTTCGCCCGATGTTGCTAGCTCCACAAGATAGCGAGGTCGCGTTAACGACCGCTCTTACACAGCCCACGAAGCGATCACGGTGCTTCTTGATGCAGCCGCTTTTTTCACTTTCAGTGTTGGCCACCCAGCACAGCTGATAGAGTTCTTTAAATGCGAAAGAAATGAGTTCGACATCAACGTTCATTACAACCTTATTCAGTTGTAGCTAGAGAGATGACAGAGAGGGATGGGATTCTTGACAAGACAAACAAAAAATGAAAAAGGGTTGAGGGAGAGCCTCAGTCGTCTAGCCAACGTTTCGATGAGAGGACAAAAGACGAAGACAGTTATTCTTGTCGAAACGTTGACTAGCGGATTGAGGCTCCTCGTCAACCCTTGCCCACTTTGATATGTGTTGTCAACCTTCTTCAAGGTATGCACGATCATATGGGCACAAAAGGGAATGTCTACGGCCTTCTTCTGCACACAGCCAGACAACTTGTCCCGGTTGTTGTTCACTTTAATGCGCATTCTGGCACGGATCACATGGGATGCTGCCCGTAGCTAGCGTCCCTCAAGCGCACTGCTTGCTTTGACAGACTGCTCGTAATCCCGTGCAGAACAAACTTATTCAAAGTAGTCATGAAGCAGAATTGGATCGTTTCTTGCTTTATCAGTTTTGCATGTGCACACAAAAGCATGGTTAACGGTTTTCTGGCTCGCAGCTCGTATACTGCCAGCGTAACTGACTTTCGGCAAGGTCCAGAGTTCTATCCAGAAATCGTGACTTGCCATGAGTTGTTGCTTCATGCGTTGCTCCTATATCCTATATTTAGAGCTGTTCTAGAAAACTTGTTATGTGGCGGCTAGCCGAATAATGAGACGTGATGCCTGATGGCAATTAGATGATTTTAATGTCCGCCGTCTATAGCGCGAGCGCTTCGTCCCTCGCCGCTGCCAGCTTCGTCATCTTTGTGACAAACTGATGAAATTTTCTTCTCCACAGCATCAAGCTCCGTGTCATGATGCGTTCTTAAAGTTAAAAAAAGATGTCATTTTAGTGACTTTGGACTCGTCCTGATGGTAAACAAGAGGGGATCTTAATTTACAATATATACGTATATGGTTGGGTGCTAAGCAAGATCTGATTCGACCTCTTTCTTCTGAAATGAGTTATGCGCTTTAATTTCGAAAGGCCTAATCAAGATGAAACATTCGTAAATCTATAATCTTACTGATTCCTGCTCAGTTCCGAAATTCTACTGCATCATAGCTGTCAATATAATCTTCTACATGTTTCATTGGATTTTTAAATCGTAGCGTGGGATAAAAATGCTTGGTGTCCTTTCTCTCCCTGCTCAATATGTTTTAAATAACAGTAACCCAGAACCCATTTCATGCTATAATCAATTAGGCGTGCACATAACACCTAACCCGCTCCCCAGAAACTGCTGAGGAAGCGGCGATAGCACTAGCTATGACTAGTAGTAATGCTGACCTGATCTTCAGCGATTCAAAAACAGCCATCCGAAATTTGGCGAGGGGCAGAATATCTGTCACAGCGGCGCGGTTGCTGAATCGGGCCACGGAGCGAGGGATTACGGAGACGGAAATTGTCTGGGTACCTGCACACTCTGGGAACCCTGGGAACGAGACGGCTCACATGAATGCTCGAGGTTTCGTCAGCCGAGTAGGTGAGCTGGACGTCCCGGGAAGGTCCACGAGAGATGGGCTGGTATCCTTTCATGACATTACTAATCATTTCAGACTTGAGCGGAGGATTTACCCACCCCCAGACAAGCAATTGGTGAAGGCGCAGGAATGCGTCTGGCGACGATTGCAGACTAGATGTTTCTTCAACCCATACGTATTGAGCAAAATCTACCCGGACATTCCGCCGGAGTGCAAATGGTGTCACAAATTGGCAACCTATGACCACATATTATGGAGCTGTAGCATAGCACCGCCACCGGCGGACATTATGCGTGATCCTTCCCTCGAGCAGTGGGAGGCCGTGTTGGCCAGCTCAGACCCGGTCGTCCAGACCAGGGCCGTGGAGTGGGCCACCCAGGTCGCCGTCAGCCATGGGTTGATGGCCATCTGACACGGAATCGTCCACACATGCTCTCTGACGAAAATAAAGTTTTTCCATCCATCATCCCGTCATCGACATACGAGCAATGCAAAGCGCACTCTGGGCTATCTCCTTCGGAAGTTTTTAACGCACCTACTGCAGCCAAACCAACGATCGTGCAAGGCATTTGTTGGGCCTAAATTAAAATATGCGTAATCAATCTGGGACCATCGACTTTCGACACTTACATCTCATCTCGAACTGATTGAGAATAAGTCGGCACGCTAAATCTTATCCAAATATAACCGCACATACAAAGTCATGGCCATGAAAAAAATCTCGTCACTCCCACTTTTTGAGCGCGGCAGAAAGGTGTCTCGACTCCGTTTATTTCATGAAGCCTATCATCACCAACTAAATCGTCAGTTCATTCCTCGTCCATTTTATATTTCATTGCGCATCGATCACGTTCACAAAGTTCATACTGTTCCTTGCTCCAACAACTTTCTTTTGTGGATTCATCCCGCGCACATTGCCTGACTAGAACTGCCTTCCACAAGACGTCGTGTCAATAACAGGTCCTGTACTTTTTCGCAGTTCACTATGTCCCCTTTCTTGTAGGAACAGCTTGTAGTAACATGCCCCATAGCTTCGTTGGTGGAGCACCGGACGCGAAATTCTGAGGTCGTGGGTTCGGATCCCACCGGTGGAATGTGGCTGTCTTTTCTTCTGCCTTTTTACCATATACCTTTAAGCCGTAATAAATAACACTTAATTGCCAGGTAATCAATAGTACAAATAAAAAAAAACTTATGCTTCTTGGTTTCGGTGGATAATGGCTTCCGTCATGCGCGTCATTGAAGGTGTGACCTCTGGTTAATTATGCTAAACGCTAACAAATTCAAACTCGCCTCTTTTCATCGTCAACATCATCGTCCCTTATTTTTTCTATGTAGTTCCTAACTGTTCTATTGGAAGCGTCCAATCGTTTAGGTATCTTGGTATCGTCCTCTGCAGCAGCCTTCCTAGGCAAGCACACATAACAATCACATCATCTGCCCACAGATCTCTAGGATTCATGAAACGTCTTCTTTGTCAAGCGCCGCAAAACGTGAAGCTTCTGACTGACGAAACCCTAATCTAACCTAAACGTTAGTACTGCACTTCCTTCTGGAACCTGCACCAAATATATCTAACAAATGCGCTCGAATCCGTTAAAAACCGAGCCATTCGCTTCATTCATTCCGCATATGAACGCGATAGAGTTAAAAGCTCCGTCACGCAGCAATTCCGGCGTCGGCGGCGTTGTGAGCGATCAATAGGGTGACTCAAGCAGCCACCCCCAGAGAAGCAATGTAGGTGGGCAAGCTAGCCCACGTGACCTTATGGGGTTTTCACAACCTACCCACCGGGTTCTGTGCAAACTAACCACCCAGGCAGGTGGCTCTTAAATAAATGGTTGATTGCGAGAGGCTGCTCGGAAAGAGCGACTTAGGTCGCACAAGACCCTCCGGTGACAGCACCTGCCATCGCACGGCAGTGGCGCATCTCTCAACCGCAGCACCATTGCGTCAGGAGTGGTATGAGGACTCCCAGGGACATATGACTCTAAAGATAAGAATGTCTAATTCCGCATATATGGGCATTAACGCATTAATGCTATCGCGTCATATCTTTAACATGGAGTTCCAAGTGCCACCTCCAATTTTTCGCATATCATCAAGGTTTCATCTCTGATGGAAATGTACAGCGCAAATAAAGACGAGGACGAGGTAAAGAGGGGAATTGTAGGGTTATGCTTGAAAAATGCGCTTTGTGAATCTAGTCCTGAGCTAATGGCTGCTAGCTTCAATGAACAGATTCTTCGTCTCAGAGCCGCGGGGTATCCTACTAATGTTTTGATCAGTGTCGCGGAAACCCATCTTAAGTGCCTGTGCTCAAAAGAGACTCGTACTTCACTATCGCCTTCAACAAAACGGATTGCTGTGATCCCTTACGTAAATTCGTGGCCTGTCTCATCGCCTAAAAAAGATCGATGAACGCGGGAACGTAAAAGTTCTTTTCTCTGCCCCCGATAAGCTGCAAAAATTATGCAGACTGTCCAGGTCCAGTGATTCAAATAATCAGAACAGCAAAAAGAAGCACCGAACAAAGTTCGTAGAATGTACGCATTCTATTGTGTCCAGCATCCCTTTGAAATTTCGGAACAGCAATGTGGGACAAAGCGGTAGATGTTTGAACGACCGCCTCCGTGAGCTTTGCAATAATGTGTCTGAACGGCGAGGAGGGTTTCTGGACGCACACTGTAAGAAATGTAAGAAAAATGGTAAAGATGAAAATGATAGCGATTCAGATGAAGAGTTTTTGTGTCAGCCTGCTTACCAAGAATGCTCTGTTATCGCCAAAAACCGTTGCCAACTCACTCGAGAGATAATAGAGGCTGAAATGATAGACCGGTGGGGTGGGTCCTGCGTGACCAAGCCATTTATTGCTGTTACTAGTAAGGAGCTGTTATATTTGCGCCAACATATGAATGGGTCACCTACTGCGCATGTGTGATAAATGCCTGGTTTTTCAGCTATAAATACTGGTACAAGTTTCGAAATAAACCGTTGCAAGTCAGCGCTCGTGTGTTCCATGTGTCTTCCTTGTGTCCTCGTCTTTATTTCGCTGTAGGTTTCCCTCATGAATCAACAACATGCCCAGACTGCCACCTTGGTTCCTCTCTGAAGACAAATTCTGCTCTTAAAAGCCTCGCAGCTCGCCGCCCCATCGCCAGCCTCTGTTTGCTCCACAAGTGTTTCGATACTTCTTTAAATCAAACATCTGACATTGCTAATGTGACCCGCATATCTCACTGCACTGCCCATTCATTTCAGAATGCCCGGACTCTGTCCCGTACTGCAAAGTGGTTTATAGTTTATGGGGGTTTAACGTCCCAAAGCGACTCAGGCTATGAGAGACGCCGTAGTTAAGGGCTCCGGAAATTTCGGCCACCTGGGGTTCTTTAACGTGCACTGACATCGCACAGCACGTACTGCAAAGTTTTCAGGTTATACTTTTCTCACCGAACTGTTGTGGACTGGAACGCCCTCCACACAGACATTTCCGCCATCACATGCCCATCTGCATTTTTAGATGTAACCGCTTATACTTCAAGGCAATGTCTTATATTTGTATTGATGAATATATTAGTCATACCTTATGTATTAACCCCTGGAGGGGGTATTGTCTTTGAACAGAATAAAGTGAAGCCGCCGCGACACCCATTGGCTGCTGTTGGTCACGTGGTGACTTTGCTGCCTGAATGGACCACGCTGGCCCGCGCAACTCACGCCTGGCATAGTCTGCATTGGGCGCGGCAGCTTCTAATCGCGCGTCGCTGCTGATGTTTACTTCTTACATTCCGACAATGTGTTGAAAAGTTCGCGTGCGTTCTACGCTGAAGGTACGAGAGCGAAAGCTGCTCGGAGTTGAGCATTAGGGTGCAGATCTCGGCCGAAACTGAGACCTTCTTTCAGTGATTCCGCACGGAAAAATCGGCGAAACTCGACGTGCCGCTTGGATCCTCGTTGTTTGCCTCCACAAAATTCCGCATAAAGATAATAAGCGGCTGTGATGCCAAGTAGATTTGCAGATACCTTTCGTCTGTCGTAAGCAGGCTGCATTTATGTTGATCGTTATTGCTGACCGTTTTTGTCACACTGGCGATGCAATGCGCAAAAGCTCTTCCACTTCGCTTCGAACACTTCTTAAACATCAGCGGATATCGCAGTTTAAGAATATTTTGTAGCACTGATTTTTTCGAAGCACGGTTAAGGCTACTTTAGTGGTCTCCTTGCGGCACCGACTGCACCAGAAAGGTACTGTATAAACTAGATTTTCCCTTAACTTCTTTTCACAGTGGCGTGAAGGATAACAAATAATGACTGATTGAAATTTTTAGAATTAGAGCCTCTGCTGAGTTTCCAAGCCTCGGCCAGTGCACAAAGTCCCCATTTACTTCGTAAAGTAACCTCGTTTGATAATTAATCTGACTCACAAAGCCGCGAAAAGCTCTGACGTCGGTTCTGCTCTTTTTTAGGTTCAAGGCATTTCACGTAGAGAATGGGGCTGGACGCAAAAGCGGAAAGAAAATGAACAGAAACTCGACCGGGCATGTCAGGCAGGTTGCCCTTTGAATTCGTTCCTTGCAGCTTCATACGCTGAATGAGTCAACCGTGAGCTGGGAAAAGAACCCTTTCTATAGAAACGACTTTGCATTCTTTTCGGCAAGGGAAACAGACAACGCGGAGTTTTCACTGTGTTAATTCCAATTGCAGCCAGGAACAACGTGCGGATATTCGGAGACTTTTCACCGTGCTCTCGCAAAGCAGTGAGCATGGTGAAGGCTGGAAGTAGGGCGATATGAAAGGGACGGCGAGAATGAAAAGGCGCAGGAGAGAGCAGGGGTGAAAGAGAGGAAGGCGGAAGCGTAATGGGGAAAGCGGTGGAGGAGGGTATGGCGGGGACGGGCAAGAGCGGTCATGCTCAGTTTGCGCCGGCTGTTGAGCAGTGACTTCCTGAACGCGTTTACAATAGCCGTCATGCTTGGAACCTGTGCCGCGACCGCCTGCGCAAAAGCGACAGCGGTTGATGACTGGTAACATTATTGAAACAAGCAAATAAAATCACTTCTGAATCTTGACTTCATGAAAGGAACAACGTGCGTCAAGGAATATATAACCTGGCAGAGTACTTGGAATTTGGGTGTACGAAAGAGCGCGGATGTGCTCCGCGCCGACCACCACGAATTCGCGAACACCTGTTAGCCGCGCAGTGCCCACGGAACTATCTCGCTCAGAGCGACTACAGCACGACACGCGCCACCCGTACAATACGGCAACAGATAACAATGTGTCAGTATGAGAGCAATAAGGCCGACGCGCAACCGTCACGCAGGACGATAAAGTATGTCGACCATCTGCGGAGAAACTCAGCTTAAGTGACAATGCGTCCAGGACCACCTGCTCAACGGAACGGCGCAAACACTGACCTTCGCGGACGGGCCTGTAGGGCTGCCATATTGAGCTGTCGTCACAAAACAAACCCGCCAACAAACAACAATATATTCATAAACTCGTCGCACAGACAAGTGTGCCCGTGCAGGCGCGTTGCAAACATCCGTGACACGAGAAGCAATATATATATATATATATATATATATATATATATATATATATATATATATATATATATATATATATATATATATATATATATATATATATATATATATATATATATATATATATATATATATATAAAAATTCGCTTGACTGGCCAGAACAGCTATCGCTCGACAATTCGGTGTAACATAGTTAAACTGCTATTATATATATATATATATATATATATATATATATATATATATATATATATATATATATATATATATATATATATATATATATATATATATATATATATATATAGCAGAAGTTTAACTATGTTACACCGAATGGTCGAGCGATAGCTGTTTTTAGCGAATATTGTTAAACGACTTGCTTTAGATTGCGTTTAAATGTCAAGGATCTCAAATGTAAAACCAACGTTATGACTAAGGTCAAATTAGGCTGGACATGGTTTGGTCCAAATCGAAGGAGGTCAAATTTCGGGGGGTGGGTGGACCAAGTTTAGGGAATGACCCAAGCCAAATTTGGAGATTACCATCGTATCGAGCGCGTTCAAAATAACCTGGACAGCGATTTTGGTTCAGATCGATGAAGGTCAAATTTCGGAAGTGGGCCGAATTTCGAAACCCGCGGCAACGGCTGAGTGTTTAGGGCGCACGGCTATTGAGCCGGAGTTCCCCAGTTCGCACCCGGCCGCAGCGGCCGCGTTTCGATGGAAGCAAAACGCAAAAGGCGCCCATGCGCTCTGCGATGGCAGTGCACGTTAAAATCCCGAGGAGGTCGAAATTATTCCGGGGCCCTCCACGACGGCACCTCTTTCTCTCTTTCTTCTTCGACTCCCACTTTCATCCGTTCCCTAAGGCGCGGTTCGGGTGGCCTCCGAGATACACGAGACAGTTTCTGCGTCATTTCCTTTCCGTTAAAATCAATTTCCAATTTCCAAATTTTTGGACTGGCCGGGTAAGATTTGGAGACTACCATCGTATTGAGCACATTAAAATTAGTCTGGACATCGATTTTGGCACAAATCGATGAAGGTCAAATTTCGAGGGTGTATGGGCCAATATAAAGTGGTGGCGGGGGCGGAATGCGCACCATTTTGGAAACGACCCGGGCCTAATTTGGAGACACCATCACATTGGCCATAGTCAAATTATGGTTCGGCAGAGGACTTAACCTGTTGCTAGGATATTTGCAAGTCCGAAGGGCATTTTAAGGTAATGCGAACACACGGACTGAAGCTCGAGTTTTGTATTGAGCAGAGCTATAGCTCTAAAGAAACGAATACAAGATAGAAGACTTGATAAGATAGCTGCTCTCTACCAGCGAAAGGCGGGAAATCGCCCCCACCGACAGGCCCTTCTCAGCGGTTTTGCGGAGGCCCGTCCACGTTTCGCGGGCTATTGCTCCGCTCGCGAGGAACTAACTCCTGGACTCCTGGAGGAACTAACGCCCGGGACTAACTCCTGTACCCACTCCTCTTCGCCTGCGAGATCCGACGCGAAGGAGCCAAACCGCAGCGCTTTGATTTTGATCCTGTTCTACAGGGACCCGGAAAACTCGCTGCGTACCCGCGGAAAAAGCCATGAAAACGCTGCGCAGCGATCCTCATCCCTTAGAAACAGGGACACGTCGTCGGCATAGGCAGAGACTTTGACTTGGCTCTGGCCACGCAGAGGCAAGCCGCGTATTGAAGCAAAGTGAATATTTACCGCTCCGGGAAGGGATAAAGGATGGAGTGAACGAAGACAGGAAGAAAGAGGTGCCGTAATGGAGGGCTCCGGAATAATTTCGACCGCCTGGGGACTGACATCGCACAATACTGTATTGACGTGCCATGCGCGATTCTCCGGAGGCGTGTGTCCAGGCATAAAATAAGCGTGGGTAGAGAGTGCTCCCTCTCTAATCCCTCTTGTAACTGAGAAAGGGAAGCTATGCTGACCGTTAACAAATTATCGAGCGCTTAGGTCGGTATAAAATAACTGAAGGCGGTTGACTATTCCTAGTGGAAACGCGAATGACTCGTTGATACCGAACAGGTAGGTACGAGCTGCTCCCCCTGATCAAATGGTTTCGCTTGATGGAACGAACGAAACAGTCTGTAAGGACCCGTCCTGCTCGCGAAGGTAAATAAGTGCCTCGTGAGCTCTAGGGCCGAAAGTACGGAACGTCCAAGCACGCTGTTACTTTGAGCGTGGTGAACTAGGTAAGTCAGAGTCGCACTTATCCTTCGAGCGGGCAATGACGCTACGATCTTATAGTCGACATTGAGAAGGCATATAGGGCGCCATGCTTGTGGGTCGGAGCGATCTCCACCCGCCTTCGCGGTGACGATAATGCGGATTTCAGGGAAAGAAGTTGGCCGCAGCCCATTCATCAAGAATCCATTTACCATTCGTAGCAGCGCGCCCTTTGCTGTTCTGGAAAAGGTATTGTAAAAGCTTGTTGGAATGCCGTAAGGACCAGTGGCTGAGGCGGCACTAATTGCTAATTGCTAATTGAGGAGGCCAGACGTTGGACGTTTTCAGATCTCAAACTTTACACGCAAAAATTGCGCACATGTTGGACGCGCTTTCACTCCGTGTGCTGTCTGGGAGCGTCACGAAAGGCAGAAGCGGGAGCGAATTCCTCAGCTGTGCCTGCGCGCACGTGACTCAGCATAGCCGGATCCAATACCGGCCGCTCGAGCTGGACCACGCGGCTAGTTGCCCACGGCGAATGGCGCAGTAACACGTGATAACAGGCTCTAAGGGCAGTGGGTAATCGTGCATGACAAAGGTTAAAGGCGCTGCACTTTGCCCTAAACGGATGCACCTGAGGTTGTCATTCGGTGCCTGCGTTCGGCGGCCTTGACACGACGTCTTGACAAGTCTTGACCGGTCGCTACCAGATTCATGTGCCAGCGAGCCTTAAGCGTGTCCCAAGAATCAATTGCGGCGAAGCCCTTGCACGAAGCTACCAGCGCCGTGCGCAGCGTCGCCACGCTCTTCGGGTCCGTCAGTAGGTTGATGTCCATACGCCACGTCCCAGTACGTGGGGTGTCTTCACCGCAGTCCAGCCTGAATGGCAGAGGCCGGTGACTGAATATGCGTGGCGTGCCTGCAGGGAACGAGAGAAACTCACGACTGACAACAAAATGAGTTAGCTCAGCTCTGGCGGAAAAAAACTTATCGAGCCGTCTGGTTGACCGCCCTCTCTCCCACGTCGCTTCAAACGTATCCCCGTGCAGTTGCATCCATGCGTCGGACAAGCGGAAATAAACCACGAGATCGCGTAGCGCGCGGGCACCGACATAGCGCCGACTTTGCCTTAGCCCGCGTAGGTAACTCCCCCCGCGTCCAAATCACAAAATATCCCGCAACGAAAGTGGAGCAGAATAGAACATAAACGAATCAAGGCGGTCAAAAAAAAAAATCTGAACTACTACAATACTGCGCCGGTGCGTACACAACCAAAGCCCTCACCCGTCGCTGGGTAAGAGTAAAATCAACCGCTGGAGAATGGCTAGAGTACGACCATCCAGCCCGAAAGTACAATGCGCACCAGCACGCAGGCAAGGGTTTAAAAAAACGTCTCCGGTGCCAGACGTAACAAAATCCAGTTTATGAAAAATATGCAGAAACAGAAAACCGGGAGGTGAAACTAACAAGCCGAGGGAGGAGCGAAAATTGCACTCCTGTAAAAAAAGAATGTCGGTGCTCCTCACCCGAGAGAAGAGCAAAACCTCTCTCTGTCTATGAATCGAAATCTCTAAGCATTCAGCGAGAGAAAATTCACAGCCGCCATCGCAATAACCAGGAGCGCCGACATTTTGGGGCAAAACCTACGGGGCCCCGCCACAGGCGGCCTCTGTCGCGCGCGGCAATTTTGAAATTGAAGGTTCGCCCGTATCGTGGGGTTCTTCCGATTGTGAAGAGAGGGGGTGGGTGCGTTTGCACTCCGGTCTGTGAATGTCTGTTCTTCCCGTTGCCTCGACGGTGTTTGTGGCAGTGTTCATCGGTTTCTGCGTGACCGTGTTAACGGCCAAAACTGAAGCTGAGAAGGCTGGCTGGGGCGCTGATGGGATAAGCTGGCCAGCCGACGAGGGTAGGACAGCTTCATCCACACCATCAGGAGTCTTCAGCCCTGATGCTTGCTCCTCCGGGCGGCCTTCCGCCGTATTGCTGCGCTGTTCACGTTGCTCGCACGTCAGGTCGCCTGATAGGCGAAGCAACATGTCGCAGCCAGGAACCGCCTCCATGTCGCCTTATGTTGGGCTCGGCTCTTCTGCTCTGCTGGAGCTGACGGAGGACAACACGACGGGATACGGCGGCAAGTCTTCAGTGGGCTTTCCCGCTCCACTTAAGGCCTCGCCTCTGTCGTGGCGGGGGCGACCTTGGATTCCGTTGGGCTGCTATTCGTGAGCGCCGTGTCCTCAGGTGATGCTGGAACGGCATGCTTTGTCCGTGGTTCTACGGCCACGTTGTCCTCGCTCGGGTTTTTCTTAAAAGCGGTGGCCGCCGCATAAGACCGCGGCAGCAAGCAGTCAGCCGTTGCGTACTTCGCGCCGCTCCGCATCCAGCGGTGTCACCGAACACTTCACAGCGGGCGCACCACGGCGTTCGACACGTCACGCCGATGTGATCGTCCTGGACGCAGCGAGAGCACACCTTCCGGACGCTGCGGTAGGCGAACATAACACGGTGGCCCTGGATGGCCATGAAGTTCGGCATCGCCTGCTTAATTTCGTTCCGGACCAGCCGTTGACCACCGCCGATGTGGCGACAACCCATGAGGACCGGCTGGGCGATATCGAGCACTTCGCCATAGGGGGTCACTGTTGAAGCCAGCACCGCATCTCCCACGAATAGCGGCACTCGAAATGGACCACGGAGAGGCCTACGCAGGCTGCTGCAGATAGTGAGGTGCCGTTCAGGTTGAAGGCGTATTTCGCAAGGATCTTCCGGGCCGCCGCAGCGCGAGGGCATGGCGACGCAGGCATTCATCCCTCCTTGGTGATGGAGGCTTTCCAGCTTTTTCGGGCCGACAACTGCTTCGATGGCGTCGACGATATCGTCGGCCGAGGAGCCAGTGCTGAGGGGCAACGAAAAGCAATGCGCCTTCGGGGGCTGCCAACAGAAAACCGGTGTGGCAGCAGGGCCCGCGCCAGCCATGACGACATCACTGGAGCCGAGACGCCTGGTTGGGACTGCTGGAAAAGGGGCTGCCCGGGGCACTGGTGAAGGCGCGGCGCCTGGACTCTTGAAAACAGGACCGACTCGCAGGGTCACAGCGGGCAGCAAGTAGGTAGCAGGAAGATACTCCTGCAATACCTCCCTTAAAGCCGCACACATTGGAGGATTTATGAAAAATTTAGGCTGGGCTTAACCACAGTTATATTCAAAAGTCGAACCATAGCTGTGGCATGGCTAGACAGATGGTCCCGAGTCCTCTTTTTTCATGGCTAATGAGGCAAACGCGGTTACGCGGCGTTTATACGCGCCCCATACGTTGACGTCACATGACATCACCTCACAAAAGTGCCAGCTCGACGAGGCTTATTTTAGGCGGAATGTCAAAGTAAAGGGTCAAAGGGCAAGCCACCATGGTGTACCTTTGGGTGCTTGCCAACGTTTCTACAAGAGGAATTGTCTTTGTCCGGGCGAGGACAAGTCCCAGACGAAGACGAGCGCTCTTGTCGAGACGTTGGCAAGCACCCTGAGAAGCCCCACCCAGGGGTTTTCCTTTTCTTGTTCGCTTTGTGATTATCAAGAACCGTCTGACCATACTCTCTCTACCATGATGTACCTTTAGTAGACATGGTCCACCATAAGGTTTTAACTTAGGTAAACCAAACCTATTAGCGCGAAAGCATTCCCAAATAACCAAGGTCAATTTTGGCAATGACCCGGGCTGGGTCGCCATCGTGTCGGGCACTGTAATTTATGGTTGGACATCGAATTTTGTCCAAGTCGGCCAAGGTCAGATTTCTTGGGTAACCCGGGACAAATTTTAGAAATGACCCGGGCTTAATTTGCCGGTCGCCATCGTGTCAGGCATGGTCAATTATGGTTGGAAATCTGACGTTGAACTTAAGGCTATTGCTAAGCTGCTTATCAAGGTCGGTCGAAGTCAAGGATCGCACCGACACGGAGATCGACTTTTGCATTTAGTAGAGCTATCGCTGTAAAACTAGGCACTGCTTTGCCCAAGTGAGGCGATTACTTGCGCAAAGATTGTGGGTTCCTTAACTGTCGCACAGATTCATGGCTGCTTAAGCGGAAGATCTGCTACAAAACTGCTAGTTCATGAATCGGCAGTCGAACAGTGAACCAGCACATACATGGGCGTCTAAGGGGGCTGTTTGTGTAGTCCATGCCGTCTACCGTTAGAATGGGCCCGCGCTACTTTGAACGGACGGGTTACGCTTCTCGCGGCCGGATCTAAACAAAGACGCGTCTTTTGTGGCTTCAGCCTTCCTCAGTGAAGCAGTGAAAAAAGCACGTTGCAATGCGTTCTCGCCGGGAGCAGCAAGCGCGGGAGAGGACGCCGCCAGCGGGCAAGGGTTGCACCGCACCGCTCTGCACAATTGAGGAGCGTTCGTTCACTGCGATAGTGTAGATGACTTGTGCAACAAAGCGGCAATCCTTCGCATTGTACTCTTAAGGGTGGCTTACGCGTCGCCCAAGTTCTCTGCCGCAATATATCGTAAAATCATCCTGCGCTCAATCTTCGCATAGGGAGTACCGTAATCATCGGTCAAGTTATTTTCCCCCCGAATTTCTGACCTTTTTGCCGTACCATTCGTGCGACCAATTTTCCGAGAGCTTATCGTTTTCGATTCGGGAGAAAAAGGTGCAAATTAGTTCGTTTGCAGTTACTAATCTCTTATTACTGCACGATACTCAGACAGTCACGGCGCACAAGGCAGAACAATAACTGCGCACTCAAAGTGCTTTATTCGTGCGAGTATGTGTTGTTAAGTAGTATGTGTCTATGTTGAGTTTGTATGTGTTTGAATAGTGCTCAACAATCAGAGATGCAGAGCCAACTCGTATCTGTCTTACCACTGCTTATTTGCAACCTATCTTTCATGCCACCTCATGTGTAAAAGGGTTAATTAGTGATAGTTGAAACTGCTCACGCCCCACTACGGCAAATGCATGGCTCTGCATTATTCCCACAACGACACGCTGCCGAGATCAAATCCGCGATCTCGCTTAGGAAATAACTGCCGTGCACTGTTACCTAATTATGAATAGAGTAACGGAATGCCTTATTTACAGCCCTAGAAGCACTCGAGTCGTTCAACACGCGTCATTCCTTTTAGAATCCACGCCAAACTACTTAAGCCGCCGGCGCTCTACCCTTGCTGGGCCAAATATTGCGGCCGTGCCGGCACCCCGCTGACGGTCACTGTACTTTTCCCGTTACATTTACTTTAGTGCAGCACGGTGCGGTCAGTCGTCCCCCCGATAGTGCCCGATAAGACCGAAGCTTCCTCTATTATCTATGCCTGTCTGGTCATTTTCTTTCCAATGGTGGCAATGCGGATGCCTTGTTCACAGGACATCCGCGAATCAGCGTGTTGCTGCGCGAGCCCCGCGTTACGTCACTTCGTCAGTTAGCAGGCTTTATTCAAAATACGGTGCCACGCTGCGCTCCCTTCTGCAACAGCGCCGCGGTTAAGCCTTCAGAGGTAGAAAAGCTAGCGAGCGGGAAACGGCGAGATAGGAGAAGAGGAAATGGAGTGATTCGCCACTTTCGGCGGATCTGCCATTCTTTGACAATACAGGTGCTAATAGGACACTCCCGAATGTTTGCTCACAAATGGCTCCTGCTTGAGATGTATGCCAACTTTCTGCCGCACCATCTGCTATGATAACAGCAAGCGGAATAATGGTCGCAAACGATCATCGCTGCAGATGACAAGCCAGTTTTTCGTTTGCACCCCGCATCAGGCCCCTATCACTATCATCACTATCACTATCAGAACTTACATGAGTGTCTAAAAGCAACCCGCTGTTATAGGCTGCCTTCTGCTGCCTGAACATGCACCATTGTATTGCGATTATTAATGTTGAAGGAAATTGCTTTCTTTCATTGAGGCATACACAAGCACTTGTCATGTAGAAACTGGCGTAAGATATTGTTTAATAAGCACTAAAAACATTGCACACAGAAACACATTAACTCGCGCAAAAAGCAGCATATATGGGCTTCTTCCCCAACATAATGTCACATTTTTGAAAGACAGATGTGCGTTCTGGAACAAACTGCTCATTTATATCTGCTCCACCATGTATTGCATTTTGCAATATGCGGTTACGCTCACTTCACGCCTTTCCATTGCTGCGAATGTCGCGACGAAGCGTGTTTTATTTATTAAGAGGATGTGTAGGGACGAAGCATGTCTCTGGTGGCAAGGGGGATACACCTTCTCACCAGGCAGAATCTTGCAATCCGAACCACGTTTCCACCATTGCACGACATCGTCGTTCGTGGTTCGGTTCCTATTTTCATACAGGGCGTCACACAACGCGCACAGGTCGTTTCCGGGCGCGGCGATTCGGTACTTCTCTTTCCACTTCATGCAATCGAGGTAACGTTCGTAACGGACGTAAATGTTGAGAATTGCCCCCACGGCTTCCACAGCTGAAGCAGCTGCGGTGGTGTCAAAAACAGAGAACGGTGGCACCGTGCTTCCGAGGCTTGAGCTTCCAAAGTAGATGGGTATGATGGAGTAGTGGAGAGCGTCGAACATTATCTCATGCGGATGTTCAAAGCATGGGGAGCTCTCGACGACAAACAGGAAGAAGTACTGGTTTTGGAAATTTTTTAAGCACTCGTGGCGGTTTTTGCACTCGTCACCTCCGCAGTTTTTTATTATTCTGGAGGACGTGGCCAATGCGACGAAACGGGCCAATTCGAAGTCGCTCCTGATCTCCTCGAGCTTAACGAGTGCCAGCTCGGCGAGCCGGTCGTCCTCGCATTCGCTGACCAACCACACGCCAACAGTTTTTTTCTTCCTGATTGTCTGATTGAGGCTTTCGTAGGAGAGCCCCATAGGCGGAGGTGCCCACATGCTGTACGGCACAGTCACGTCAGCGTCGCCGCGGTAAGACATTGTCCAGTTGAATTTCGCAGCCATACTTAGCAGGTCGTATGAGGGGTTCAGCGGAGGTTTACCTCGAGTCCAGATAACCCAGACCTGCCCTCGGTGTCGAAGTGCCGGGTAATCGTAGTAGTTCAGGTTATCGGCATCGAAAAGGATTGCGTCAGCCCGTCCCAGGTAATGCCTCTTCCTGTTGACAAAACAAGTCCTGCCGTCATCCCGATCAGGGCAGGCCTGCAGTACGCGCTCACCGTGTGCCGGCAACGGCTCGTCCTTTTCCCACTCAAGCGTGGGTACGGACCATAGAAGAATACGAGGGTTGTCTACCTCATCGTCCAGGTAGACGCCCGGCAGGTCACGTCCATACCACGGTCTCCAGCGGGTGTAGAACATAGACGCCTCTTCGACCTCTTTCTTGTAGCGCATGATGGCGAGAGGTACCAAGGTGGAGATGCCGATTAGCAGCGCCCAGGCAATGAAAGGAAGGACGTCAGACCACTGTCCAGCTTCATGGAGCATAAAACGAAGCCAATAGACAATGCGTGGGAGACCTCGCCTCCACCGCCAGTCCATGGGATCCCTGCTGCAAGCTGCCTGCATTGCAATACGAAGGTCATTACTTGAATGCTGTTGGATTTTAACTGTCCCCTAACAGTACCGAGAAGTACGTAGACGAAAGCTGTGGCCGGTAAAACCGTAGAAGTGTTCTAATCAAAGTGCCAAGAAAGAGAGGGACTTGAGATCGCCCCTTGGGAAATAAGCTGGCAGGTTGGTGCGCGTAACATGAACATTCCTACAATGTGAAAACAATGTGCATTCCACGAACACATTATGACGCTTAAAAAAGAAAGTAGCACCAATGTTTCAAACAGCTTTAGAGCTCGAAAGAACGAATTCAGCGGACCACATACCTTTACTCACTCCGGCACCTTCCCGTGTTTATTCGCAGCGCAGCTGCACTCGCACTGAACACGCTGCGCTACACCACGTAGTACAGAGTAGATCACCCTTGCCTGGAGTGGTCGGACGGGCGCTGCGAGCTGCGTGTGCGACGCATGGCGGCAGTCACAAGGTTCGAGATCGCTTGGCCACTAGCGCCACGAGCCTGGATGCTGCGCCATTCGCAGCTTACCTAGATACTACATTGAGTAAAGCTGAAATTTGGGCGAGTTGGTAAACATTCATGGTGGGTGAACAGCGCAATAAAGGCGGGACAAAGGCAATACAAGCGCTGACTTGCAACTGTTGTCTTGCCTTTGTCACGTCTTTATTGCGCTGTTCACCCACCATGAGTACCTAGATACTAGCATTCGTGATTTGCAGGTCGTGAGCGCCGGCTCTGTATGACTGATAGAGCACTGGTGAGTGGTCCGCGAATGCACATCGCAAAGCACGCACACGTGCACGCGGCGAAAGTGCGGCGCTAGTGTGGCACGTTCGTGGCTAAGCTGGTAGCGCTCTTTCAATGATAAGCTGGTGCACCCGACCCGCTAATCACGCAGGCCTGTATCTTCATCTACCGCAAATGCCGCAGCGTCCATGGAGTCCCTAAATAATACCTAGAGGGAAAGCTGGTGCCACCGTCTATGTGAGTTTCTTAGAGCACTTCAACCACCGCGGGAATGCCGGGAAGACCAGGTTTCGTGTTTGGCTTGGCTATTGTTGGGCAGAAAGTGCGATTTATCTCGAAATTGGCAGCTTCGCCGCAATGCTCTCCTCTGTGCGCAGATTAAGTTATTTCGATAGTGCGTCTTTCACTTCTTCAATAGATTTAACGCTAGTGAAAGTTCGGTGTTACTTTGGAACAGAAACTTTCACAGCATTGCTCCGAGGTTTGCCTTGATAAGAGTCGTATTGTTTTCGGTTGCATTCACCTGTCATGCCCAACAATAGCCAAGCCAAGTAAGAAACCTCGTCTTCCCGGCATTCTTGTGCCTCTTCATGGTGGATGAAGTGTAGGCCACTAGTTTTCCCTTTAATTATATTAACAAACTCTATATATACGGCAGTTGCCACACTGGTGGCCCTTTTGGTAAACCGATCTGGAACCCGCTGACTGCCGCTAGTCACCGCAGGCTCAGTGCGGAGAGCCTGCAAGGCCCGTCAACTGGTCGTGTTAGAAGAGATAAAAGAGAGCCAGAACCTACTGCCAGCGACATCAGGGGAGAAATCCGACTGTGCGGCCTGCTCGAGGCCCCCCCTGCCGCCGGATACGGGCCGGTGTAGTTTCGGCTACTAGGCTTTGTTCCGGTGCAACGCCAGCGGTGGGGATGGGTTGTCCGGGGCCCATCCTCTTGGGAGCTGCAGCGACTCCCACGGCTGTGAGGGCCAGCCGAATCGTGAGGTCCGTTGTCTGTGCGGAGGCAGGCTTGGAGGCAGACCAGGTTGGACCCACGAAATCCGGTAAAGGAATGTCAAAAGTCAAAACCTCCGCTCACGGGAACGTGCACGGCTACTAATGCTCGGTTTCTGGCTACGAAGAGGTCAGGTCCGCGCGGTAGCGTGCCGACGCACGGTTTCTGGCTACATAGAGGCCAGGTCCGCGCGGGGGTTCCGACAGCCCGAGCTCCTCGGAATCGATGTCCTCGGGGAAGCAGTCTCATTGCGGATCGCTTATGATGGGTGGCATATTGCGGACGCCGAGGCTGACCCGGTCTTGGGGACCACCGGGGACGCCGAGGTAGAGGGTGTGCAGTAGGACCAGTGCGAAAACCGTCGATGTGTGGAGTACCGGTGGAGTAGGCCCGGCTTATCTCACCCTATGCCCGATTCTTGGTTCGTGGCCCGGGCGCCCGGCCTTGAATACTCCCTCCTCAGTAGGTGTGGAGCAAGCAAGGGGAGGAAATAAGTGCATGGTGGTTGGAAGGTAGCACAGGTGGGTCCCCCAGTGTTACCGGGTTATGGTGCCGAGGGCCAAGCGCCGATAGGCTGACGACCTGGGCCTCTGTTGGCCGGACCACACCACACACACTTCCGGAGTCTGAAAAACCGCGAAACACAGTCGACGGCTAGTAACCGGCCGGTCCGATCCAACCCTTAAAATCGTGGAGGAGCAGGTGGCTGCGGACCCCAAGTTAGGAATTTTTTTTTCTTTCTTTCCTGTCACCGACGGTCGGAGCCAGTGGGTGGTCGTGCATCCCGTGGGGGAGCCGCATCATTGGAAAAGCTCGATGCCCTACCTGTCATGGCCAGGCAGGCCAGAAATGGAGTCGATGTCAAATGAAGGATCAGAGCAAAATCTCGCTGTCCCCATTCCCATCCCAATTCCCATAACCCTTTCCCAATCCCAATTTCCCATCACCTACATCCCACCCCCTCCGCTACGTCCTAGGGGAGATCAGGGGAGTCTCCCCGGGCCCGTTCCCCCGGCGATGGGTCGCTTGTAGCATTCCCCCCTCCCCCCTTTCTTTTATTTTTCCACCTACGGGTGGCAAAACGATGGATTGCCTTCGGGCCTTTTCATTTATTTTACGATTGGGTCAAGCCTGTTATACGTCAGTGGTGCAGGCTGGAGCTTATTGGTTTACATTCTTTTTATGGCAGCTCCACCATACTATATGCCAGCGACATCAAGTGATTAGAAGGACTTCTGGGAGTTGAGGGCAAAAAATCGAACTAAGAGCAACTTAACACTATGTAAGATTTTAAAAAACGTAAGTATTATCGTATGCATAAATAATTATGATTGTTTTGTCTTGGCTGAAAAAAAAACACTGATGCGAGATATTGTTTGCAGTACTATAATGTACTAGTAGTACTAACGGTACTAACACTGTAGCCATAAAGCTACTATACTAGCTATTGTAGCTAGTTTTAGCTCCCTCTCACGGTCTTGTCGTCATGCTAACCCTCCAGCCTGCTGAGCACATGAACCGGTATGATTAGGTAGTACATGTTGTCGGGCTAGTTGGTGCATTTCTCCTGACATGGTAAAGTTGCGCCAAGCGCCTCTATGCTATGCCTGTACGTAACAAGGTCCATGTGAAAAGCATTTTATGTACGGGGAGGCAACGAGGCAGAGGCACTGAGTGGTTATGGCGCTCGGCTGCTGGCCCGGAAGACGCGGGTTCGATCCCGGCCGCGGCGGCTGAATTTCGATGGAGGCGAAATGCTAGAGGCCCGAGTGCTGTGCGATGTCAGTGCACGTTAAAGAACCCCAGGTGGTCGAAATTTCCGGAGCCCTTCACTACGGCGTCCCTCATAGCCTTAGTCGCTTTGAGATGTTAAAGCCTCATAAACCATGATTTTTCTATGGCTGTGGCATTCACGTTAGGACCCCATTTATTTACGAAGTTGCCTCCAAAATAAAGCAGCACCATGCCTTTACATGACGCTGGACGAAAGACGACGTCATCGACGACTGAAGTGTAACGGTGCTCGGAGTCAGCTGATAATACAGTTCGCTACTGTTACGCTACTGCCGTTAAGTCGATTTAACAGTGAAAATTGCTTTTGTGTTTGCTTAAGAGTAATGGTGGCAGTTTATCTGCCAACTTGCTCGAGCACCGTTCGATCTTCGTCACCATTGAGCTTGCCTTTTTTCGTTTATATACAGACAAATGTTCTAAATTCAACACGAGAAGAAGGCAATCCACAGATCCAGTTAAGAACTGCAGGGTCAACGTTCAGCTCACTTAGTTTGTGTAATAACAGTGAGCTATAAACTTTATCGAACGCTTTAGCAAAGTCAACGTCTGGAACCTTTTAGGGGCTTCTCTTCCGGTGAGTCACCGCCGCCTCCGAGCGATGAGGAGAGGATGAAGCCAAGTGCGCGCGAGGTTACACACTCCCAACGCGTTAAAAAGGAAGACTTCTCCAAGATTCGGGTCCTCGATCAGTCCATGCTGCGGCGCACGCGCGCTTCCTGCCCGCCGCGCCGGCTTAACAAAAAAAATGTGCGCCGGTATTCATGACACACGAGCCTCATAGCGCGTTTGAGTATTATGCAATGCTGCATACGGCAGGACAGCAAAATGTCCCCTTTTTCAGGTTTTAAAACTGTATAGCCTCGTAACACGGATTGACATCGAAAATGATCCCTGGTTTCAGGTACCCTAAATATGGTACCTTTTCCGCACTCCCTACCGCCATTCGCTTGTGGAATAATCTGCCTGATCACATTGCTTCCGAGTCAGATCAAGGAAAATTTCATCTCCTACACGAGCATTGTTCATAATAGCACTTACAAATAACTTTATCTTGTTTCTTACACTTGGCAATCTGCTTCGAACTTCTTGTGATATTTGTGATGCATTGCTATCTCGCTCCTGTGAATTGCTATTTTGTGCTGCGTCGTGTGTTCACTTGTATGACCTGTATATATTATTGCTTTTTTGCGTCTTTTTCCCTGAATATCACTTCAAGAATTGTACTCCCTGATATGTTCATTCTTTGTGCATTTTACTTTCTAGTATTAATGCCTTACATTAAGTTTTACTCATGTTATTTCCTTAAGTGTACCTTTGTGGCCTTTCATTACTACAGTTGTTCCTGTTTCATGTTTTTATCTTGGTAGTAATGTTGATGAGCCCTGTATTGAGGTGTATCTTTTGTATACCACTTTAGAAGGCTGCTTACTCTGTAACCCCCCTTACACAATGCCCCCATGGGGCCTGTAAGGTATTTTAAATAAATAAATAAGATAGCGTGTGACGATCTGGCATAGCCGATGTTGCCTAATATATGAAAGATGGCTCCTGGTAGCTAGTTATGCTGGAGAAATGGATAGGGTGATTTCGCGTAAGATCGGAGAAAGCATTGCGGCTCGATCACTTAAATTTATTTCAATTTTTTATATATTGTTGCCTGATGACTGGAAAGAAGAGATCTGCAATTAATTTTACCCGATTTTTTTTCTAAGCACCCAAAAAAGTAATAATGGCGATGTGGCGTGGTGCCGCGCTTACATGCTCTGCTGTTTTGGCCAAATTTATCTATTTATTTATTTTCTATACGTCCCGTCTCCGAAGCATTATAGAGTGAATTGCGTTTAAATAAATCGTCCAAAACAAATAGCGGGAATTTTTGCGAACAAACGCAGAACGGTACAAAATTTACGAGCAGTGAACTAGCACACAATACAAACATTACAAAGCTGATGGTAATGGAAGTAGCACAAATTTTCGACCACTAAACTAGGACACCATGCAAACATGAACAAAGTGCATCATGGCAAAAAATAAGAATAAAATGGGCTAATTGAGAAGAAAACTTAATCAAATCACGAAACAAAAATGCAGACAGTGACTGGCGAAAAAAAAAAAATCGCTTATTACACAGTGTCTACGGGAAGGTGGTTCGACTCATTTGACGTAAGTGGTATGATCGAATAAAAAAAAAGTGTTTGTGTGGCAGTGACTCACGTGAACTGTGCGTTGGTGATCAACAACTAACGAACGATACGTTGGTGCTGATACAAAGTGATTGACGGGACGAGTTTGTTTATTTTACTTTGCTGCGCGTTTTTTTTCCCGCTCGAGTGTACTTCGCCGTTCCTGTCCTGAAGCGCGCGGCTGGAAACAGCGACATCGCTCTCGGCGACTCCCCGCCGCCCGTGTGAATATGCAAGTCCGTAGAAGATATGCTGCCCCCTGATCCCATCGCTCATTCTACGAGGGGGGTGGGGGGGAGGCTAAGCCCCCCGGAAAAATTTCGGAAGGGGGTCTCGAGCCACCCCCCCCCGCCCCCCCCCCCCCCCCGCAGTCGCCGGCGCCTATGCCCGTACGTAAAAATGTGGCAGCAATGTTATGTGTAATTATCGCTGCTTAAAAAAAATCGGGCTGATCACTGTTCAAGTGCTTGACACTCGGCAGTTCTATTTCCCGCCACGTCACAAGATGCGATGGCAATCATTATTCACGCGCCGTTACCTTAGGCATCGTAATTCTGTGTTGTTGCGGGTGCAGCGCTGAAGTTCATCTCTACTAGGCCAAGGGAATCGATAAATATGGTTACTAGGAATCGCGGATATATTATATGGAAATGCGGCTTCCCTACCACACGTGTACAACCGATGACAAAAATAAGCCGGTCACGTGACAGCCGTAAGAAAACTGATAAAAGTGCATCGCCTGGTGTCGAGACCTTGGTGTGTGCATGCACGTCCTGTCGTGGTCCCGGTCGTGTCTTTTAACTTGAGAGCGTTAAGCTCGTGAGGTGGAGAAGCCAGTTTTGCCGCCAGAGTCTTTGACTGCAGCGGCTCCGCCGTGTCGTTCGTCCCTGAAAAATACCGGGAGCGCCAGCGGCGGAGGCCTTGCGCTGCCTGAAAGAACGGAAGCTTTCCACTTCTCGCGCAAGCCACCAGGAGCGCTTTGAGTCAGTGTGACGTCATTGTTTGTTACTGACGAAGTGGAGTCAAAAGTTTTTATTGCGCACGGGGGCCTCTAGAAGCAGAACGAACTGATGCCGTGACATGGATGGTATAAAGAGCGCGCGCTATCGCGTTTAATTCTTACGGTGAGCTTAAGCGTCTCCCAAGTTTTTTCTTGCTTCCGGCGAACATGCCGGTGATGTGCTGCGCCAGGCGCCAGAGGTCGCTTTTTACCGTTCACCATGTCACGCGCATAGTTCGGCGGCACACAATGGGCGCTGAAGCGTGCGCTGTTCGCTTTGCATTGATTAGCCAGATAACTATTTGACCTGTCTCGGCGACGAATCAGCTCAGCGTGCATTGTTGCTTCACTTGACTTGGGCTCTAGTGGGTTAAAAGAAATGGTCTTATCCACAAATAAGAGCCAGCACCCCGAAAAAAAAAGAGGTATTGAAAATGGTTTTATGGGTTTTAAAGTCCCAAAGCGACTCAAGCTATGAGGAACACCGTAGTGGAGGGCTCCGGATAATTTTGACCCCCGGGGGTTCTTTAACGAGCACTGACATCACACAGTACACGGGACTTTATAGCATTTTGTCTCCATCGAAACGCGGCCGGTATCGAGCCAGCGTCTTTTGAGTCAGCAGCCGAGCACCACAACCACTGAGCCACCGCGGTGGCTTCGAGACTTTAATATCGGCTCCCTTCTTTATTGTGTCTGTATTTACACCATTAATGCTAAATGCTGTAATTTTTGTTCTAAGTGTTATTATTGTTACTTTTAAGTGATTACTATAGAGCGGGATTACAAATGCATTTCAAGCATTGTGTCGCAGAACTTTTTCGACTGTTCTTACAATAAAGATGTTCGGCAACAGTCAGTGCATACGTTGCAATAAATTTCGTCGAATGTACCGTCTGTTGCCCAAGTTTACAGTCAACCAAGTCATTCAAGTGAACAGCGTTGTGGATTGTAAACTTTTGCAACAGACTGTACCAGCCATTGATTACATACAGAGCCGCATTGTTTCGTTAGAAAACTGCTTATTATCCCTTCACCACTGTCACTCATGGGACACCCTTCAATAATGATGATATGAGCTTGTCTACATGGCATCAGTTCGGAGGTGAGTTGCATGTATTGGTTGCAGTGTATAGCAGTGCAGAAGTCATGCGTCGCCCTCTTTTGCTCCTTGTAAAGCGTTGACTTAGTTTGTACCTTCACTATTGGCTGGCCTGCGTGCTCTTTCAAGATTACTTTACCATTTAAAGAAAGTTTCATGTTTGTTGTTCAAATGCTTTAATTAAAGTTTGGTCAACGTTATTGAAACATTTGTTAGTAACGTTTGAGAAATGCTAGAAAAAAATGGCATAAAGAACAATGTAGTAGCGTTTAAACAAAACAAAAAATAACATTGTTACAATGTTTTGATGCGACTTGGGCATAGCACACAGTGGCAGGAAGGCAAAAATACGTTTACTTTTTGCCTTTTCCCCAACGAACTGATAACACCAGGATTTCTCCAGGCAGAATGGGCGAAGGTGACGTGGTTTTAGTAGGCATGGGCCATTATTGAATAACAAAAATGAGCAGCTTTCTCTCTTGTTTATATTTGCAAGACTAGCAGGATTGCTTCGCAAAACACATGCGGGTTGGTCGAAAAAAAGAGCAGCTTTAGACTTGTTCCTCTTCTACAGAAATTAAATAAAAAAAAATAAAAGGCGGTGGTGCGTGTTTCTTACAAGCTGTTAATCTTGATCCAGAAAGAGTATAAATGCTCACGCTTCTTTTCACCTAACCGTTTCCCGTCGTCTGACGGGCTGATCGTAAGGAGGCCGTCGTTAAAGAGCCACACCCAGAGGCGATACAATGCGGAAATGGTCGCAGTACCGAAGACAGAGCGTAAGCCCTCGCTCTCCAAGAGTCGACAGCGAGCAGTCCGACGAACACGTTGCCCAGAAGTAGGAAGTGCCCAACGACACGGCGCCGATTTCCTCTCAGACGGCGCTCGCATGTCGGTTCTTTTTCGGGGAAACAGCGCTAACGACCTGGATAATATTGTTTCAAGAGAAACAAGCAAGTAATGAGCTTCCTTCCCTTTATTCCGCCGCGTATGAACGACACCGTGAGAGAATTCCTTCCGTCGCAGTTAGCCATGCACTTTCTAGTGATAAAGCTACACCCAACGCTGAGAGCAAGCGCTAGCTTGAAAAGCGGCAACATTGGCCGCCGGTCTCAGTCAGCAGCGTTTAAGGGGTGGCGCGCGCAGGAGGTGCCTTTGGCTATTATTTTATACTCTGTTGTACCACGTGGAATTGAGTGAAATTAGTCTCTTGCAGTTTTGTCTTTTATTCGCCTCATATTAAAACGTACCGCACCCCCTCCCCCGCCAAGTATAACTGACGACTATTCCCTTTTCCGTCTCAATGAATGCAGTTAATTAGCGAAGACCAGCAGGCGAGAGCATAAAGGATGAAACGAGGGGGGTTCTAATGGATCACTGCCTAGATCCCTCTCGCGGGTTTTACTAAAGCTGACACACACCTGAAAATTCACGTGCTTCAAGAGCCATCAAACAATCATTTTCACGCGAATGTCCGATCCTATTTTCACGCAAACGTCCGATCCTATTTTCTTCCCTTTCTGCTTTCGTGATCAACTCTCCGTTGCTCTTTTATTCATTTGGTATAGAGGTTCCACGTAGCATTGCCAGGTGAGGCATAGAAGAAGAGGTAGAAGCTTTGTTCCGCGACCGCGACTCTCTTTGTGTTCGCCCCTTGCTTTGGCTGTAGATTCGCCAATCCTAAACACCTTCCATTCATTACTCCCTCCGCATTTGAGCCTTGTTCACATGATATGGGTGCCAGGTCATAGCGGCGTGACAGCCAATGAAGTTGCGGACTGCCTGGCAAAGGCGTTCCTCAATGGCCCCGTGCTACCTATCGTTCCGGCTACAGCGTACATTACAGCAGCGAGGTTCCGGAGACAGAATTTGTTAAGAATGACAACTGGATCTCTTTTAAGATCTGATGATTACCTGCGCCTGAGGTATTCGTGGAGCAGGCAATCATGCCATTCACGGCAGGTTGAGGTATCTCTATCAAGGCTCCGCTGCCGGATCCCATCCTTAAATTTTTATTGCACATGTTTGGGTTGGCGCTTAATCCCGTCTGTGTATTCTGTGGTGAGCACGAAACCATAGACCATTTTTTGTTGTTTTGTCGCCGATACACCATGATGAGAAGACGGCTTTTAGAGAAGCCACTACAACAGCTTGGCCTTTCTTTGAGCAGCCCAGTCATATTGTCGTTTGGAGCCACCATACTTAGGTACAGCCACAAGACTGTTTTTACTGCCGTCAAAAATTTTTTTAATGGAATCAAGACGCCTACCATGTTAATTTTTTTCTTTTCTTTTTAATTTTTTCAATGTTATTTTTATTCTTGCAATTATCATTACCATTTAACTACGCGGCTATAAACCTCAGTGTCGATCTCCTGCGTGCGTTATGCATTTCCCGTTTCATTTCGTTGGTCCGTTTTGTATACTTCTTCCTTCCTTACCATTTATTTTATTTTCGTCCAGGAAATAATTACCTGATAAACTCTCTGTGCCCCCCCCCCCCCCCAATTCTTTGCCAATCCCCGTATGTGGGCATTTTCCATAGTACGAGGACAACAACAACAACGACCAGAGTGTGTGTGCCATTCCAACAGAGGCCGACGACGAACAGCTGCAACGCTGTCTCCGTGCAGTTCCTTCTCGAAACCTTACGTTGTGGTCATTTGGTGAGATGCCCTGCATTACATCAACCATTGCATCACCCATGTACGTGAAAATGTATGTATAATTTTGCCCTTTGATTTTTTCATTGCAGAACGGCGGCTCATGCGCCCTTTGCCGGTCATGTATACGGCAGAGCTTAACCTACCGTCAAGGCAGCAGCAGATGCTCGCACACAAGTGCTCTTCAAGCTGACGAGCGCCCGAGCAGGTGGCCACCTAGAGACCCGTGGTCGACAGTGAGGAGATGGCCTCGTACTGCGCGCCAATGTGCGCAGCCACTCTGCGCGAAAGGTCCTGCCACTTCTACTATGACGCCGAGCAGGACACGGTCGCCGTGGCCGAGGACTCGCCAAGCGCAGTCGTGGATCAGTGGCTGGTCAGGTAGCTGGCACTGCGGATTCAAGCGGCAGATGGAGGTCTAAAGATAGGTTGTGAATCGTTTGCCGGAATTCTGTCTGCTTTCCCCGAATGCACGGCCGACCACTTGATAACCTTGTATGACGGCCACGGAGGAAGACCATTTAGGAGTGGAAACTCCACTGTGTGCGGCGACCAGAAAAGGTCACAAGCCTGCGGAGCCACTATCATGCTGGTGGCACCTGGCGGCCTGGAAGGAAATTACCAAGGCAACCGGTCGAGCGTGTTGCTCCCGTTCGGCCGCGCGCGCCTGTCCTCTATTGAGGGCACTCTCGCGCGTTTCATTACCGCTGGTAGCCCGAAGAGCAACTGGTGCTACGCTTCAACCATTTGAGCACAGTAAAAAATAAAACGCGTTCTTTTCCGTGACCGCTATAAGATTATCTGTAGCTTCTGGTTGTACGCAGGGCTTTTGTTTGAGACCCTGCGCGATGGCTTTGATTGAATGGGTATAAGCGCTGCTGGCATTCGTGGAAAGCAAACATGCCTTCACGTTCGTCGAGCATGTGACCACGCTAAGTTTCATCTGCTGGAGGAGAACGCGGGCGTCGTACGGCGCAGCGTTTATGACTACACGTCAGCCGAGAAGGCAACAAGCGGCTACAACTTCTCACCTTGCTCACCTTCTCCCTGCAACATTTGTAACCACTTTTACAATTTCGAACAAAACACCCGCGTACCATCTTAGTCTAGCAAATTACATAGGAGGCCGCACTGCGCGTAGCAGCGCAGTTAATATTACGGCCCCCGAACAGACACCGACAAGAACTGTTGCTGTTTCACTTCAAGGACGCAGAAATACAACGTCACGGTGTGCCCGCTGAAGCAAACACCCGTGTCGTCTGCTTTGAGCGCGCGCCGCCAGAGCCGCCTGCCCGGGCGCTGCATTTTTTTTTTTTCGCTGCGGCTTCTACGACGCGCCGCATGGCGTCGCCACTGCATACGGCACCGTCGGCGCATACAATTGTGACCTTACCTGGTCGCTTGCGCTCGCTCGCGCTGACGGGAGTTTCACCTCCTAAATAGTCTTGCTCCGTGATGACGGCGGCTTGGAAATCTTCAGGACACACCCGAGAGATTTTACGATCCAAGTGAGTGGCACTCTTGCCTGGGTGGCGCTCAGCCTCCTGACAAAGAGCATAGGGGCATTCCTCAGAAAGAAGAAAACTCTGGTCCTTTTCTTTGTTGATCTGCCGAAATTGGGACGACTAAAGAAAACCCGTGTGATGCGCACACGCTGAGAAAGTTCCTCCCATTCATAACGTATTTGCGTTATCTTGGTTCTATGTGTTTTACGCCAGAAATGACTTAGTATTTTAAGAAATGTACACCCGTTGTGCTCTTGTTTGATTCTATTTTAATCCCTGATTTGTTTCCATATAAAACGTATATATATAACGTATGGTCTGTTTCCATATATAGAGACGTTGCATAACGGTTTCTTTGAATTGAATTTTATCCTGCTCATTAAATATTGCTAACAATTGTATAACGGTTTCCATTTCTTTGTTTTTACTTTTATGTGTTACCATTTCATGTATGTCCCAATCACGCAATACTCCCTATGAGTTGTGTTGTGTGTTGTGTTGTGTTTTATGGCACATAGGCAACTGAGGCCATCATGCGCCAAGAACAAGGTATAGGAAAAGTCTTTTGTTGAATATTATAGAAATGTAAGAATCATCCCTGCTCTAGAAGCCCTCAAACATTAATATTCTCCAGTGAACACATACAAAAATTTTATAAATGGCTACAAGTAAAAGCTTTAAAGAGGGCCGGGTAACCTCACTGGCCTTCCTTGGCTGCGGAAGGACATCGAGGCTCCCAACCAATCAAAATAAAAGCCTCAGTTTTCTTCTCAGGCATGAGAAATTGGCTGAGGTGTACTAAAAATCAGACAAACCAGTGGGTAAAAATTTTAGTCTCTTGAGAAATCTCGTTTCGTTAAGAAAGCTAAAACACATGATATATCAACAATTGCATCATGTTCTAAAAGCAGCGCGGGATGAAAAGGAATGCATTTATTATAAAATTCAGTAAAATACGTTTTTCTTAGTTCTTCCAGTTCCACACAAGAGAATAAAATGTGGTTAACCGTGAGTTCATCTCCACATTCTTGGCAAACAGGTTTGTCTTGTTTTGTTAGTAGGAAGTTGTGCGTAAGGTGGGTGTGGCCTATTCGGAGACGGCATAAGATCACTTCCTTGAAACGTTCTTGGTGCACACACGACTTAAATTCACCTAAAACTGGTTTTACCAAGTGTAGTTTATTTTTGACCTCATTGTTCCAAGCCGACTGCCATTTTTTTCTTAGTTTCCTTGCTACTAATTTCATGCAATCTTTAAACGGCATATCTACTTTCTTTATTTCCTTGCCACGAGCTTTAGCAGCAGACAGATCTGCTCTCTCATTGCCTTTTATTCCCACATGACTTGGGACCCAGCACAGTTTTATATTTTGTCCTTGAGCTGTGGCAGTTACTGTGTTGCGTATGATGTCACCAAGCAGATGGGAGCTTGCATTTTTAGAATGGAGAGCTCTAAGTACACTTAAGGAGTCAGTGTAAATAATAGAATTTTTGAGGTTCTCACTTAGTATTTTTTCTATGGCCATACATACTGCGTAGCACTCCGCGGTGAAGATGGAGGAACACTGTGATAGTCTTATTATTTGCTCCGAATTCCCTCGCACCGTTGCGCTTCCTACGCAACTATCTGTTTTTGATCCATCAGTATAAAATTCTGTAAAACTACTGTATTTTTCTTCAAGGGCGCGGAATTCTTGTATTATATGTTGCTGTGGAGTTCGCTTTTTATGGAAATGTGCAAGAGTGAGGTCACAGATTGCAAGAAAATTGAACCATGGAGGCAGTGGACCACGTCTTCGAGCAACGCCAGCAATGCTGTTTCTAGCTTCTAGCAAGGTGCTGAAAAAAGTAAAAGAGTTCAATAGGTCACTTTTGAATGGTTCTGAGGAGAAAAAGAAAAATATTGCAGTCATACCTTATGTTCATCGGTTTTCTCATCAACTAAAAAACGTGGGTAACAGATATGGTGTTAATGTTCTCTTTTCTGCCCCTCAGAAAGTTAGTAGTGTTTGTGCAAAGGTTGCTGCGCGCTCTAGCAGCGGTGTATGTGATAAACGAAAGCGGTGCTGCACTGTGGATCACAAGAACCGCTATGTCAGATGTTCAAAAGGAGTGGTGTATCACATTCCCTTTTCTTGTGGCCGGACCTATATCGGTCAAACGGGCCGCTGCCTTAATGTGCGCTTGCAAGAGCATTTTTTGTCATTGAATAAGTCGCCTTCATCTAATCTCGCTAAGCACTGTTCAAAATGCAGCGGCTGCAAGCCTTTGCTTGACCAAACTAAAATCTTGTTCCGACACCCTAATCAGCTAACCAGAGAGATTTCAGAGGCCTATCACATCCGTAAGAATCAGCACACGTGTGTTGCCGACCCTATGGTGGTTTTGCATGAAAGAGAGTTTTGTTATCTTGACGCACCTGTATGAGCACTTTTCCTGTCACGCCTGCGCGATGGCTTTTGTTTTGTTTGTGATTGTTCTTCCTTTTGTGTGTTTCTCGAATAAATGCGCAGTTGCGAGTAAGCGCTTGCGTTGTTTGGTCTCCCTTGTTTGTTGTCCTAAGTGCGCTTTATATAATTTTTGAAAATGAAAAACCAACTAGCTCAGATGTCAATTCTGCTTCAGTGCATCCATTACGCCGAGGTTTTTGCACATATCTTCAAAACGCAGGAGAAGTGGCCTTATAGCTAATGGTTTGTTGTTAAATAGTGTTCTAGATGGGCACTTTGTGACTATTTGATGACAGATATGTTTAGGTAGTGAACGGATTTTTAAAACGTACGAGCAAGTGAGCATGGCTCTTCTCCCTGTAAGTGATGGTTCGTTGGTTTCCACATAAAGACTGTTCTTCGGTGACATCCTGTATGCACCGGTGGAAAGACGCAAACCTAAATTGTGTACTGGGTCTAGCCGTTTAAGGTACGATTGCCTCGCTGATTCATAAACTATGCATCCGTAATCTAATGAGAACGTACTAAAGAGCGATGAATCCGTAAAAGACAAGTCCTATCGGAACCCCAATGTTTTCGTGAAAGTACTTTTAGTATATTCAGAGATTTAGCTTTCTTTTTGAGTATGTTTATGTGTGGTAGGAATGTGAGCTTTATGTCATAAGTTATTCCTAGAAATTGGTGCTCATCTTTAATTGGTAGTGCGACTTCATTTAAATACAGGGAGGGATCAGTGTGCAGTCCTCTTCTAAGCGAAAAAAGAACAGCTACTGACTTTTGCGTAGAAAACTTGAAACCGTTTTTGTCTGCCCATGTTGTTAGTTATTTACTGTCATATGTATCTGCCTCTCACACGATGTAACGCTAGAGGATGTGCAAGCAATCTGGAGATCGTCGACGAAGACAGAATACATGATAGACTTTGGAATTAATTTTGCTAGGGAATTCATTTTTACTATAAAAAGTGTGGTGCTTAAAATGCACCCCTGAGTCACGCCGTTCTCTTGAATGAAATTCTTAGAAAGAGTGGCACTCAGGCGTACTTGAAATGAACGGTTGGTCAAAAAGTCACTCAAGCATTTTAGCATTCTACCACGGATTCCGAGGTCTCCAAGGTCTCGCAGTATGCAAAACCTCCATGTGGTGTCATAGGCTTTTTCTAAATCGAAAAAGACCACAAGGCAGTGGTGCTTGTGTATAAATGCTTCTCGGATTGTGTTTTCTAGGCGGGCTAGATGGTCGGTTGTAGAGCACGCCTTTTTAAACCCACACTGATGGATGTCAAGAAGATCACGGGATTGTAATATAAACATTAATCTAATGTTAAGGACGCTTTCGAAGGATTTGGCAAGTACGCTTGTTAAGGCTATAGGCCTGTAATTGCCAGGGGAGGTAGGTATTTTTCCCGTCTTCAACAATGGTACAATAATGGCTTTTTTTCATGCCTCTGCAATCTCTCCTGATAAACATATTTTGTTAAAAAATTTCAGAAGCGAGTCTACAGCGTGTTCGGACAAGTGGGCAAGCATTTTGTAATGGACTTCATCTGGTCGTGGTGCAGTTTGTTTACCGGAAGAAAGTACACTGTTAATTTCTTGTAGTGTAAATGGGCTATTATATGCTTCGTGAGCACTCCCCTTTATCGGCAGTCTTTCTTTTTCGGCTGTGTTTTTATATTTTAAAAATAATTCTGTATAGTTAGAGGAACTAGATACAGTGGGAAAATGTTCACCTAATATGTCTGCTTGTTCTTTTATATTTGTCTGTACACCAGGGGCTGTCAGAAGAGGAACTGTGAATGGAGAGTAGCGACCATCCATTTTGTGTACTGCCTCCCACATTTTTTTCGAAGAGACTTGGCTGTTTATCGAGGAAATGAAACTCTGCCAGGATGATTTTTCGGCATTTCGACGTCTGTACCGCGCTTTTGCTCTTGCTTTTTTAAAGTTTATAAGGTTCTCTTGTGTGGGGTATCGGCGAAATATACCCGAAGCTTTATTTTGTTGCTTTTTTGCTTCTTTGCAATCTCGTGTCCACCACATTTTATGGTTGCATTGTACTATTCCTGAAGATTGGGAGATAGCCAAGTGTGCGGCAGCAAGAATGCAGTTTGTGAACTTTTCATTTATTTCATTTACGTTAAGATTTTCTAACGTAATATTTTCTAACATGGTTGCTGTTCTAAAAAGCTGCCAGTCTGCTAAATTGAGCTTCCAACACCGTGGTTTTGTCTGGGTAACTGATGGTGGGGATGAGAGGCATATTTCAACAGGGAGATAGATGATCGCTTCCGTATGGGTTGTCTAAGACATCCCATTTAAAATCGTTAAAAACTGATAGAGAGCTAAAAGACAAATCTAAAACGCTCATTTTTCCTGAACTAGGGGAGCAATTAGTTGGTTTATCGGTGTTCAATAAACAAATATTGTTGGATAGTATAAAATCTTCATTAATAACCTGACCTCTGCTATCGGTTTTCTCACTTCCCCAGAAACAAGAGAGTGCATTAAAATCACCAACTATCAGGTATGGCTCCGGTAACTGTTGTAAAAGGTTCTCTAATTCATGCTGTCTTACTTCGAGATGTGGTTGAAGATATACGCTACAAAGTGTAATGGTTTTGTAATCAACCGCGGTGGCTGCTACGGCTTCAAACTTAGTTTTCAGTTTGATCTCGCTAGCTGCTACGCCAGGTTGCACAATGATGCCTACGCCTCCCGAGAGTCTGCTCGCCCCCTCTCGGTCACGGCGGAAGACAGTATACTCCTTTAGCACCTCTGTGTGCTGAGGGCCTAGATTGGTTTCCTGCACACATAAAGCAATAGGGGAAATTGTGTTTAAAATCTCTTTTATGCCGTTATAGTTATTTACGAGACCTCTGCAGTTCCAGTGTATTATGAAAGCCATCTTAATGTTGTGTGCGTGTGTGCAGATAAAATTAGATTAACTTTGATTTGGCCCCTTGACTCGGAGCCTCACATTTTTTTTATCGATCCAAAGACCTCCGCCGTCCGTCCGATGTGGACGGCACGGGGCTGCCCTGGATCGTGTCCATCGCCTCAGCAGAGGCGCTGGACGACCGTGCAGTATGCACGCTGACTTTTGAGTTAGACCTCGACCTGTGGGAAGAGGTCTTGAGGCCCGCTGACCCGGGGGTCTGCGCAGCCTGCTTTGGGGTTGGCGGAGTAGTATCAGCTACTCCACCAGGGGGCGCGGATGGCCCTGCCATAGGCCCACTGCGTGCGGCCTGGACAGGTACCGAAGCCTGGAGTTGAGTTTCCCCCTTCCTGTGAAGACTACGCCAATTGAGATCCTGTGTCGACTGCGCCAGTTGCGATCCTGTGTCGACTGTGCCAGTTGAATTTCCGCCTTCAGGTGGGGATGAGAGGAAACTACTTGATGATGAAATCGGGGTTTCTTGATGACCCGGTGGTTCTACTCGCAAACATTCGCATTACTCAAGGAAAGGAGAAGGTTAACTATTTATTTACAACATAGGTAAAAAAACGAGAAGAAACAAAGCAAGGAGAAAACTATTTACATGACTAAATCGTGGATCAGACGAATTCAGCCTCCGCTCAACCCAGAGCGCTTCGTTTTAAACCCTCTGTCTCCGCCCTTAGCGGGGACAGCAACCAATAAGATAACCAACGACCCATCTCGCCAATCAGTGGTTAGGGAAAGGAAAATAAGGTCCGCCCACTGATCAGAGATTGGGGAAAAAGGTCTGATTAAAACATTTGGGAAGGAGGTTTCAAATAACTACACAAACAACACAAATGCGACTTCCGTTCCCACGCCACCCACGGCACCACAGACGCTAGAAACATGTGCCGACGAGGCGATGACTCAGGTTGTTGACAGCAACAAAGAGAACACAGTCGTTAAGGGAAGTAGACAGTCGTTACAGGAATAGTGGGCTTCCGGTCACTCGGCTAATATCTCGTGCGCCCCCGAAACCTCGTCAACCCCTTAACAACCACATGTCGTTAGCTGTACTTGGTTCGCGTTTTTCCCGGCGGGTCATCCCCGTGACGGCGCGGCGTAAACAAGGACGTCCGCTGCACAAAGGGGCGGCAGGGATGGGACGGGCCCCTTTGTTGGGGACTTCCGACCCCGCTGGAGCAGCTTTCCTTGCGAACACAGGATCAACGAGTTCGCGGAATGGTCAGCGAACTCCACACCTCCCAACCAAGAATGTCACGCGGACACTTGCTGTCAGTGTGACATAAAAGTTCAGTCACAATTTGCCGGAACACAAAATTAAATTACACACACGCGCCCATGTATGCTCGGCTGTTCCATCAGTCCACAAACACGTACACACGTACACACGCGCGCACATTGCGGTTAATTCAATACGCACAAACAAGGTTAGGACACCAATCTGCACATTCCAGAATCCACCATGTCAGATCGGTGCGCCAAATTGGCAGAATGATTTCTAGCCACCTACATCTCGAAAAAGAAGATGTTTCCTTTTAGCTTTGTCCACAAGATTGGACCAAAATTCCAATTTATCCGGCACGGAGCTGGTTGTGAAGGCTACCGCCGTTATCGTGTCTACATCGTCAGCTTGCTCAAAATCGACAGAGCTCACCAGCTCCCTGAATTCCACAAAGATTGCTGCTGTCATCGCGTCTGCATTCTCCCGTTCTCTGAATCTCGCACTAAAGTTAGTTGTCAGATCTGCTACTTCACATGCAGCTTCACATCGGGTTTCAGGTGAGGCTAGCTCTTTGCAGAGCTTGCAGCCGATGTTCTCATGAAGAAAAACAATCTCCTCAAGGATTCTTGCCCCACAATTACCTTGACCAGCTTGGTTCCGCACTTCTGGTAATGAGGTACCATGCTTCATGTTTAGACTTACAGGGATGAATGCAGTTTCCGGATCTCCGAGTTCCCTACCTGCTGTGAAACTCTTTGCAGCTGTCGCGGTTAACTCCCAATCTGCCGCAGATACATTTGCAGCTTCCGAATCTGCTTGAAGCTCTACTGAAGCCTCAGGTTTGTCACTAACGGATTCGTGCGGAATTTTGAAATGCTCTTTGATATCAGCTTTCTCATTTTCTTCCTGCAGCTGCACCTTTTCTGGCTGCTCTAGCAGCGCGGGCGTCTCAAGTGTTATCAACTTCCCTACACCTGCAGCTACATCTGCTGTCACTGCGCACAGTGTCAGCTCCAGCTTGCTAACCAACTATTTTTTGGCAGCTAGCTTACCATCACCTACAAGGAGTGTGCCCGCTATCAGATCCTGATTTACATCTTCCTCGCGCGTTCCCGTTGCCTAAGAGCTAGCGCCGACCTGCTCTTGGGCAACGCTGAACGCTTGTTCACGAGAAGTACACTCCTGCCCCTCTTTGGTCTGCTCTATATGTGCTTGCTCTGACAGCGAATGCTTCACAGGTGTGACTAACGCCTCTATGCCTTCAGCGATCTGTTCTGGCACGGCACACAACGTTAGATCAGCTTGTGCTCTTTGGGGAGCCGCACACTGCCATTTTGTAATTTCGGTCCCTGAATCCACACAGGCTTCAGAATTTTGACCTTCGGATTCCAAGTTGCGGCATGCCAAATCGTCTACCCTATCTGGTTGACTGACCTTATCAACAGCCATCTCCGACTGGGAACTTGATTTATCAGGCGCCGGTACCTCCACCTGAGCTACTAGCTCGCACACCTCTCTCCTCAACGCAGGGATATCTTTTTCTTGCTTTTTCGAACACTCAATCATCGAATGCCCAAATTTCATGCAGTTAAAACATTGAACTGCTGCGAATAAGGCCTCGCTATCGACTTTTGTCCCCTGCCTTAATTTCATCTGCATTTGTGCCAATTTTCTCGTTTCCAGCTCAATTTGCAGTTTCAAATTTTCAATTTCACTCAGCTGTTCAGCCTCCTCCTGCTCAACACGTCGCATCCTGCCCTCCTGATCATACCGTACGGCAGCCATCTCCGTTTTCCGTGCTATCGTTTCTAGCACTAAACACTACACCGACATGGTGAATTCGGAGAAAGCAGAAAGGTCTCCTACCTTCCTGGTTGCTCTCTGCCCCGGTGATCTCGTCGTCCTCAGTGATGACGACAGGCTCCTCGATGCGGACGACTTGAGCTCTGGATCTCTCAGCAGCTCGCTGACTTCTGCCTCGTTTGACTGGCTTGACTTGGTCGCCTGGTTACTTTTCAGCAGCTCGCTGACTCGAACCCGTTCGATGCGGACGCCTGGTTCTTTTCAGCAGCTCGCTGACTCGAACCCTCGATGGCTTGTTGTTGCCCGGCTCCTTCAGCTCCTAGCTGACCTGAGCCTCCGACGTCCTCTCGAACTCGACCCGTGATCCCGAAGCTTTCGACGTCAGTCTTTCGACGCAGCTTCACGTTTTCTCCTTTAGGACAAACAGCTTGTCCACCGACTTGTTCTTCTCACCTTCCGTCCAATGCCTTGAGTAGAAAGAAGTTGCGATCCTGTCGACTGCGCCAGTTGAGTTTCCTGTGTCGACTGCGCCAGTTGCGATCCTGTGTCGACTGTGCCAGTTGAATTTCCGCCTTCAGGTGGGGATGAGAGGAAACTACTTGATGATGAAATCGGGGTTTCTTGATGACCCGGTGGTTCTACTCGCAAACATTCACATTACTCAAGGAAAGGAGAAGGTTAACTATTTATTTACAACATAGGTGAAAAAACGAGAAGAAACAAAGCAAGGAGAAAACTATTTACATGACTAAATCGTGGATCAGACGAATTCAGCCTCCGCTCAACCCAGAGCGCTTCGTTTTAAACCCTCTGTCTCCGCCCTTAGCGGGGACAGCAACCAATAAGATAACCAACGACCCATCTCGCCAATCAGTGGTTAGGGAAAGGAAAATAAGGTCCGCCCACTGATCAGAGATTGGGGAAAAAGGTCTGATTAAAACATTTGGGAAGGAGGTTTCAAATAACTACACAAACAACACAAATGCGACTTCCGTTCCCACGCCACCCACGGCACCACAGACGCTAGAAACATGTGCCGACGAGGCGATGACTCAGGTTGTTGACAGCAACAAAGAGAACACAGTCGTTAAGGGAAGTAGACAGTCGTTACAGGAATAGTGGGCTTCCGGTCACTCGGCTAATATCTCGTGCGCCCCCGAAACCTCGTCAACCCCTTAACAACCACATGTCGTTAGCTGTACTTGGTTCGCGTTTTTCCCGGCGGGTCATCCCCGTGACGGCGCGGCGTAAACGAGGACGTCCGCTGCACAAAGGGGCGGCAGGGATGGGACGGGCCCCTTTGTTGGGGACTTCCGACCCCGCTGGAGCAGCTTTCCTTGCGAACACAGGATCAACGAGTTCGCGGAATGGTCAGCGAACTCCACACCTGGTGTGATGCGCCGCGCCCACGCACCACATCGGCGAAGGTTGTTTTAGCAGTGAAGGAGAATCGGTTTGTTTCTGCGTATCGCCTTCTTGCTTCCTTGAAAGAAATGTTTTCAGTGGTTTTCAGAGTAATTATTTCTTTTTCTTTTTTCCAGGACGGGCAAGCCCTGGAGTATGCAGCATGGTCTCCCCCACAATTTGTGCACCGCGGGGCAGCAACACATTCATCTGACTGGTGGTCCTTCGAGGAGCATTTCGCGCAAGTTTTGCGGCCACGACAACTCTGTGGGCCGTGGCCGAACCCCTGGCAATTGAAACATCTGCGTGGGTTGGGTATATATGGCCTTACATTTATTTTCAGGTACCCGACTTCAATGCTTTCAGGTAGTGTGCTGGTGTTGAAAGTGAGGATCATGTGTTTCGTATCTATTTCCTTGTTATCCTTCCGGATCTTCCGCTGAACATTTAAGACATCTTGGTCGGCAAGGCCTTCAAGCATTCTTTTTCAGAGAGGTGAACAAAATCAATTTCTGATATGACGCCTCGGACTGTGTTCAAAGATCGGTGTGACGTGATGGAGAAAGGAATCTCCCCTATCGATACAATGTTTGCAAGTTTCGAGTGCTGGACGGTGTCACGTATTTCGAGCAGTAAGTCACCACTAGCCATTTTTGATACCTTGTACCCAAACACCAAGGTGTCTGTCAGGCACTTTGCTACCAAGAATGGGGGAATCAGTCTTGCTTGTTGTTCTTCAGCTTTGCTGTGAATGACATGAAATTTTGGGAATGACACTTTTCGTTTTTGAAAAAAATCTTCATCGTTCCGCCCTCTCTTTAGAGAGCGATCTGGTTGGGAATAGAGGGGAGCCATAAAAAAATTTAGTTTTTCAGTCACGATGCCAGCCACCCACCACGGAGCCCAACAAGGGGACGGGACAGCAACCTGCACGCAAGTCCTGCCCACGCCAGCTGTGCACCTCAACTATAAACAAATATGACGGAACCCAGGGTAGTTCTCCACGTAAGGTTAGCCCTAGCCGCCCATGAAGAATGAAAAAAAAACGAGAAACGACGAGGAGACAGGACAGTAGTCAGAAAGAAGATAGCAAAGTAAAAGATGTAGAGGAGGACAGGAAAAGGCGACTGCCGATTTCCCCCGGTCGGGTCAGGCCGGAGGTGCCGTCTACAGGAAGCTGGGGCCAAAGTGGTGGGTTGCCTCCGCCGAGGGGCCTTAGAGGTCCAAACGCTCGGCATCGGCTCAACCACCAGGATCCCCTTTTCCCCGGACATGGCGATGCCAAGCACGGCGAGACGCGGGTGCTCGGGTACGTGGTGATGCACTGTTCACCATCATCCCCCTGCGGGGATGTCCCTGCGGATGCTCGGGAACTCGCGGTGTCGCCACTCACCGACGCCTGCAAGCTGCAGACGCCCCCCTGCGGGGAAATACTCGCTATGAAACCTGTCAGTTATCTGAATAAAAAAAAATAAATGAACTCCTCTCAGTAGCCCACTTCATTGACGCCCTCAAACACATAACGCCACATCACCGTCGCGGGCAGTATGCTTCAAATACATTTTATACACATAGGCGGAGGCGCAGTGGCCATCGAGGCACGGCCCTGTCCACACGACGAGCGCAGCGTCACCGAGCTTAAGGAACTATACTTGGAAAGAGTATATCCCGAGCTGAAATTTGACGGAGTGTTCCATATGCACCCTGGCATCTTCGACCCGTCCGAGCTTATACAGGTATAACCGTGCCCGGCATTGGCTCATAATGGAGGTACCACAATTGGACTTACGGCTCACAGTGAAAGCCTTTCCTTATTATTTCAAGTTTGGAGGTGAGCCTACAACTTCAGTCAGCAATATCCATGTAGCAGTGCACCATGATTGCAGTGGCGAACAACATGCAACGTACAGGCGAAAGCAAGAACCTAGGTTTTCCTCAACAACATGAAAAGTATGCTCGAGGAAAAATGAAACAGCTGCGACTCCCGCAAAAATGTGAGCGGAAACAAGTTCTGCTCAGGGGTATGCCGCGATAGCTTTTATATCTCCCTTCAATGACCTGGGCTTCTCATATCACTTCGCCTAGGTTGGGCCTACACGCCTATATCTGCTCGAATTGGCCATTCTGTACTTTACATTCATACATAGCGGGGAGTCTAATTCATACCACTCCTGGCGCAGTGGTGCAGCGGTTAAGCGATGCGCCACTGCCCCGACAGGTGGCTGTTTCAAATATGTGTCATGCACCTGTTTCAAATAGCCACCGGTGGGGCCCGTGAGCAGCCATTAACTGCCACCTGCCGCGATGGGCAGGTTGTTATGACGTAATAATGTCACGTGACCTAGATGCCAGGAGAGAAAATTGAAAACTGGTTTTGAAGAAAAGGAATGATGCAGTAATTGTCTCATATATCGGTGGGCGTCAGAACCGCGCCGTAAGGCAAGGGAGGAAGGTGGGAGTGAAAGAAGGAAGAGAGAAAGAGGTGTCGCGGTGGAGGGCTCCGGGGTAATTTCGACCACCAGGGCATCTTTAACGAGCACTGACATCGCACAGCACACGGCCGCCTTTGCGTTTCGCCTCCATCGAAACGCGGCCGCCGCGGCCTTGTCCGGGTACTCCGGCTGAGTAGCCGAGCGCCCTGATCACTGAGCCACCGCGCGGGTCACCAGCTTTCTCTCACAACGCGGACAACGCGATTTTCTGCAGAACAGGAGCGGAGCCTTCACGCTGTTGGGTTAACATACACGGGTTTGACTACGTCGCGGGCTCGGCCCGGCTAGAAAATGTCCTATTTCACCGGGCCTGAGCCTGATCCGGGCTTGAAGCTGCGCGCACGGGCCAGACTCGGGCCCATGGATACACAGAAGGCCTGTGCCCAGCTTTTGATTTATTATTGCAGGTTGAAGACTTGGGGCGTTCTAGAAGTGAGACGGATGGTGCAAAGCCATGGTGTGAGCTGAGAGTAAACAAAGCTCACTCAACGCTTATTTCCTGTTGCAGTTGGATTTTTCTCACGATGAAAAAATTACAAACAATATACTTTCTTTGCTTACCTGCTGCCCGGAGTGTTTTTGAAATGAGCTCCTGATAACTCAGATCACTGCAGCGAGTCCTTCATTGACGCGGAATGAAAGAAAACCTAACAGCATTTGCAGACTGAGTTGGATTAGCGTCACTCACAATGCGGTGCCCAAGTAACTTCGAACTCGCACACCCGGCCACGCTGACCGATACAATACAGGTTAAATAGCACTCTGCGGTGGTTGAATAGGAGCAGCAAAAGAGCGCTGCCACTGGTTCTAGATCACAAAATCCGACCGCCGGCTGCACTATAGTGCGTTGTAACGCCTGACACACACGGCTGATTTGCGCGAGTGCGTTCGTCTACTAAAGTACTGAGCATCAATGGCTTGCGCTGTTTCAGATATCAGCCAGCATACGCCATCAATTCTACCAAAAGTCGCTCCGCATCTGCTCGGTTTTCCGCAACTGCTCGTGGCTGGACATCTGAAGCCTCGAAGAAAGCGCTGCAGAAATTTGATTCCATTGCTCGACAGGCAGCAGTTTATTCCAAGATAGTCTCTGATTGTGCGTTTTAACGCGTAAGCCTTTCTTTGCTCATGAGTGGCGGGAATTAGACGGAAGTATGTGGGCGGAAGTTGTTCCCACGAACTGTCAGTCATAAGTTGTCTGGTAAATAAAACAAAAATGTAAATGTCCTCATGAGGGGCGTGGAAGAAAGTTGCAGACGGAATTTGTTCGCACGAACTGTCAGTCATATGTTGTATGGTAAATAAAATAAAAATGTAAAAGTTGATTAAGCAACAGTTTAGAAGCGACATATATGTATTGGAATAAAAAACCAGAAATAAAATAATAATAATAATATCAATATAAAATAATAAGAATTAAAATAAAAAATAAAGGTAACAAAAATGAAACGACAGAATTAAAGAACATAAAAAAATGGAGGGAGAGAGGACAGGGAAAGGCTTTCGCATTTCCGCTCTTCAGCGGACCTAAGTGCAGTGCTGTAACTTTTTCACCTCGCCAAAGCCTAATTTTATGCTGTAAGAAACGTCATTAGGCAAGAGTTTATTGTTTAGGACACTTCGGGTTTTTTAACACGTAGTATGCAATAAGCAGGCCATTTCGCTTTTCGTCAACATTTAACGCGACCAGTGCCGCCATAATTTAGGCCCGTGAAATCATATTCATTAAAAAAATGAAGACGCTCAGATGATTCGATGCGATTAACTCGGTAAGCAGAACACGCTCTTAGGGTGATGCTTTTTCATTTGATTCTTCTCTATTTTGTGGTTTTTCCTTTTGCCGCATTCCATTGCCTGATAGTTGCGCCGGATGAATTTTGCTTTACTTTGGCTGGCCTTGCGGCTCCTAATGATTTTTATGCCTTTGCACACACGCCAAAATAGAGTGCATATATGGGGACATGCGTAGGTGAGATTGTCTCTCTGTTCAAGGAAGAGAAAAATAAAAATGCGTTAAAAGAAGCTAAGAGAACAGAGACGGAAGCTTGCTTAGCGTAAAACTATTTTTCACAAAGCAGTTCGTTTAAGCATGGCAGACATGGTAAACATGTGCTGGATGCGCATCATTGGGCATAAACACTTTGCATAGACTATGCAGAATGGCCAACAGCTTCGCGCGTTTGGTCTAGGTACATTCAAATAAAGCTTTGTTGTTAGCGTGGGACAATAAAATGCGCCATGCAAACATTTTTGCAAGAAAACAGCGTTACGCAACTCGTGTCGTGCAGAGGGCAAGACAAGCTGTAGGGACGACAGCAGGCGGTTGTAGTCTAAGTGATATCGCGTGCCTGAGTGCAAATTGTGAAGAATTTGAATAAAGCCCCGTTGCAACACGTTCAATCGCGGCACACTGCGTCATTGTCAGAGTTCCGCACTACACTCCTGAAATCCAAACTTGACAAAGGAAAGCGATTTTTACAGGAGAAAGAGGCAGTCTTTCGATCTGAATTTCCTTGTCGCACGTGTTTTGATACATAAACCGCGGAAACTCGAGGTTGTGACGAATGTTAACCCGGGCGTTAAATGTCAGGTGGGAATCTAATTGCACTCACAAGTCGCGGACAACATCAACCCAGCGTACAAGATTACCATCTACACTGTAGTTACACAATGCTTGTTGCTTCTTTCTAGTGAAGGAAACAGCTACCGTTTTGTTACAACTGAGCATTAGACCCGTTTCGCGCTCTCCATTCACATACTGAATTCACATCTTCCTGGAATTTTTTAGTCTTATGGCGTTCACAGAGCGAAAAATCTTCACATCATCGGCAAACTGTAGTATCTCAATATCCGACGCAGTCCACAACATCATTAATGAACAGCTTGAAATGTAAAGGCAATAAATTCAACCACTGCGGCACACCGGTTTCAGTAGGATATGCAGATGATAGGCATCCACCATAGGTGCCAATATCTACGCACTCGCAGCGGTAGCTTGAAAACCATTCGCACAGGGATGGTAAGAATCCATATCGTCAAATTTTGCACAACAGCAGATCATGGCTGACAAGGTCGAAAGCTTTGCATAAGTCAAAATATATGTCATGCACCTGGCCTCTTGCTGTGACCCTTGTGTTAACAGAGTTGAAAAAGCTAGCAAGGTTTGTCTCGACACAAAGCCCAGGGAAACAGCCATGTTTTCAGCGTTAATTTTACTCTTTTTAGATAAAATGGAGCATTGATTTGTCACGGCACGCTGAAGCTACAAAGTTTGCCAGTGCAGGGGGCGGAGCGTTATAATGTACATCTATTGCGATGCAATTTTTTGCCTCTTGATCCTGGTGACGCCCGGCGCGCTTCGCAAAAAAGAACGACAGAAGAGCCACAGCAACATAAGACGATGCTACGCAAATGCAGCTATACTCTAGATTTTTGATTATACAGTGAAGTGTCATCGCCTTTGTAACGTTATCATGCAGTCTGCCTGGTCATGACGCTAACCAAAATCAGCGCGACAAGAGCAGTCCGAGTGTGGGAGAGTTGATATTTAATGCTGCTGGCAAGGTTGCGAACAGCGCTCCTTATAAGCTGCGCTGAAAATGAGAACTCGCGTAAAAGCCATTCACACGGTTGTGCAGTGTCGCTACCTTTAAAGATAACGTATCGATGACCTAAACGCGGTAACGGCTATCATCCTGTATTGGCCGATGCTTGGTGTGTAGTCGTAGCGTCAGCTTTGCTTTTAAAACTGCAGGGATTTATGAAGACGATATCCTCTGCGCCAAAGAAATGCCGTGCTTGCTTTTGAACGCCCTGGCTAATTTTCTTTCGTATTGGCTCGAACAACCGCCGCGACTGCCTGCAGTGTTAGTGACAGGCTAGCTGCGAATGTTCTCGTAGTACGGCGCACGGCAGAAGAAAGGACGTTATATATAGCAGGCACACACACGCTCGAATGCGAACTGCAAGGCAAGTTTTTGGGCCACGCAGCTGAAATTTTTTGTGGAGCGATTAAAGCAGCGCTGGCACTTGCGCTATAATCGACGCTCAGTGGGTCAAGAGCGCGGGTTAGACAACCGAAACGCAAGAAGGAAAAAGGTGCACGCAGAGCTCGGAAAACTAACATAGGGGAGGACGTGCATAAATTCGTAGTATGGGCACTTCAAGGCGCGAGTTTATTTAGGCATTAACTTATTACAGCACAGGGTGTAGTCAGCAGTTTGCACCACAGTAGGATGAAAAAGAAGCAAGAAGTGGACCCTGACGCATTCGCTCCGATACACAACTTCAGAGCATTTCGTGAGGAGGGTGTTCGACGGCGTTCCCGGCGCTGTTCTCTTCATTCTTGGGGCTGCTGTCCTCATACTCGCAGCAGTATTTTGTAGTTACAGGCGGCCTTGGTGGAGGCGGAGTTCTTCGTATGCGTCCCGGAATATCCGCGATCTCGTCTGGCTCAACAGACGCACCGTCTTGGGTGTACTCCACTACAATCATGGGGTGGCCCGGGCTAGGATAGACGTAGCCGCAGTTCTGGCGGTGGTCCCACCACTCCATAACGTCCTTGTGATGGGAAGAGTGTGCTTCGGGGGTTCGGTACAAAGCGTCACAGAGGGCGCAAAGCGGGTTTTCCACTTCCGTGGGGTAGTAGACTTCTTTCCATGTCAAGTAGGGCAAATACTCTGTTATGTTGTCGCGCAAGATGTTCAGCTTGTCGACGATATGAAATGATGTTCTTTCAGGCGTTGTGTCGTATACGGACCCGGGGGGAACGACGTCCCCGAGGCTGGACTGACCAAAGTAGACCGGGACTATGTCCCATGCGAACGAGTCGTATATAAGTTCTAAGGGGTGATCAAAACAAGGGGAGCTTTCGAGCACGAATATGAAATAGAATTCCCGAGCAGCCATTTCGATACAATCCATTCGGGAATTGCAGAGCGGGCGACCGCAGTCCGAGAAAATGTAGACATCGAGGGTGTGATTGATGTGCTTCAAGTAGTTCTCCGTGCTGTGGGGTGTATCCCAGACATATATTCCATCCGTGTTATTACGCAGAGGCTCCTCACACCCGCTTACGAACAAGGCGGCAGTCTTCGGTTTCCTCAGAATGGCCGTGGCAAGGTAGTTAACAGGCAAAACCCGCTCTTCATCGTAAGAGGTGAAGTTTTTGTACGGGGCGACGACGTCCGCGTCTCGTCGGAGCGACATTGTCCAATTGAATAGATGAGAAATTGCTCGAAAGGCCGGCGATGGTGGCTTTGGCGGCCCTTCCAGCGTAGAGAAGACCCATGTCTGATCTGGATGCCGCCGCCTCGGCAGTTTGTATGGGTCTATGCGAGAAGCGTCAAAGAGAACGGCGTCGCTTACTGACAGGAAAACGTCGTACTTTGTGATATAGCACGGCTTTCGCTCTGGCCTTGTCATGCACTCCGTGAACAATCGCTGTTCCGTGGGCGGCCAGTCATTGTCCTCAGGAGGCGTCCAGAGCAGGATGCGAGGATAAATGTGGCCCAGGGTGGGAGGGCGATGTCGCCAGGGAAACCATTCGCCGAGAAACTCCTGGCGAGTAGACGGAAGCAAGAGACAGTAGAAGGCCACCGCTGAAGTCAATGCGAACAACATGACGATTCCGATGGCTTTCAAGAGGGATCTGCAGCACGACTGCTGCTCCACTGCAGCGGGGCGGTGGGCAGCAGGGTCGCTCCGAAGATTGCCAGGCTCGTGCATGGTGCTGTGGGAAGGCGCAGCCTCTTCCGCTGGTGGGCCTGGAGAACAGCGAAAAGGAAACAGACATTAGGAGGGCGAGCATTTCATGAGGATTGTTATTGGTGCAATGCAGCGTTACCCTCCAATACAAGATCAAGCGGGACGCTAAGAGATTTACTGACATCATATCTGACAGGCCGAAGCAGTGCGAGAGCACAGTAAGCACCCACTTAGCTATGGTATCCTTGCAATCCAACGCGGTCTAGCCGATGTGGTCTGTCTTGCGTCAGACACTGAACTAGCGGCTACCCTGCGATTGCAAGGGGCTCTTATTCCTTGTTCAGAAGGCGTGACGTGTCACGTGTTCATCTTTATTTTATATTTGTATCAATGCGCCCGTAAGAAAGAAAAAGTAAGAAACAATATAGGAAAAATGTAAGCAGTCACTGTCTTCAATGCTTGTCTGTGTAACTGATCGGAAGGCATTCTAGTCTTTTTTTTTTACCGCTTGATAGGCAGTCTGGCTTCTCTGTTAAAGGCTTAAAGCTCGGATTGTGATATTACCATACGCACATAACATTAAACGATATTTGCTTTGCAGCTGAAAACAGGAGCGAAACGCTATCAAGTGCACGATACATCACGCAATATCTACTGCTCGGGGTATTTGTGCGACTTGTATCGTAAAATCTCACTTCAATAATATGGGATTCGACGAAACAGAATAAATATTCGCACCTTTAGATGTCTGCTAAGCTTCAAACGGCCAATTTACGGCACTCACGGCGCACACGTTGACGACACTATTTTATGGATGCCTGCTGTTTTAAGCGCTTGGAAACGAAAGACCGCATGCAGGGGACAGCATGCAGATGCGGTGCCATGCTATCTACTTACGCGTACCCCTTGTGGATAAGCACCCTCTTCTATGTAATCAAAGGAGCTCATATGACAGTGCAGGCGTTGTCTGTTCCTTGCAAGGGCCCTTGTCGATGCCGTGCCCTTATCCAAGATCAAACAGTTCAGCCACGCGAGAACTTCATTGTCATTCTTGACATTTCAACGCAGGTCTCGAATGTTTTCGTAAATGTTTTCGCGCTGCAAATGAAAGCCGAATGCTAGAATCGATATCCTTTATTAAGCTTCTTCCGTTATAAAATTTTTTTCTGCGCTTTTTTCACGGCCATATTTAACACAATAGAGGGTTCATGATCGGTAGTTGAAAGAGCAAAAGTTAATCATCTCTTTCTGGTGGTATGTGAGGTTTAACGTCCCGAAGCAACGCATGGGATATGAGAGACGCCGTAGTGGAGGGCTCCGGGTTGAAATAGACCACCTGGGGCTCTTTAGCGTACGTTGGTGTGTGCTGTACGCTGGCGTTGCAAAATACGCGGCCATTTTTCATCTCGCCCATCGAAATATGGCCGTCGCGTCCGGGGTCGAACTTTCGACCTTGGGATCAGCAGCCGAACGCCAAAACTACTGTTACTGAGCCACCGTGGTGGGTATTTTGCTCGTGTTCGTGTTTTTGCTATTATGATTGCGTACTACAAGCTTGTGGTCTGACTTAATCAGTGCTGGTATATAAAATTATATAGAATGGCCCACTGAAAGAACATAACAGGTAATAAAATATGAGACAATACAAAATCAATACGCGCTTGTTAGCTATTTCCTGCCTCGGCCTCTGTGTGAGAGACAGCTTATGCATGAGCGCGACCTGAGTGTGCAGGCTTACCGGTTCATGCTAACAAGTCGCAAGTTCGTCGCAAGTCGCAAGGGACGGCGGAAACGAGGCGCCATGACTTGTGCGCTCATTGTGGTGAGCAGACTTGTTGGGCACAACCGCTGTCACCCACAGCTAGAAACAGCGCATCAGGCAGTGAGCGGCACGCCGAGAAATTCAACCTGCCGAACGAGAACGAAAGCGCTGCACACTCCGTGCACGCCCAGAGGTAAGCTGTCGGAGCCAGTCTTGTACACGTTATAGAAACAAATGAGCAACCTATTGCAATTACTTCGTCTGAAATATAACTGTCTTCCGAGTTCAATTACAGACCACGAAAAGTAACTGAACATTTGCAGAGAAGCAACCGATTACTACTACGTTATTTTCCATCCATCGATCTTTTATTAGCATAGCACAAATATACACGGACGAGAATGAGCTGGACAAGCTTCCTTGGTCTTTAGTCTGTTGCAGTACAAAAGTTGGTAATTTCGCCTACAGTGGCTTTTCGATGTTTTCACCTGCATTGTTTTGCATGTTTCCTTGTGAACACATTAGTAGCGCCTCTGAATAGTGTACTTACGTGTAGGAGGGAAGTGCATGGCTTTAGCATACGGTGGCGTTACGTACCACCTCGCAGTTACGCCAAGCGCTGCGCTTCGCTGTTGTTTGCGCTCTGAGGGGACAAAGCCCGACCTCACAAGACACGACATACCGTTGTGTGCCGTAGAGGCGAAACGCAAAATGTGGAGCGCGGAACACTGGGCTAGTTAGTTGGAAGCCGCTTGGGCTTGCATGTGCGCATGCCCGCGGTTTCTCCGCAGCTCGGCCGTTGTCGCTCTAACGTGCGGCAACTCCGTGCTACACCCGAGTTTGCCACCGAGTTCAGGTTTTATAAGTTATACCACTGGTTACAACTTGTTTCCGGAAAAAGAAATGCTACAGATTACTTACTCGTAATCCACTACAAAAAAAAAAATTGTTTTACCAAGAAAGTTGCACCTTACAAGAAGAAATCAATGCATTGCAAGACTCGATGAAAACTCAATGTATTGCAAGTAATCAATTGCTTGTAACGCAATAAGGACAAGTCTGCCAGAAGCCCACGACAGGTGTCGCTGACGTAGTGCAGAGTAATGAGACGGGTTAGTGGAAACGAATTGCTAATAATCGTGGTGGTCAGTTAGAGGCTTAGGGGTAAGTGTTACAATGACAGTGTGATTTTGGTAGAGTGACAAAAAGTCCGTACAGAAGCTCCTTCTGCCCACCTAAAGCCGTTAATAAATTTGAATACAGTTAGTCGTGTTGAAGGATCAACAGATGATTACTGCGGGCGAATAAATTAACACCGTTTTTCGCTTAATGATATCTTGATTGTAAATGTTTCAGAATTGACCAGTCCCCCTTCCCACCGGCGACAAATACACCACCCCCCTCCACCCCCGTTGCGCCTTAATTGTTTTAGTGAGACTCCACAAATGCACAGCCTGTAAGGCATCCGGCTTTAGCCGGTCAAAAGAAGGCAGCCTGCTTCACTCCCAACATCCCCTACACAACTGGTGGTGGTGGTGGTGGTTGGTGCTATGAAGGGGGGGGGGGGGGGGGGCGATACTGGTCCCGGCGCCCAGCGCCTCGAACGGACCTGAATTCCGTAAAATGTACACTGGTTCTACTTGTGTGAGTTCGTGGCGCCACCTACGAAGCGAAAGAGTAACCAGTAACCACGCTGCATGCCGACCACCTCTTTCTTACGCAAGTGGCGGGACCGTTCAAGGGCCTCATCGCCTGCCCATCGAACAAGGCACTCATTCGGTCACTCGTGTAACGAGCTTACAGCTAGGGCATGGATGCCACTTCAGAATGAGTGTCTGCTATTCTGCCTGCGTAGAGGAGCTTTGTCTGCTATAAATTAGGGGTTTGACTTTACGGTGTAAACCGAAAAAAAAAACTAACGATAAAAGTACGCCGAATTCAGTTTTCAAAATTTGGTTTTAACCGAAAAAAGTCAGTATTCTTGGTATGCAAGACATAGCTAGCTGGCTGCTGAGTACAAGTTACACCTGGTCAAAGTGTAAAAATTAACCAAGTAACGTCGCATCATGAATGTGGTATGGTTGGATAAGCAGCGCAGTTGTTCAATTTGAGGTACTGACCCGCTAGATTAAATGGCTCTGCAGGCCGTGAAGCCACACCTCCTCGCCGCCTGCTAGCTAATCACTGTTGGTTCGTTCACTATCCTCACCCGCTTAGAGAAGTTAGTGGGTTAAGTTGGTTCATCAACTGCGTGTAGGACACTGACTCGGAACCGTGCATGGGCGTCACGAAGCAGTGGCTACAGCGACAGTTGAGCGGCAGTCCCAACGCTGCCATCAGCATGCACGCCGCGTGCTGCCCCGCCCTCTCGCTCAACCCTGCGCGACAACCCAACGATAGCATGTGAACCTAGATCTTAGAAGTAAACTTCCGCTTGCATTTTTATCTGCTGGCTACCTCATTTAACTTGCGTTACTTTTTTAATGACGATAGCAATTCCTTCGACAAGCTAAATTCCAAGTACAACCATTTGCACGTTCATTACTGGTAGATCAAACTGTTCATGCTGGCAGACTCTAAGTGAACTTTGAACACAAAGTATTGCCAATTGCCGCATGGAATCATGGAAAATAATATCCGCCGAAAAAAAAAAAAACGAAACCTGCGTTCTGAAATAAACACCGCCGAATTTTCGAAAAATAAAGCCGTAGTATAGTACCTATATATAACCGTAGTTCTACTGCAACAGTGAATGCTTATTAATATGTAGAATTCAGGGTGTAATAGAACGTTCCCGTCTTTTTCATTTCATTTCATTTTATTACCTTAAAGAACCACGAGCGGTATTGCATAAGGATTGGGTACATATATTTCGGTGAGCAAGTGTTAACACAACGAAACATGACTGGCAACATCATTGGCAAAGTTGGATGAGCACGTGATGGCTGCGATGTCTTTGGGTAGGTCGTTCCAGTCTGCTGCAGTATGGGAAAAAAATTGGCAGTGGCTAAGCTCGGCTATGCCAGGATATACGCAGCGAGAGGTACGTTTCCCTGGCTGAGCTTGTTGTGGTCACTGTAGGTTTAGCAATGAGAGACATTGGGTATACAAATCTTTTATTCATTTTGCTTGACAGAGACGAAGAGTGCCCGATGATCTGTGGCATGCAGCGGTCTCAATTTTGTCGATTCAGTATTTCGTTTTGGTACAGCCTCTTTAGTATACAAGCTCTATAGTAGTTCCCCATTGTGTAGTCTCGACGTGAGGGTCCGAAGCTAAATTAAAGTCAAAATTTTCTTTCATGCACTGACTAAGAGAGTCCTGTTCCCTGTTGAAATCATCCAAAGCCACAGACAACTGTGAAACTGCGCCGTAGGCTGGTATACACGTGGCAACCACATCAATCGTCTGCTTGACAGATGTTCCCGGTGCCACGTAGACTACTTGGATGTTAATGCCGCTTTCCAGAAGCCGAACACAGCAGGCTTCATCATTATTCACCGCGATCGAAGGGAGATGTCTGACAGCGGTGATACCTTGTTTCACGTACAGACAGACTCCGGCGTTCTTATTTGGTTCAAGCCAGCTGCCAGGCGACAACCTCAGGATCGGAAGAGTTAATCTTCTCTTGTCTATACCACCGTTTAGCAGCGGCTGGACTGTCCTTCTCTGCATGCATGTCAAACGTTGTGATACAGACGCCCGCTACATCTCCGCCTTTTATACGCAATCCTGCGCATGCGACGCGGGGTTGGGGTGATAGAGCGGCGTGCGGCGAGGCGGCGACGAAGAACGCGGCGCAGCTGTGGGGTCTCTCTGGTTACCATTGTATCGGTGCATGCGCACAATTTCCCATCCACGTGACATCACGCTCGGCTTTGGCGGTGGAGCGAGCGCGCGGCCGCGGCGACGGCGAAGTGCACGCCACACTTTGCTCCTCTTCTTCTGCCATGACAACGGCGCATGCGCACAACTGTCCTCTCTCATGCACCGCGAAAACCTCGACTGGTAGCCCAGTGTAGCTCTTGCTACAAAAAATGATGCGGCAAAGGTGGTAGTATGGGCTCGAGGTCGGGAAACTTGAACAGGATGACAAGTGCGATGAGATATGCGGGCTGGAGGGACGATGTAGGGTGCACGGCCTAATGAACTATGAAAAAATTTATGAAGTAAGCAAAGGCTGGCAATGCGGCGACGAAGTGATAAGGGCAATAAGTCGGATTCAGCTTCCAACGCTGACACACTGATGTAAAAATATGATGAATGAATGAATCTGACTGCTCTGTTTTGGACTGATTCGAGTGCATTTATATGGTAAGCTTGGTGCGGGTTCCAAGCTGGTGAGGCATATTTTAATTTTGGCCTGAAAAGAGATTTGTATGCTAATAACTTTACATGTTTAGGGGCTTGGCGGAGATGATGTCTCAAAAATCCAAGTGTTTTATTACCAGATGAAATGATGTTCGTAACGTGTATGCTTCAGGATAAGCCTCTACACAAGGTAATGCCTAAGTACTTGTTATAGTTACAGTTATAGTTGAGGCGAGTTACTTCATGTGTCTACATGTATAATTTTCGGCTCTTCCGACAAGAAAATAGGGGATAAAAGTAGGTTCCCTTGTATTAAAAAGGGGCGATTGGAAATAAATAACAAATACCGGATTCAAGCTGGGTGCGGGTTTGCGGCGAAGGCCGAGCTGGCTGAAACCGAAGATATTGTTTTGGGAAGGCGTTGCTTCGAATCCCGCTCGGGGCTGAGGTGTGAGAAAGTGTTTTTCGGCTGGACAGCATTGGGATGGAAAATTTCGGACTGGTTCGGAAAGGTTGGGCCTCAAGTTCGCTGCGGTTCACAGACGATGCTCGCCGGAATTTGCCGAGAAGGGGAGCTAAAAAGCGATCAATTATAAAAGAAAACAAAGGGTTAATGATACATGCGACGAACCCAGATTATTGCTATTAAAGGTAAGGTAGATGTTGGTATAGGCCCATGAATAAAGTCTCGTCGAACGTATCAACGTCACGCTGCTTGCTGCGCTCTTCCCCGCAAAGCCGTATGCAAGTTACGTGTCACACGCGTGATCTTCGAGGAGCTGAGAAAAGAAGTTCGCCCATTCTTACATCTCCGCACTCCCAAAAATGAGTAAGAGTGGCGTCTTCACGCGAGATTGAGCGCAACTGGCACCGCTGTCCCTTGCGCCAGGTTACGAGCAACGGACGGCGGCACAGGCGAGGCGACGTATTGCACAGTATTCAGATATGCATTCACTGGGTTCCTTCGCTTCACGCTTAGTAAGCAGTCTCGTAATCTGTCACCTAGATCCACTCATAGTTAAAGAAAGCTATCGCTAGAATTTGCGCCGCCCGCGCTTCTGCACCGACATCTGACGCACAGGTATACATACGTTAGCATAGTTTGCACCGACGTCACATCGGCCGCCATATTCAGGTCTAGAAAGGGACCATCCGGTTCCTGCGAATTGATCACCTAAATAAAAGATTTCTCTCTCTCTCGCTCCCTAGAAAGCGCAGCGAATGTTTAGGGAAAGCCTTAACGTCAAGCGGTTTATAATCTGCGTATCGTTAACAGGCTCCCGCGTACACTGCAGAAGCTAGCCTGTGAACCCAAAGATGGCGCACATGACGTCACGCGCAAATTATCTGCACACCGGGAAGGGCACCTGCCCGTAATACGGTAATCCGCAAGAAATGTTATGCTAACTCTTCTTTGCCGGCAAAAAGCGAAAATCGGATGTTCACCATTAAAATATCTCGAATCTACCACACGACAGTGCAAAAAGGCTGTCGAATTTATTTGAGGCCTACGCTGATACCACAGCGGCGATGACCAGTCCGGCGCGCCTGCCGAGGCGAAGACGGGCTCCACCAGAATGCATGGAGGAGGAGCAACGGGAGAGCTGGAAACTCTAACGATCCGCTTGTGAGCAGAGACGTTGTCGGGGAAGCCTAGCATGCGCCCAGCCCACAGCTTCATCTTCTCGCGAAAGTTCGCGTACGTGGAGTTCACACCCTCGCGGGTTCGAGGTTAGCGCGAGCCGGACGGCCCTCGCTCATTACACACGAGCAGAGATGCGGCGGGTGCTAAGCTTCGACTGGAGATGTCTCGCCCCAACGAAAGACTTCGGTTTCACGAAGCGGGCTTTCGGCACACGGCAGAAAGTCACTTGTGCCTTATGTTGGCATGAAGGAAGAAGCCGGGAGTATTTTTGCAGTATTCACACAGCAGCACAAACAATTCATTACTGGCGCACTCAAAGTGAGCGCACCAAGGAACGCCCGGGTTAAGCTAAGCCGCCACGCGACCTGCAGTATGCAATCGTGTCAACTTGAATTTGTGTTGTTATGACCAGCTGTGGACGGAAACACATAGCAGTATCCGTGACACCGAACCTGTGTGAAAAGTTCGTGAGATACGTCGGGCTTGCAAAAATAATAATTGTAATCTGTCCGACGTACCCGGGAAGCAAATTTACTGGGTCCGTGCGACTTACGGGATCGATCACACTTGTCTATAGAGCGTTCAGGCGGTGTGCTGCAGAGCAAATGAAGTGAAATATTTTCGCAGCTCCTTTGCTAGCGGTAAGGCGCTGGTGGTTGTGCGGTCCACGTGTCTATTCTGCTGCTCTCCAGCGCAACCATTATCAGCGAAAGTCAATACCTGCTTTAGAATTCCGCTCTATTTGCCCCGGATGGCCCCTCTAGATCGCTCTAGACAAGTGTGATTGACTCTTTACATGTGCCTTCAGCCACAACCTAAAAAAACAGAAACACTGCTAAGGCATACACTGCGCCTGCAGGTAAGCTGACTTGTTTACCTGAGCGGAACAGCAGGCATTGCTCTGTTGCATACTAAAGGGCAGGACTTTTCAGTTTTTAATTTATTTTAAATTTGGCCGACTTTTTTGGTGTTTATTTTAGAACGTGCGTTTCGAGGGTTTTTTGCGAATATTATTTTCGACGAACTTACTACGGATTTTTTTCGGTGATTTAATATCCTGAACGTAAAAGCGCAAAAAACACAAGGACACAGACTAAGGCAGACAACACGAGCGCTCGTGTTGTCTGCCTTAGTCTGTGTCCTTGTGTTTTTTGCGCTTTTACGTTCAGAATGGAAAACCAACTCGCCCAAATGCAGCCATTATTGATTTAATATCCTTGCGTCACCAAAAGTCACTCAGAGTCTATCTCGGCATCGTTGAGTTTTGGGCGAGTAGGTAGTTCAAAATGAATGGATGTGTCTGTCCCCTTTATTGTACATGTTTGTTACGTGAGCAGAAATTCTATCCATCCTATCTCGACGCTTTTGTCAGCATGAGTTTATTTGCCAGTAGTTAACGTACAGGTGGTAGAGGTGGGAGCTGTGCTTGTAGAATAAAATGCTATCGTCATTAAAAAAGTAACTCAAGTTAAATGAGACACCTGGCAGACCAAAACGCTAGTGGAAGAACTAAATTGACATGTTGTGTTGTCTCGATGATTTGAGCGAGAGGGCGGGGGACATGGTCTTCGTGTTGGTGGCATTGGTGGAACTTCCGCCGCTCAATCATCGCGGTAGCTAGATCATCATACTTTTTTGTTACGCCTATGCACGGATTCGTGTCAGTGTCCTACATGCCGTTGATAATCCTACTTAATAAACCGACTACTATAAGCCGGTGATGATAGTGAACAGTGCTTAGCTATCAAGCGGCGAGGAGGTGTGTTGTACCATTTCCAGTACTCACCCACGGGGCAGGAACGTGGTGGCTAACGAAAAGGCTTCTGCGACTTCCAGGTCTACAGAGCCGTGTAAGTAAGCGGAGCAGTACCTAAAATCGCTCAACTGTGCTGCTTATCCGACCATAGCAGCGTCCCCTTACGCCCGTGGCTTACCTACTTAGTTAATTTTGAACGTTGACTGAGTGTAACTCGTACTACCCAGCCAGCTAGCTATGCTTTGCATGTCAAGAATATTGACCTTTGTGAAGAAAGACTGAATTCTTGTCACGAAGACTTGTGAAGACTTGTCAAGAAAGACTGAATTCGGCGCACTTTTATTAGCTTTTTTTTCGATTCAAACCGAAACGTCCAACTTCTACGCATAGCCATTCAGCTGCGCGTCGCCCATGACTGCGTCCGAAATTCAATCAGCCTTATTTCCATGCTTGCTTCAGCAAGTATTTCTCTGGACCTGGATACATCCTGGTGATGAGCAGCGAAAAACAGCTCAAAAACAAGAGAGTGGGCGGCAAACCACAAGCAGGCGGGTTGGCGCAAGTTCGATCTGCTTGTGCTGCTTCGTTCCGGCTCTCTTTTTTCTGCCGTAATTCGCTTATCACCCTATCTTCAGTACAATATGCGAAAGACAAGCGGTGGGCGAGCCGCGACTATTCATCATGCAAGGGAGGACCGCAGCGGTGGCCGAGTGGTTGAGCATCCGCCTCGCATGAGGAGGGTGCGGGGTTCGATCCCCAGTGCCGCCGGGTACCCACCGGTGATACAATGGGTACAAGCTTTCCCCTGGTCTGGTGCTCGGCTTATTTAGGGTGAAATGCTTGGGAAACGGGTCTTTGACCCCACCTTGAGAAAAAAAAAGAAAAAATACCTTGTGGCATGGCGCTCTTTGGCCATAGATGCCCTTGCGCCATAAAAATTCATCATCATCATGTAGAAGTGTTGCTTGTTGGGCGAGTTGGTGATCCATGAAAATAGAGCAGCGCGTAACAAAACAGGACACAAAGGTGAGACACGGAACGACACGAGCGCTAACTATCAACTGTTTATTTTTTGCTGTCGCTACGTATAAATACATGAGCCACAACTCGAACGAAAAACAAAAAGATTGATGAGTCAGCCTTTCGCTGGTTTCCATCGTTCTAGATAGGAGAGCTCTTTAGCTGACAATGCCACTGATGCCTCGCTCACATACTTGTTACCTGCACGCAAAATACTACGAGCGTCAATAATCTCTCGAACAATCTTATCATTGTGGCGGGTTATGATTTGGCTCTTCTTAAAAAGTGGCATGCACGAATTTGGAAGGTCCCGTTTCTCAGCCTCGACCTTGCAGTGACGACAGTGCTGGCTTAGGTGGCCCGATTTGCTTTCATTAACATTGTAGTGATGTTCTTTTAGCCTGCTAGTTGAATTTCCGCCTTCAAGGTGGAGATGAGAGGAAACTACTTGATGAAATCGGGGTTTCTTGATGACCCGGTGGTTCTACTCGCAAACATTCACATTACTCAAGGAAAGGAGAAGGTTAACTATTTATTTACAACATAGGTAAAAAAACGAGAAGAATCAAAGCAAGGAGAAAACTATTTACATGACTAAATCGTGGATCAGACGAATTCAGCCCCCGCTCAACCCAGAGCGCTTGGTTTTAAACCCTCCGTCTCCGCCCTTAGCGGGGACAGCAACCAATAAGATAACCAACGACCCATCTCGCCAATCAGTGGTTAGGGAAAGGAAAATAAGGTCCGCCCACTGATCAGAGATTGGGTAAAAAGGTCTGATTAAAACATTTGGGAAGGAGGTTTCAAATAACTACACAAACAACACAAATGCGACTTCCGTTCCCACGCCACCCACGGCACCACAGACGCTAGAAACATGTGCCGACGAGGCGATGACTCAGGTTGTTGACAGCAACAAAGAGAACACAGTCGTTAAGGGAAGTAGACAGTCGTTACAGGAATAGTGGGCTTCCGGTCACTCGGCTAATATCTCGTGCGCCCCCGAAACCTCGTTGGCTTCAGGCCTCTTAAGACGGGCTATGCCCGTGACGGCGCGGCGTAAACGAGGACGTCGGCCACACAAAGGGGAAGCAGGGACGGGACGGGCTCCATTGTTGGGGACTTCCGACCCTACTGGAGCGGCTTTCCTTGAGAACACAAGGCCAACGAGTTCGCGGAAAGGTCAGCGAACTCCACACCTCCCAACCAAGAATGTCACGCAGACACTTGCTGTCAGTGTGACATTAAAGTCCGGCCACAAGGTTCCAAGCAGCACTGCGCACACACATACACAGCCTCAATTCGTTCCGTGCACACAAGGTTAGGACACCAATCTGCACATTCCAGAATCCACCATGTCAGATCGGTGCACTAAATTGGCAGAAATTACTTCTAGCCGCCTACATCTCGAAAAAGAAGTTCATGTTTCTTTTTAGCTTTGTCAACAAGAGTGGACCAATATTTCAAATTGTCCGGCACAGCGCCGGTTGCAAAGGCTGCCGCCGCTATCAGATCAGTAGAGCTCACCGGCTCCCCGCGGGCTAAGAAGATTGCTGCTGCCATCGCGTCTGCATACACCCTTACTTTTAGTTTTACCGTCGGGTTAGGCCTGTCATGGGCAACTTGGCCTGCTAGCTGTGCTAGCTGTTTACAGCGTTGGCGGCCGGTGTTCTCCCCAGAGAAGAGCCTGCCCTCACACATTATCGCTTTACGATCACCTTCGCCGCCGAGCTTGCACACTTCTGATGATGGGGCAGGTGGCTCCATGTGGAAAACTACAGGAATGGAGGCATTGCCTACATCCACAAGTGTCCTATCCGCTGCGAAGTTCTTTGCAGCTGTCCCTGTTAGCTCCCAATCTGATGCAGAAACATTTGCAGCTTCGGGACCTGCCTGAAGCTCCACTGAAGCCTCGAGTCTGTCTCGAACAGATTCGTCAGAGATTCTGAAATGCTCATCGAAATCTGAGCTCTGATGTTCTTCATCTGGCTGGTTCCTTTCTGGCTGCTCTAGTACCGAGTGTGTTTCCGATGTTAGTAGCTGCCCTACACCTTCAGCTAGATCTGTCAGCGTGCACCGTGTCAGCACCGACTGGCAAGACAACTCATCTTTGGCAGCTGGATTACTATCTACCGCGAAGAGCGTTCTCACTATCTGATCCGCCTTCTCCCCGTCCTCGACCCTTAATGCTGCGTCGGAGTTAGCGCACACTGGCTGGGGTACGATGCTGAGCTCTTGTTCGCGAGCAATACACTCATGTGTCTCCTGGGTCTGGTCTATATTGGGTTGCTCTGACAACATGTTCGTCACAGGAGTGACTAACGCTCCTATGCCTGTCTCTTCTGGTGCGACACACAAGATTAGGCCCTGCTGTCTGACCGCTTCAGCTTTCAAAGCTGTAGTCATCGGCACACACGACAGATCAGCGTCCGCTACCTGGAGAACCGCATCTTCCTGTTTCGTTTCTTCAGAGCACTCACCCCTAGAACGTAACTGAATTTGGTCTCCTGTTAATTTTATTTCAGTCCCTGAATCCACACAGGTTTCAGTACTCTGACCTTCGGTATGCAAGTCTCCGCATGCCGGATCATCCATCCCATCTGGTTGACTGACCTTATTAACAGTCATCTCCGACTGGGAATGTAGCTTATCAGGCGCCAGTCTCTCTACCTGAGCTACTAGTTTGCACACATCTGAATTCAGGCAGTCAATCATCGAGTGTCCAAATTTCATGCAGGTATAACATTGAACTGCTGCGAATAAGACCTCGCTATCCACTTTCGTCCCCTGCCTTAATTTCAATTGCATCTGTGCAAGTTTTTTCTTTTCTAGTTCAATTTGGAATTTCAAATTTTCAATTTCACTCAGCTGTTCAGCCTCCTCCTGCTCAACACGTCGCATCCTGCCCTCCTGATCATACCGTACGGCAGCCATCTCCGTTTTCCGTGCTATCGTTTCTAGCACTAAACACTACACCGACATGGTGAATTCGGAGAAAGCAGAAAGGTCTCCTACCTTACTGGTTGCTCTCTGCCCCGGTGATCTCGTCGTCCTCCGTGATGACGACAGGCTCCTCGATGCGGACGACTTGAGCTCTGGATCTCTCAGCAGCTCGCTGACTTCTGCCTCGTTTGACTGGCTTGACTTGGTCGCCTGGTTACTTTTCAGCAGCTCGCTGACTCGAACCCGTTCGATGTGGACGCCTGCTTCTTTTCAGCAGCTCGCTGACTCGAACCCTCGATGGCTTGTTGTTGCCCGGCTCCTTCAGCTCCTAGCTGACTTGAGCCTCCGACGTCCTCTCGAACTCGACCCGTGATCCTGAAGCTCTCGACGTCGTCTTTCGACGCAGCTTCACGTTTTCTCCTTTAGGACAAACAGCTTGTCCACCGACTTGTTCTTCTCACCTTCCGTCCAATGCCTTGAGTAGAAAGAAGTTGCGATCCTGTGTCGACTGCGCCAGTTGAATTTCCGCCTTCAAGGTGGAGATGAGAGGAAACTACTTGATGAAATCGGGGTTTCTTGATGACCCGGTGGTTCTACTCGCAAACATTCACATTACTCAAGGAAAGGAGAAGGTTAACTATTTATTTACAACATAGGGAAAAAAACGAGAAGAAACAAAGCAAGGAGAAAACTATTTACATGACTAAATCGTGGATCAGACGAATTCAGCCCCCGCTCAACCCAGAGCGCTTGGTTTTAAACCCTCCGTCTCCGCCCTTAGCGGGGACAGCAACCAATAAGATAACCAACGACCCATCTCGCCAATCAGTGGTTAGGAAAAGGAAAATAAGGTCCGCCCACTGATCAGAGATTGGGGAAAAAGGTCTGGTTAAAACATTTGGGAAGGAGGTTTCAAATAACTACACAAACAACACAAATGCGACTTCCGTTCCCACGCCACCCACGGCACCACAGACGCTAGAAACATGTGCCGACGAGGCGATGACTCAGGTTGTTGACAGCAACAAAGAGAACACAGTCGTTAAGGGAAGTAGACAGTCGTTACAGGAATAGTGGGCTTCCGGTCACTCGGCTAATATCTCGTGCGCCCCCGGCTGCGTTCCAATACTCCCAAGTAGACGGCTACTTAGACGTCTAGCCGGACAGCCGCCATCTTGGGACGCGTTCCATTTCTCGGCGAAGCAGTCTCATAAGACTGCTTCGCCGAAGTCCGCATCGATGCAGGCTAACTTGCTGTCTAAAGATGGCGGAGCTGATGTACGCGGATGAGCGAGTCGTGCTCTTGCGGGCGTCGGACTGTACACGGAGTATAGGAAAGGAAAAATGTGAGTCATTCCATTATGTTATTTGGTACGCAAACTAGTGGCTAATTAATCTTCGTGGACGTGCGATTCCTAGCAGTGAATCACGCAGGAGAAAATCGTGCAGTTGAGAGCTTTGCTACAGCAGCGGACGCTGTAGGTCTGCTTACGTGATCCGGCATCTGACGATGCCGGATCTTAATTAGCATCTTGATTTTAGAGAATACTCGTCGCTGTCGTTGGTTTCCTCGACGGGCGTTAAGACGGCTGGCGTGACGGTTAACAAATGTGTTCTTCTGTTGCTGTATTAGTTGCATCAACTCTTTCGCGTGCATTCATTTTTATCTCTACACTCTCAGTACAAATACACCGGCATGTTGCGAATTGATTTTAGTCTTTGCAGGATTAAAGATCGCTGCTGTATTTAGGTGTCTCACTGTCTCCGAGTGCCACGTACGGCAGACAGCAGGTTTAATGTCACGTATGTGTTTTCCTGTTGCAGTGTATATTAGCCGTATCGCATTTCGCGCATATGGATTACAGTCTTTCGTATTCTTTTTTATGTTTACAGGACCGTCTGGACGAGCACGTTCGAGGAGCATGTACAGTTTAGCATCAATAATAAAAGAATAATCGTATATCTCTTTAGCGTCGTCTTCGGAGAGCGGCCCCGTCTGCTACAAGTAGACTGACCGATAGGCACATCCACCAGTCCGGTTTACGCGCAAAGTCATTGCAGAAGAAATGTGTAAACTTGTTGAAAACACGTTTTTAATTATCGTTATTGCTCAGTTTGTGAAAAATAGTAGTACAACCGTTCATATGCTTTAGTTGCATTATTATGCCGCGAGGCGGCGTGAGCAGTAGACAAGTTCCAATAGATGCCTTGCACGTGTCGTCACTTCCGGCCACATCAACAGCTAGCGGCCATGCTGCCGAACCATTCGCTTCGTCCGCGCGCGTGCGTCCGCTCCGTAGACCCGTGACACCGGACCGCTCCCGAGACGCTTTGAATTGTTTTTACATATTCGGACGCGATGCCTCCTCCTCAGAGGAATGAGCCGTTCAGTGCGACTTATTTCTCTGAACTTGTTGGATCTGCGCGCGTACGCTATGAAGGAAAAGTGCAAATGTGCGACGGTAGGGACCCGTACACGCTGAGGCTGGGTGTTGATACAACGATGGACGCTGATGTGTTACCTGCAGTGACTCACGGGAATATCGCGAACTATTTAGTGTACTCCTCTAGTTTTGTTACATTAGAAGAAATGAAAGCATGTAAATCATTAGAGGCGCATAACTATTTCACCAGCGGGTAGGTGAGAAGCCTATCTGCGGTGCGCCTACAAGACGAGAAGGTGCTTCTGCTCGCAGAGGTAAGCTCAAGGAACCTTTCTGGCATGTTTCACAGTGAGCATACGCAAAAAAAAGACCATTGGAATTTATGCAAATGAAAAATAAACCGTGCTTCTGCCTGTGGCGGCAGCGCTTAGTGACAGGAAAATTTCAGACGTCTGCGTAGGGAAATTTGCGGAGCATGGCGATTAGTAGAAGTTTCACTGGAAAAAATGCAGTGATGAAGATAAACTATGCCTCTCTGCTTACAATGCTGGAGCACTGAAAATTTGTTCTGTCCGAGACCACTTTGTCTGGTGTGCATATGCCCATTTTGTGCAAACAAAAAATGTGCACTGTTATGTACAACTTCACAACATTTTCGCAGGTCAACCATTCCCAACGGCTCAGCGACCACCCACTTAAAGCCTGGATCTTATGCAAGACAAATGGCACTGTGCTTGTTGCCCATTGCGCCTGCATGGCAGGTACAGGCGAGACATGCTCGCATGTTGGAGCTTGTCTCTTTGCTGCGGAAACTGCAGTGCGTACCAGGAACTCAGTTTCATGCACCCAGAAAGAAATCATCTGGCTGCCAGCCTATGTTGAAAAGGTGCAGTTTAAACGGCTGAGAGATATCAGCTTCACTTCGTCGAGAGGGCGTAAAGAGCAGATTGATGGCACACGTGCTGAATGTCAGCAGAAGAGGAGGAGGTTGGAAATCCCAGGACCTTCTTCAGAAGAGTTGAACGCACTTTATGATGACATCGGAAAAGATGGTGCAGTGCCAGCACTTTTTTCTGTGCTTGATGATTGATGTGATGTGTTCCAGGAACCAGTTAAAAAGCCAGCAGCACGCCTAAGAAATCTGTTCACTGACGATGCGTTAGGCGACAGCTATGACGTGCTCGTGAACAAAGCAAGAGAGCTCATGTCTTCTTTAACCATTTCAGAGGGCTCTGTAAAGGAAGTAGAGTCATTAACGAAGCAGCAGAGTGACTCTCCACATTGGTTCCTTTACAGAGCGGGAAGAATAACTGCTTCTTTAATGAAGAAAGCATGTCACACTAAAGTAGCAAATCCTAGTGTGTCCCTAATCAAAGAGATTTGCTATCCAGAAGCCCAAACTATGAAAGTGCCAGCTATCATGTGGGGTAGGAATCATGAGAAGGATGCCTTAGCAGCTTATGCAAATAGTGAAGGCACAAAACATGACAATTTCAAATTGTCAAAGTCAGGCCTGCACATCAGCACTAGGTACCCTTTTGCTGGGGCTACACCAAATGCTCTGGTCTCGTGTAGCTGCTGCGGAAAAGGTGTGGCAGAGTTTAAATGCCCATGCGTGCTTAGGAATGCAACTGCATTCATTGATGAAAACACGTGCCTGACTGAAGTTAATGGGATCATGCAGCTTCAGAAAAGCCATGCATATTATTATAAAGTGCAGAGACAGATGGCTGTGTGCCAAGTGAAGTATTGTGACTGTAGTTTGGGCACGGAGTTTTCACATAGAACGCATCAAGTGGGATGAAGATTTCTGTGAAAACATCTTCTCAACTTCAGAAAGGTTCTTTGTGAATGCAGTGCTCCCTGAACTGTATGCCAAGTATTTCACCAGGTAGAAGGACAGCGTTGGCACAACTGCATTGTGTAAACAGGCGTATTGTTATTGTAATGGACCAGAGACTGGCAAAATGGTTGCTTGTGACAGTGAAGCCTGCGTGTACAAATGGTTCCATTTTTCTTGCGTCGGAATGACCTGAGTACCTAAAACTAAGCAGTGGTACTGCCCACAGTGCAGAGGAGGTGAAGAGAAACAGCGTGCTTAATTTTGGTTTTATTGCATAGGGTAGTGGTGGTAGCAGATGCTTCAGTGTGCTTCAAACTGCGTCCAACTTCTATGCATCTCTACAGCGGATGTTTAGTTTTCCTTTCCTCTGTAATACATATGTGTACTGTTATCATAAAAGCTCAGTGCATTATAACCTGTGCCCAGTTGCACTTCCCATGTGTTGCTTTGTTTGGGAAATACTGTCTGTCTGGGTTTATGGAGCTGTTGATAGCAGATCAGTGCAAGCCTAACCATACCAATACCGTACAACAGTTGCTGTCTATAAGTGTTTTGAAACTGCAGCCAAAACAAGCAAATATGTAGCTTCGTAGCCTTTCACTTCCTTGCATCAAAGAGCTACCCACTGATTCCGCAACTCCATGTATGGTACGAAAAGGGCAGGTATGATACATTAACACATGATGTTTGCTTTAAAATTTGAGCATTGTTCTTGACAGTATAACTTGTCATATCCTAAGCATCCTTTAACATGCACCGAACAGCAAACAGGGTTTTTAGTGCATTAGCCCACTCAACATTCTTGACAGTACAACTCGTCATACCCGAGGTTTTCTTTAACGTGCACTGAACAGCACACGGGCATTTTTTGTGTGTTATCCATGCCAACCACTGGCATCCAACTGTTCAGTTGACCCAAAGTCTGCGTAATAAAAAGCTTTGAAGTCTTGCACGAGCTTGTCTACCACTCTGAGCAGAACCTATTGAACTCATTGAAGTTTTCACATATGAACTGTACACACATGACAATGTTTGACGATTGAATGGTTTATTACAAATACACAAATGCAAATACGGAAAGAAAGGAATGTTTGAGGATGAAGTAGTTTATTACAAATACAAAAATGTAAATACAGAAGGAAAGGGTACTTGTTGGTCATGGCAACTGCTAAAATTAATTCTAAACACCTGATCTGCAGCTTACAAAAATATAAGGGCAGGGAAGAACCACATATACCACCAGAAATCAGTATACACATGCATTCCTCGTACAAACTGCAAACCATACCAAACCAGAGCATTATAGTGTGCTGTACTTGCTTACGCCCACACCTCTAAATGTAGGCACAGTGATAACAAAAGTTTGTAGGATGCCAAATTCCAGAAAAATTTAGTTTTGTGTATTGAGGCAAAAAGCATGAGGAAATATGTATGCTCCATACCATGAGAAAATATCATTTGATTGGCTAGTGAGAGAAGGCACAAATAAATTATTTTCTGCTAATCTGCATCCCACAAACTTCTCTGTCGATGACCACATTCTTGCACTCGTGCATAAATCCCCAGTTATGGTGGGCACCCATCAACAGATTCGGGCACATTCTCTGCTCGGTTCCTTCAATGCTGCGACAATCGAAGGGCATAAATTGGACAGTGCGCAGCACACAGTCACAATTTTGTCGAGTGGAGTGATGCTGTCACCTTGTCGACATGTCACATAGTCAATCGGAAGGACAGACTTCAGCAGCAGAAACTTGTTCCTTATGAGTCCAATTACTCTTTCCACGTGAATACGTACATTAGCAAGCTTCCTTGTGCTTCCCACTTCTGCAGCCGACAGCTGTTTCTTGCCTTTTGTGTATGCTGGCAGATGTAGCCGGGCACGGTAGAAACCAACACTGTCTGCGACGTTAAACCCTCGATCTGCTAGAACAACGTCTCCAGGAAGCAAGTTGTCTAGGAGCCCGCAGTGTTCCGTGATATGTTTGTCACTTACTCGGCCTCCCCAGCCCTCTGAGATGAACGTGACAATACCCTGTGGGGCAATCCCTATCAAGTACTTTGCAGTGTTGCTGCCCTTGTAAGTCGACCACGTTTCACTCCTCGGCAAGTATGAGGACGGTCTCTCAATCTTGATTTCAAAACAGTCTATGATGACGGCCACATCACTGCCGAATGAATCATAGAATGCTTGCGGCATGGTGCGCTGCAGCGCACTTCGTTCGGGCCACATAACTTGAGACTTCAAGCGGCAGTGAGCTACATGAAGCCATTTGTCAAAAATGCGTGAGACGGTAGATTCAGACACATTGAATCTGAAGGCCAGGTCAGCATTCTGAAGATTTAGCTTGATCTTCATCAGGAAGAGCACAAATTCTTGAAACTTTGCCAGGCTGTTGTTCACACTGTGTGAAACAAATGGCTCTAGCATTTTGAAAATTGCAAGAAGTGTTGTGAAGCTTGCAATCCCTGTGTAGAATACTACCTTGGGCTCTGAACTTCTCAATAATTCTTCGGTCATCTCAAGCTGCACCTTTTCGGAACGTGTAGTGTACACGCAGTCGTTGAGTCTGATGCATTCTTGTTCTAATGCCCCAATGTCGCTCATGCCCATGTCTGTCTGCACATAAACACCTGGAAGAGAACGTTCGTAGTTTAGCGGTCGTGTGTAAGAAAGAGCCAGACTGCAGAACGACCGCGTAATTATTTCTTAAGTTAAGGCTATGACTGCATGGTGCAAGGCCGACTCACCTGTTTCTTCTCCGGCGCCGTCGACCTCCTCGGCCTGATGCGGCGATGGGGGAACATCGGGCACGGGTGCGGCGACGCCGCACGGCTCTTCCGACCCGGTCATCTCGGTCTCGGCACATCGTTTTCGCTGCCGTCGTTGCTGGCTGCGATCGTGGCGATCCGAGCCGACTGGCCTAGTGCTGTAACCGAGATGCAATGACGGGGCCCAGTCTGGGTTCGTGTTGTCAAACAAATCGGCTGGCGCCCCTGCAAATCAAAATCAGGTTTCAGTCCTTGCTTCCCACGTTTTCACTAACATTTACTTCACGGCACAAGCCTCTTACCTGTGGTAAAGTGCGCTCCGCACACACGGAAGTTGGGGTTGTCCGGGTCCAAGTCGGCTCGCTTAATTCGTGACAGCCACAGTGTGCGCCGATTTGTACTAAGCGTCTTTGAACGCTCGCACTTGTCTGCTATGATCCTCGGAATTCGGTAGAAATTTGTGTTCGTCGGCTTCTTCTTTCTCCTTGAGCTGTCGCTACGGTTTGAGCAGCCAACTATAGCGCACAAAACCATACTGAAGCTGTGGAGAGACGCAGACAAAAACGACACGAGCTGACAAATGCTTCCACACCGGCGGTAAGCTACGAGCGGAAAGGCGGCGGTGGTTCGACAGCATGGCCGACTGGCATACGATGGACACCGGATGTGACGTCGGTGCAAGGCATCTATACATGGACATGTAGACTGCTTCCTAGACGTCACACTAGACGTCTTGTTAGACGTCTAGAGTATTGGAACGCAGCCCCCGAAACCTCGTTGGCTTCAGGCCTCTTAAGACGGGCTATGCCCGTGACGGCGCGGCGTAAACGAGGACGTCGGCCGCACAAAGGGGAAGCAGGGACGGGACGGGCTCCATTGTTGGGGACTTCCGACCCTACTGGAGCGGCTTTCCTTGAGAACACAAGGCCAACGAGTTCGCGGAAAGGTCAGCGAACTCCACACTGCTATTCACACATCTCCCTGTTTGCCCAATATACTCATGGCCACAAGACAACGGTACGCGATAGACAACACCCTCCTCACAAGTGACAAATCGTTTCTGATGGTCTATTACACATCTTTTTTTCTCCTGGATACCGCACGGATTGGTCTTCTTGCAAAGCATAGACAGTTTTACGGGTGCTGAAAATACAACATCAACGCCTGCTCGTTTTCCTAGTTTCTTTAGGTTGTGGGATGTATGATGAATGTAAGGGATGACAGCTACTTTCTTGCGATCCTGCTGTTCATTGGTACCTGCCTGCTTGTTGAACAATCGTGCTTTTTTCATTTTTTGCAGCAGGCCTTCAGCCACAGAAACAATTAGTGGCCCAGGATACCCAGAATCAGACAGTCGTCTAATCTGTGATGCTAAGCATTCTTGCATCATGTGCTCACATGAGCTTTTGAGCGCATTTGCCAGGCAATACTTGATAATGCCTCTCTTTACCAGTTTCGAATGCGCCGATACCGCTGGCAGTAGGCCTTTTTTTGCACGAGGTTCATAACCCCAACAGATGTGGTTAGTGTGAAAGTTAAGTCTAAGATCTAAGAACTTGATAGAGTTCTTGTCAGGAAGCTCATGCGTCAGAATTAATGGGTTTAATTGTTTTTTAAAGGAGTCGAGCACGTTTGCAGCGTCAGTATGAAAATCTGCCTTAGAGTTGTCAATGATGATCAAAAAATCATCCACAAATCTAAAAATTTTTACAACTTTGGAGCTACTTAAGCTTTTCCCTAGGATCCTATCATGCTTTGCAAGAAGGAGGTCGCTGAGAACAGGCGCAATACATGAGCCAATACAAATTCCACACTTTTGCAGGTAAACACCTTTGTCCCAGGTAGCCATTGTTGAGCGCAGGTATACATCCAGCAATTCTAAAAACCCACTCACACTCACTCCAGAACTGTTCTGAAAGGAAACAGCTCCAAGCGCGTCAATAGCCTGTTCAACACACAACAGCAATTCGTCTTGTGGCAAGGAGTAAAACAGATCTTTGATGTCTATTGAAAAAGCCAATACATTTTTGTTTTTATTCTGGCACAAATAGTCGACAACCTGTTTAGAATTTTTTACAAGGTAGGGGTCATCAATTTCGAGTAGCGCTAGGTTCTTTTGCAGGAATCTAGCTACACATTTCTGCCATGCCCCTTTTTCCGAGATTATTACGCGAAGTGGGCACTGTTCTTTGTGCGTTTTAGCAGAAAAGAACATGTCTAAGGAAGGTTTATGGCTGTCCTGAATTTGCTTGACAAGGCTCTGTAAACCTAACCGTTTGCATAACTTCTTTGCTTCCGCCTTAGCTTTCTTTAAACATTTTTGGTCCTTCTTAACGAAATTGCATTCCGAAATTGTCGTTCCGTGTCTCTCCTTTGTGTCCTGTTTTGTTACGCGCTGCTCTATTTTCATCATCATGTAGGAATCCGAAGCAGATACCTTGCAAGGCGTCGTCCTGTTCGTCGGCCAGGGCAATGCCAATGGCCAGCGTTCCTCGTCGCCCGATCACCGCTGCCTCCTTATGCACCCGTTGTGGCGAGACGACCTCGCTTTGTAGGCCTGCGGTGGACTCCCCTCGTCCCCGGAACGTATGCTGCGCGGAGAACCTAGCTGTTTCCGTCCATTCATATACTGCCCCACCTTCCCCCATTCCCATCACCACCAGCAAGTTCGCAAACAGCCTCGCTCTCCGCACCTTCCCACTCTTTCCAGTTCCCTTCAAAAGAGGGGTCCGTCGATGGGGCCCGGGATAGACGAAGAGCTCTGCCGGGTCCACCACTCTCTCTACCCCTCCCCCCTACACCCTCTTCCCCCTCTCCTGGTCCCCAAGACTTATGCCCAAAGGGCCAACATACGTAGGGACCACAATCCCTCTCCCCCCTTCATAGCACTAACCACCACCACCACCACCACTCTCCCTCTGCTTCACAGAGCGCTATTTAGCTTCCCCCGCAAGGACGGGCGAGGCAAAGGGGGAGAGCCTCACGACCGCGCCGTTCTCGCCAGGGAGCGTATACAAAAAATACGAACTGTTCAGTGTCCGCTGAGCGACCTAGCAGCGAGTGGAAGCTACAGTGAACAGTACCTTCGTGTAGTTTGTGGGTTAGAAGCTGCTTGCAGACAACGTGGTGTCTTCACGAAAATTATTCTGTGTCCACAGCTGAAAGAAACTCGCAAGATTGAACAAAAAATGTAACCAGCGTTCGCTTGGGAGGCGTGTGCCCCCAGCCCTGTTCACCGTAGTGTGACGGTTCGTGAGCGTCGACCGGGGAATTAAGTCTCCGGTCAACATTTCTTGGCGGCTACCGAAATCGCCATCCGGGCACCGCGCCCCCGTGCAGTAGCTCCGTAGCTTAGAGCCACTGACAACCCTTTTCGCTCAGTGCTTCAATGGGCGAATCATCAATGAAGGAGACTGACGAAAGCAGCAACCTGCGACCGCGCCGGCGGAAAGGAGCGAATGTTTTAAATAGGGAGCTACACGACGGGAGGAGCGGGTCGGAAAGCAATGTAGACGATCCGAATGCCCAAGGGCAGGCGTCGCTCGAGGGCTGCCTCTTCTAGTGTTCCTGTATCTGCTCCCACAGGGAGCAGAGTTGCGCGAAGGTCCGCCACCATGTTCCAGTCTGTGCGTTAATAATAATAATTGTTTTTTTGGGGAAAGGAAATGGCGCAGTATCTGTCTCATATATCGTTTGACTCCTGAACCGCGCCGTAAGGGATGGGATAAAGGAGGGAGTGAAAGTGGAGTGCTCCGGAATAATTTCGACCACCTGGGGATCTTTAACGTGCACTGACATCGCACAGCACACGGGCGCCTTCGCGTTTTTCCTCCATAAAAACGCAGCCGCCGCGGTCGGGTTCAAACCCGGGTCTGTGCGGGAAAGCCACCGCTCGTGCGTACAGGGGCTGCGTTCATACTATCGCTGTGTAGCGCGCTTGGGCTTGCTTTTTATTTGCGTACAAATTGCACGCGATCGCAGTTTCTTCAACATAACGCCTAAAACTAATTATGATTTGCCGAGGGTGTGCATAGAGCATCAAAAAAAATCGCCAAAGGTTAACAGGAAATTGTAGTCATGACAAATTGACGAAAAATACTATAAACGGCCTGCGAGTTTTTTTTTTTTTTGGAACAAGTAATTTCAGATGAACAAGCAGTCCCGTCCTGTCTTCCTCTGTGCGCGTCTTAAGAAAAAGAAAGTGCGATGAATTACTTTTTTCACAACTAGCACCGCTGTGTGTTCTGTGCGAGTTATGCACGAAAAATATCAAACGCATCTTCCTAGAACCACATTAAAATGATTCTGCAGCTTGTTGCAGGCAAGCAGACTAAAGCAGAACCAATGCGTTGAACAGGCGAGTCTGACGTAACGAAAAAATTTCAAACTCAATTGCTTGCGTAAAACATATTACAAAATGTACCCTGTTGCTAAATGCAGTGAAATGACGAATCTTTAAAGGACCTTGAAAGTACTCTTTCTCGTTGATATTATTAGCTTACCTAATTTTTATTAAAAAGCATTATGTTTTCATCTGTGTTATTAAGTTATATTTCGTCGCTCTTAACGCAGCCCATTCTCAAAACCCACTTTAATCGCCGACGCATTTCAGCCGCCGAACTTCCAAATAGCAGTCCGTAAAACGCTTTGCCGTTTCCAGTGCGGTTGCTGCAGTTTGGCGCACTGAACGCAGTCAGAGCTTATGTCTGCGTGGCTCACTGCCACAGCAGAACACCAAACCTCACGCCACAGGTATGCACGGAAATGTGTGGAATGTAGCCGACAGCCGGGGCTAACGTGGGGCGTCGAGCTGACGAGGGGTCGCTCGGCACTGAGCCTGTGAAGTCAGCTTCCCCGCGGAAATTTGAACACCTGACGTCACGAAAATCATATGACCGCGGTACGGAGGACTAAGGAAGGCCTTCAAGGTAAATGCTTTCAGGGTAAAGGCCTTTAGGTGAAAAGCGTTTTATGTAAAAGGCCTTTAGGGCAAAGACCTTACGGTAAAGGCTTTTAGGGTGAATGCTTTCATGGCAAATGCTTTCCTGTAAAGGCCTTTAGGTAGAAGGCTTGTAGGTCAAATGCCTTTAGGTCAAAGGCCTCTATGGTTAAGGCGTTTAGGTTATAGGATGCTTTCACATTCGCAGCACGTAAGGACCTAAAGTGCCCACCGTAACCAGTGCTACAGCACGATATTCTGAGCTTAGACATGTTCAACCATCTGCTTTTTTTTTTTTACAGCAAAACTCTGCCAACAACGTCTGTTTAGACCGGTGAACCACTCACGCAACAGAGCAAACGGCACGGTTCCGCACGTCGATCCTACTTGAACTAGTTCGCAGAGCCGACGCTGCGTGGTATCGATTTTGTGAAGATCGCCAATTTTTCACGAGATAGGAGGCCATTATGATACTTTTGGCGCTTTACAAAGTTTGTATTGAAGGTTTACGTATCACTTTAGTGGCTTAAAAATGTAAATTTATAAGTATTAATTAGATCAGCATCTGCTGACAAGCATCCCGTGGTTAGCATATTCGGATGCTTTGCTGAGCCTAAGGTAGCGGAATCGAATGCCAGCCATAGCGGCCGCATTTAGATGGAGGAGAAATACTAACAACCCGGTGGGCAGGTGGGCCACCTGCCACAAAGCAGGCTTCAGACACGTGCTACGTACGCATGCCCAAAATCGGAAAGTACGCTTAGTAGCGCTACCGCACTGAAAGTGTCTTTGCATTGGCACCAACCAAGCTAGTACGTGTTTTCGGGAGTGTGTGTACATGCGAGTTGCGGGCATTACGCCCTTGTCCTTTTTCAGGATTTAGGCTTCGGTCTGGAAAACGGCTGTACCTATATCATGCATGGCTTCGTCTTTAACCAAATGCGTGATGAAGTTCTTGCTGAACTTCTCGCCTGGTCATTTTCGGGACCCTTCCCGATGCACCATGGTCTTTCTTTTATTTAAACGTACGGGGAGGAGATGGTGGCATTCACAAGTGGAGCAGACTACGTACTCCCCTGAACAAGACACTGGGACAAAACAGGAAGGTTAATGGTGTCGTGTGATTTTTTTTCTTGAAAATTAGGCGCGCCATGAATGTTTAAAGGAGTACAGACGCAAAATTTCGAACGCAAAAAAAAAAAAACGATTTGTTTCATGGCACAAGGAGATGCCTTCTAGCAAGTTTCAGTCGCAGGCGTTGAGTGGAACATAATTTAACACGATTTTGAATGTTGTCCCAGGAGCCGCGGTGGCTCAGTGGTTAGGGCGCTCGACTACTGGTCCGGAGTTCCCGGGTTCGAACCCGACCGCGGCGGCTGCGTTTTTATGGAGGAAAAACGCTAAGGCGCCCGTGTGCTGTGCGATGTCAGTGCACGTTAAAGATCCCCACGTGGTCGAAATTATTCCGGAACCCTCCACTACGGCACTCCTGTCTTCCTTTCTTCTTTCACTCCCTCCCTTATCCCTTCCCTTACGGCGCGGTTCAGGTGTTCAACGATATATGAGACAGATACTGCGCCATTTCCTTTCCCCAAAAACCAATTATTGTTATTATTATTATTATTCCACCCGTATCGAGTGACGTCAAGGTGCACTTGCCCCAATTATTGCGACGTCACCGAACCCAGTCGTTGTTCACAGGAAAAACGAGTGCTTGCCGGCGACGCCGTCGACATCAGGAGTGCGGTGGTCCAGGTTTGCCGGTTGACCGTGACGTCAAAGTGCACTTCAGCGTCGGCGCGACCGAGAGCGAAACGGCCAGTACAAAACAGTTTGTAATTTGTTATGCACGCTTGTTCTAATATTTTGAGCATTTTTTATTACTAGGTTCGTAGGCCTCTTTCAAGCCAAAAAAAAAAAACGGACACCCAGAAACTTTGTGTCGCTCGTCAGCATCCATGATGACCTATCATGCCACAAAGGTCGAAACATCGAAATCATAACAGCGAGGAGTGTTTACGACATCGCTGCTTTGCAGCAACGAATGGCATTTTCCTTTTCTGCATCCGAAACCTCAGGTGCGGTTTTGTATTTCACATCTATAATTTTTCCCCGCAAGGGGGCGTCTGCAGCTTGCAGGTCTTACAGATTTACAGAAGTTGATAGACATATGTGGTACAGAGGGAGATAGATTAGGTTTCATGTTTAGGAAAGAAAAATCTGCAGTCATGGTATTTAATGATGAAGTCGGCGAGCATAGCATACAGGAGTTCACCCTAGAAGTAGTGGATGAGTACAAGTATCTTGGGGTGTGGATAAATAACGGTGCTGAGTATCTGACAGAGCATGAAAAATGTGTAATGAATAAAGCTAGTAGGAATGCAGCTGTCATGAAAAATAGGGCACTGTGGAATTACAATAGATATGAAGTGGTAAGAGGGATCTGGAAATTGGTGATGGTTCCTAGCCTGACTTTCGGTAATGCGGTCCTGTGCATGAGACCAGATGTTCAAGCAAGGTTAGAAATTAAACAACGTGGCGTAGGGAGCCTAGATTTGGGAGCACATGGCAATACACCAAATCAGGGGTACAGGGTGATATGGGATGGGCGTCGTTCGAGAGCAGAGAAGCTAGCAGTAAGATAGCATTTGAGGAGCGATTGAGAAAAATGGCGGAAAAGCAGTGGGCTAGGAAAGTTTCCAGATACCTGTACATAAGGAATGTTGACACGAAATGGAGAAAGCAAAATAGAAAATTGACAAGCAAATATCTGGACAGCAGTAGGGGATCAAATCAGCAATTATCGGTTAAGAAAAAAGTTGAAGAAACGGAGAGCTCTGTGGAAAACAGGGATACTGACGAAATCAGCACTGGGAACATACAGGATTTTTAAGCACGAAATTGCCAAAGAAAATATCTATGATAAATGTAGGGGAAGCTCTTTGTTGTTTGAGGCCAGGAAGGGAGTTTTGCTGACTAAGACATATAGAGTCAGGTACCACGAGATAGACACGCTATGCGTTGCGTGCGGAGAGGAGGAGGAAGTGGCTGGACACGATACTTTTCTGTAGAGGGCTTCACCCTACAGTGGAAAGCAGCTGGGCTGATTTATCCAAGGCATTGGGGTTTAAGGACAGTGAAGGGAAAGTAGATTTTAAGCGGGTAGAAGTAACCTAGCGAAGGTTATCTGATTGGTGGCTAAAATCAAGACAAGAGTAAAATTTCATAAGTCATGGCTAGGTGGCTTGAGCCACCGCCCGTTTTAGAGGGTTCAGCCGTATCCATCCATCCATCCATCCATCCATCCATCCATCCATCCATCCATCCATCCATCCATCCATCCATCCATCCATCCATCCACCCACCCACCCACCCACCCACCCACCCACCCACCCACCCACCCACCCACCCGCCCATCCATCCATCCATCCATCCATCCATCCATCCATCCATCCATCCATCCATCCATCCATCCATCCATCCATCCATCCATCCATCGTTGGTGAGTGGCCACACCACGGGTTCCCGAGCATCCGCAGGGAAATCCCCGCAGGGGGACGATGGTGAACAGTGCATCACCACGGACCCGAGTACCCGCGCTTCGCCGTGCGTGGCATCGCCGTGTCCGGAGATAAGGGGATCCTGGGGGTTGAGCCGATGCCGAGCGTTTGGACCATTAAGGCCCCTCGGCGGAGTTAACACACCACTTTGGCCGCAGCTTCCTGTACACGGCACCTATGGCCTAACCCTATCGGGGGAAATCGGCAGTCGCCTGTTCCTATCCCCCCCCCCCTTAATCTTTCACTTCCCTATCTTCTTTCTCACAACTCTCCTATCTCCTACTTACTTCTTGGTTTTTCCTTTTCTCCTGGCGGTGAGGGTTAACCTTGTGTGGCGAACTATCCTGGGTTTCGGCATATCTGGTTATAGTTGAGGTGTATAGCTGGCGTGGGCAGGGCTTGCTTGCAAGTTCCTGTCCCGCCTCCTAGTTGGGCTCCATGGTGGGTGGCTAGCACCGCGACCGAACTGGAAATATAGTTGATGGCTCATTTTTTAGTTTCCGCTGATCGTCATCTAAAAAGAGGGCGCACCGAAGGGACTGCTCAATTCTTTGGCAGCAAAACAAATTTCCTGCGTTACCATGTCGTTCATAGCGAAGACTCTGAAAAAACTGCTCGACTTGTGTCACCTTTCCTTGTTTCTAGAACCCTAACTGATGCCATAGGGCAAGGTTACGAAATCAAAAAGTTAGCTAGTGGAGACCTGCTTCTGGAAATTCTGTACAAGCATCAACACGAGAAACTCTCAGATATCACATCCTTCGGAGAAATTTCTTTAACACTCAGCCCACACCGATCACTCAACACTGTTCGTGGAGTAATTTCTGATGATGACCTAAAGTACCCGAGACTGAACAACTGGAAGGATTGAAAGACCAAAATGTTACTAATGTCTATAGGATCAAAATAAGATGGGACAACAGGGAAACACCAACGAAACACATTGTGCTGACCTTTGCGTCTAGTATACTTCCTGATTCAGCCGAAGTAGGCTATACAAAGCTCAAACTCAGACCATACATACCCAATCTATGCCACCGATGCAACAAATGCCAGAGATACGGCCACTGTTCGCAGAGCTGCCAATGCAAACAGACCTGCGCTAAATGCACTTCTCATCACCATTCCGCTGAAAACTGTGACGTTGAACCCCACCTTTGCGTAAACTGTGAGGGTAGCCATCCGGCTTACTCACGGTCATGCCCAGCCTGGAAAGAAGAAAAGGAAATAGTAACACTAACAGTCACAGAAAACATATCATTCAGAGAAGCGCAGAAACGACTCTCGTTGGGGCAAAACCGAACGTACTCTGCTGTGCTGCAGAAGGGCACAGCATCGCAGCGGCTTTCGGCGCCTGCACAGCTCACACACGGGGAACCTGGTGCAGGGCCACCCGTGCTCCTGGTGGCTGCAGCTAGTTATGCGCCACCACCCAAAAAGCAGGCCGTGCGGACCTCCAGACAGCCTGCCCCAAGGCCCCTCTCCATACAGAGAGGCCCAACACGAAAACAACCGTGCGTTCTGCACGGTCGTCCAGCGCATCTGAGGATGCGGTGGGCACCAGTCAAGGCAGCCCTGCACCGTAAAAGTCGGAGGGACAGCGGGGCTCCTTAGATCGAGAAAAGAAAAAAAAGCCCCGAATCAGGGCGCCTGAAAACACTTAGTTTTCTTCCTACATATATACTACATAATGGCTTATATACATTAGAATTGAAGATGACTTTTACATAACATAAAAGATATAAAATACATCATATCCACACACTCGCCTGTGGTCTTGTGTTTACAGGAGACGAACTTAGGTGCAAAACACAGACATTCTCAAAAACTATAAAGTCTTCGGCTGCGATCGAGAGCAGGCGAACAAGCTCTCAGGTGGTGTTGCAATAATAGTTCAAAATAGAGTTGCAGCTCAGGAACATAAACTCAATACTATATTAGAAGCTGTGGCGGCCATCCTACACTCATTTAAAACAAGTACACTGGGCTGCGTATACCTGGAGCCACATCTTAATGTAACCACTCATGATTTAGACGAGCTTTTAGAGCAACTACCAGACCCCTATTTAATATTAGGAGATTTTAACGCGCACTCCAGCTTTTGGAGTAGTGAAAAAACTGACACTAGAGGTCAAGTTATTGAGGATTTTATAATGAGTAATAATTTTTGACTACTAAACTCCGGGAAACCAACGTATTGCTCGCCTAAATCAGGAAAACCGAGCTGCACAGATTTCTCTTTTAGCTCGCTTTCTATTTTTACAGCTTTTAAATGGGATGTCATAGATAACCCATATGTAAGTGATCATCTACCTGTAGTAATCAACGTAACATCTTCACCAGAGGTCATTCCAACAAAACCGCGAGGATGGAAGCTGCACATGGCTGACTGGGCACGGTTCCGAGAAAAGGCCAGCCTAGAAAAAATAGTTACCGACAACCTCAGTGTAGACAAACATAACGAACTTTTCACAAACTGTATTATTGCTGCGGCACGCCAAGCTATTCCTCAATTCCCTGGAATAGTAAAACAAAATCACAAATACTGGTACACAAAAGAATGTAAAGAAGCAAAAAAGAAACAAAACAAAGCCTGGGGCATTTTCGCAGATACCCTACACAGGAGAATTTTATAAAATTTAAAAAGGCGAGAGCAAAAGCTCGATATATTCGTCGTAGTGCCGAAAAATCTTCTTGGAAAATTTACATGTTGTCGATAAACAGCTCAACAGCATCAAAACAAATGTGGGAGAAGGTCAGAAAACTAAATGGCAACTACTCTTCTTTCAGAGTCCCCCTTCTTACAGCTCCCGGTGTACCGACGAGTCTGGAAGAACAGACAGATATTTTAGGCGGATATTTTTCTGGAGTTTCAAGCTCATCGCACTACACCGATTCATTTCTAAAATACAAAAACACAGCAGAGAAGCAAAGACTGCCGACAGGTTGCGGGACAAATGAACCGTACAATAGTTTAATTACAATACAAGAAATACAAACAGTACTTTCTGCCAGTAAATATACTGCGCCCTGCCCAGACCAAATACATTACCAAATGCTAGCCTATCTTTCTGAACCTGCAGTAGAGGCACTTCTAAATTTTTTAAACAAACTTAGGTTATCAGGTAAAATACCCGAAGCTTGGAAAGAAGCTACTATTGTACCGTTTCTTAAACCCGGGAAGTCACCAACCTCTCCTAGCAGTTATAGACCCATAGCCCTTACCAGTTGCCTCGCCAGGTCCTTTGAAAGTGTCCTAATTATAAGATTAAATTTTGTCCTTAAATCCTGTGAACTATTCGACAGCCATCAGTGTGGTTTTAGAAAAGGATGCTACAGTACAGATCACCTAATCCGCCTTGAAAATACTGTCAGAGATGCGTTTATACACAAACAATACTGCCTTGCAGTCTTTTTTGACTTACAAAAGGCATATGACACAACCTGGAGGTTTGGCATTCTTCAAGACATTGCCGAGCTTGGCATCCGCGGCAGGATGTTAAATTGCGTAGAATACTTCTTGTCCCACCGCTCGTTTAGAGAGCAAAAGCTCGATATATTCGTCGTAGTGCCGAAAAATCTTCTTGGAAAATTTACATGTTGTCGATAAACAGCTCAACAGCATCAAAACAAATGTGGGAGAAGGTCAGAAAACTAAATGGCAACTACTCTTCTTTCAGAGTCCCCCTTCTTACAGCTCCCGGTGTACCGACGAGTCTGGAAGAACAGACAGATATTTTAGGCGGATATTTTTCTGGAGTTTCAAGCTCATCGCACTACACCGATTCATTTCTAAAATACAAAAACACAGCAGAGAAGCAAAGACTGCCGACAGGTTGCGGGACAAATGAACCGTACAATAGTTTAATTACAATACAAGAAATACAAACAGTACTTTCTGCCAGTAAATATACTGCGCCCTGCCCAGACCAAATACATTACCAAATGCTAGCCTATCTTTCTGAACCTGCAGTAGAGGCACTTCTAAATTTTTTAAACAAAGTTAGGGTATCAGGTAAAATACCCGAAGCTTGGAAAGAAGCTACTATTGTACCGTTTCTTAAACCCGGGAAGTCACCAACCTCTCCTAGCAGTTATAGACCCATAGCCCTTACCAGTTGCCTTGCCAGGTCCTTTGAAAGTGTCCTAATTATAAGATTAAATTTTGTCCTTAAATCCTGTGAACTATTCGACAGCCATCAGTGTGGTTTTAGAAAAGGATGCTACAGTACAGATCACCTAATCCGCCTTGAAAATACTGTCAGAGATGCGTTTATACACAAACAATACTGCCTTGCAGTCTTTTTTGACTTACAAAAGGCATATGACACAACCTGGAGGTTAGGCATTCTTCAAGACATTGCCGAGCTTGGCATCCGCGGCAGGATGTTAAATTGCGTAGAATACTTCTTGTCCCACCGCTCGTTTAATGTACGCCTAGGGTCAACCATTTCACAGAATTTTATTCAGGAGAATGGGGTACCTCGAGGTTGCATTTTAAGTACAACTCTGTCGTAAAAATGGATTCTATTAGGAAAATACTCCCAAGGTCCATTATGTATTCTGTCTATGTTGAGGATCTTCAGATAGCATGTACATCCTCCAACATATCCACGTGGGAAAGACAAATACAGCTAACAGTAAATAAACTGGCAACAGGGGCAGACAGGAATGGTTTCCAGTTCTCTTCACAGAAAACAGTGGCCTTACTTTTTTTTTCTGAAACGGGTCCTACAGACAGGCCCCACACTACCCCTAAACGAAACGCAGTTACCTTTAAAAACTGAACACAAATTCTTAGGCATAACATCTGACCGAAAACTAACTTTCCTGCCTCACATAAATGCGTTGAAAAAGAAAGCTTTTCGATCACTGAATATACTCAAAGTGCTTTAACACAAACACTGGTGTTCTGACAGCGCAAGCCTTCTACAGACTTATAGCTCTGTGGTACGATCCTGCTTAGACTATGGTTGCATGGTTCAGCAAAGCTATCCTACTTGAAACGACTAGATCCAGTGCATAATTTGAGCTTGCGTCTTTCCACTGGCGCATACAGGACGTCGCCCATAAACAGTCTTTGTGTTGAAACAAACGAACCATCCCTTAAAGATAGAAGAAACATGCTTACATGCTCATACGTTCTAAAAATCTGTTCCCTACCAGAACATATTTATTATGAAATAGTTACAAAGTGTCCATCTAGAACACTCTTTAAGAACAAACCGCAAACCACCAGGCCACTGCTCTTGCGTTTTGAAGAGATTTGCCAGAATCTCGGCGTACTGAACACATTACCTAGCATTGCGCTAAGACGAGATCCACTGCCTCCATGGTACGATTTTCCTGCATTGTTCGATTTCACTCTTACACAGTTCTGCAAAAAGCAAGTTCCACAACAACATATAGTAGAAGAATTTCTTGCACTTGATGAAAAATACAAGGGTTTCACAAACTTTTATACTGACGGTTCAAAAACGGATACGTACGTAGGAAGCACAGTAGTGCGAGGGATTTCGGAGAAAACAATACGACTTCCACAGTGCGCATCCATCTTCACTGCAGAAGGTTACGCAGTATGTGTGGCCATAAAAAAATGCTAAGCGAGAACCTCATAAACGCTATTATTTACACAGACTCTTTACGTGTACTTACAGCCCTCCACTCTATAAACGCAATCACTCTTATACTTGGTGACATCATACACAACATAGCAACAGCCACAGCTCGAGGACAAAACATTAAACTCTGCTGGGTCCCGAGTCATGTCGGAATAAAAGGCAATGAGAGAGCAGATTTCTGTGCTTCTCAATCTCGTGGCAAGGAAATAAAAAAAGAAAATATACCCTTTAATGACTGCATGAAATTAGTACAACAGAAATTAAGGAAAAAATGGCAGTCGGCTTGGAACAACGCTGTGAATAATAAACTACAGTTAGTAAAGCCGGTACTAGGTGAATTTAAGCGATGTGTGCACGAGGAACGTTATAAGGAAGTGATTTTATGCCGTCTCCGAAGAGGCCACACGCACCTTACGCACAACTTCGTGCTAACAAAATAAGATAAACCTGTTTGCGAGGAATGCGGAGATGAACTTATGGTTAACCACATTTTATTTTCATGTGTGAAACTGGAAAAGCTAAGAACAAATTACTTCACTCAATTTTGTCATGAATGCATTCCTTTCCACCCAACAGTGCTCTTAGCTGATAATGCCATTGTTAACATACCTTCCGTTTTTAGCTTTTTAAAAGGAGCAGGCCTACTTGAAAAACTGTAATTTTGGAACCACTGGTTCGCTTTATTACATGATAAACCTCAGACACTTTCTCATTCGTGAGAAGTAGGTTGAGGTTTTTTATTTGAATGGTTGGGAGCCTCGGGATCCTTGTCTAGCCAAGGATAGCCGCTAAGGCTGCCTGACCTTTTTTAAGGCTTTTGCCATTAGCTGTTTCCAAATTTCTTCTTCTCTGTTATTACTAAGCAGTACAATCTTCTTAGGTCATCTACAACATCGACGATTTTTAATATTCCTAAACATTCTACAAAAAAACAATTCTATACCTTGAGCTTGGCGCATGATGGCCTCAGCTGCCTATGTGCCATAAAACCCAACACAACACAGCACGTCTCTAATTTTTAAGTTTTGTGTTATATACAAGTGAAGCTAGCTTTTTATTACTTAATACATTATATAGGACGTTTTTTTATTTTCAAGGCATTTTCTCGTGCCGCGATCATCCCTTCAAAGCAAAGGGCATCACATTCCGCACAGCCCTTTATTCTAAGCCATTTATTTCATGCACAAATAGTCGATTGGAATAACGTGTTATTTATAATTGTCACCTAGTTAAACATCTCTAAATTTCTAGAAGTAATCCGCTCAGTTACGGGTGTTCAATGTGTCCAACTTTTTTTTGCTGTTTTTGTTTGTGTTGTACTTTTTTGTATTGCTGCATGTATTGTACCTTGATTCATATGTTTTCTGTTGTCTATAAAAACGTTATTATCGCATTGTTTTTAAGCAATAAGTACATTTATGAATTGCGTATTTTTTGTATTGCCCTCTCTTCCTCATGCAATAACCTCCTTCGAAAGCCTTTAGGAGTATTTTGAATAAATAAAAATTTATCACAAATAAATGAATTTGTTTAGAATTTTTAATTAGGCGGTTGCTCAAACCACTAGGCCTTTGCTGAGATGAATCCGACAGGCAATCTTCATCGAGCGGCCAGACAATTTCTTTTTATAGCTAATGATATTTAAAAGTGTAGGTTTGTCATCCCGCAGTCGGTCTTTACAGCGGTTGACGAAATAAAAAAAGTGACTCCGTAAAGGATAACAATGCAGCAAAATTTCAGTGAAAGCATGCGGTTTAATGTAGTTTTGAAATAAATACACGTTGCATGAACTTGGCCGCAAGTAGTTTACAGTGACAGCGGTACGTAGGATGTCTCCGGCTCGTACCTGCAAGAAAAATAAGCATTGAAAAGATGCTTTAGTCACATCGTTACCGATCACTCCCACTAAGCTCCTTCTTTTAGAGCAGCACGTCGTTAGCGGGGGACTCCGTGTGAAACAGTAAAGCAGTAGCTGTTGGCTACGTTTTGAAAACTGTGGGAGTAAACATGCAAGGTGTAAGTTTTCTGTTCACTTAATAGTGCAAAGCGACGAGGACATAGCACTGAGGATGCGTTGCAGTCTCATTGTAGTTTTGTTGTGTGCAACTGCAAGAAAAAGAGTCGCGTTCTAATTAAGTAATCTTAAACCATGTTGGTGCAATACAATGGCATGCTTATGCATAAATGTATGAACGGAGTCAAGACGTTTATGCGCTGATGTCTGAAACGCCGCTATAACTCCTGCTGCTTTGCGACATTTCAGTGCCGCATGCTTTGGGAATTTATCAATGCAGTTCCTTACCTTTCAAAGATGCTGGCTTCATCAGTGCTGGTTCACCCGTGGTAGCCGCCCTTGCCGCCCACAAGAGCCACACCGTAACCGCCTCCGTAACCGCCGTAACCGCCTCCGTAGCCTCCGTAACCGCCGCCGTAGCCACCACCGTAGCCGCCGCCGTAGCCGCCGCCGTAGCCGCCGAATCCTCCGCCGTAGCCCCCGAGACCGCCTCCAAAGCCTCCGCCGTATCCGCCGGCGCTGACGACCGCGTGGCTGACAGTGACCACGGGCTGGACGGTGTGCGACACGGTGGTGACGGGCTGCTTCACGTAGCTCACCACAGGCCTGGTCACGTAGCCGACGCTAACCACGGGCTTTTTGACGTACGAGACGGTCTTCACCGGAACAGCGACGGCGTGGCCGTGGCCATACCCGCCGCCGTATCCTCCGCCATAGCCACCTCCACCAATGAAACCGAGGCCTCCTCCGAGACCATGGCCTCCGTAGCCTCCACCGTAGCCACCATATCCACCATAGCCACCATATCCGCCCGCGTAGGCGCAGGCGACGAGTGTTGCGAGGACGACCTGCGCATTTGTCATCGCCAAGTGACTCGTCAGTTTAATCACTCGCCATGGAGGTGTTCTTTGTCAACGGCCGTGCGTTCGTGCATGTGCTTACATGCCGATACTGTGTGCCTTTCTTTTTATTTTGCAAATTATGTATATATTGTCGGGGAGGCGAGAGCCCGTCAAGCTACAATCCTAGCTTTTTCCCTTTGCCTCCCTCATCCTTGTGATGAAAAATAAAGACAATATTATTGAGTCTACCGCCGTTCAAGCGCACAAGCGATCTACTGAGGACATAAGAAAACGGAGTACGCTATTCTCTTTGAATTGAAATTGCGGCTTCCATATCGCACATTCAGATAGTCTCAGACCTTCGATGGAACGAGCACATATCGTATATAGAAAAAAAGCTCTAAGACAACTGCACTACTTGAGAAGAACGCTGGCACAATCCACACAAGAAATAAAGCTTTTAGCTTACAAAACATTTGCTCGGCCAATGTTGGAATATGCTGCGGCAGTGTGGGATCCCTGGACCGAAAGTAACAAACTTAAAATTGAAAATGTCCAACGCAAAGCTGCTAGATTTATCTTTAATTGTTACAGTTGGAATATTTCCCCAACAGCCCTACTGCAAACCGCAGGACTTGAACACCTGGCCATGCGTCGTCATCGAGAAAAATTAAAGTTATTCTACTTGTATTATCACAATAAACTAACAATAGAGGAAGGAATTTTAGTTGAGCACACATCTCGACACCCTACACGCTCTTACCATACTAAGAAAGTTGCCGCGTTTTCATGCAAAACTAATGTATTTAAGTATTCGTTCTTTCCCCATACTATCATTAAGTGGAATGGTTTACCTGCTGATGTTGTCAATTGCGAATCGGTGAATTTATTTTTACAAGCTCTGAAGAATGTATAGGGCTCTTATGTATCCTTGTTTTGGGCCAAATCCGATGCCTTCGTTTGCTGCCAGGATCGATGTCATCATATGTTCTATGTCTTTGTAATCGATTTTATGTTGTATGTACTGGTTTTTGCTCTGTTCGCTATCTGCTTCTTTTGCAATGTACTTGTCATTTTTATCAATATGTTTGTACCCCACTCTTGCCTAAGACATACAGGCCGGCAGTATTTGCTAAAATAAAAAAAAAATAAAAATGAAGAAATATTAATTGTCCATGAGAAAGCGCACCAGCGTCCACTACAAGCCTGCACATACCACCGTTGTCAGTTTCAGTTAGGCAATGTATGATAAATGTTGGAAGACAATGGCGTGCTCTGTTTACTTTTGTTTGCCCCTGTATGCATTCTCGTACCGTTTGTTGTTCACCGCGCAGCATTGCTTTTTATTATGCGAGAAAACAACAACAAAAATAACTTCATGAACATTTAGGCGGTATGAATGTTCCTGTTAGAAAACCACGAGAAATAAATTTAGTTATGAATTAAAGACGTGCCAATCGGAAACTTATTCTTCATACATACACACATCACAACAATAATGAAAATTATTATGGATTTGAGGGGAGCAAAGACAGCTTTGGCCAAAGGGCGTCATGAGACAAGGTGTCTCGCCCTACGAAAAGTAAGGTCAACTACCCATTTTCTAAACATTTCACCCCAGAGAAGACGAGCACAAGGCCGCGGTGCAGCTTATAACCATTAGATAACCGGTGGGCTCCGGGTAGAACTGGGAATCGAACCCCGAACCTCCCGCATACGAGGCGAATGTTCAAACCGTTATGCCAACGCTGCACTATCTCAAGCGTAATGTGGCCACTATAGTAACAATCACTAGGCATTTTTATTTTGTAAAATTGCATAGCAGGTATTCTGGATCGCAGAAAGCTTGGCGATTATTTGTCCCCCTGATGCGCTAAGGTACATGAGTTAAACTCGCGATCCGATGTTCGTGAGCCGAGCTAACGTTCTCGATCGCCGCGTTTCGATGGAGGGGAGAGTGGGGGCGTTGTGTTCATTGTTACTCTGAGTTGCTCTAAAACAGCTCCGATCATCAACTGTGATTTAGTTTCAACAATAACTGTTCTAACTTGCTCAGCTGCAATTGTGGGGCATACTGCGGCAGACCACGGCGTAGTAAAAGGCACCTTATAATCCCAGAACCTTCTCCGAGAACGAAAACTTTGCAGCCAATACAGTGAGTGCACCGATTTGCAAAACCGGCCGATACTGCTCTACTACACATAAAACGGAAATGCAGGAAGTGAGACGTACAGATCATGGCTTACAAAAACTTTATATTTGTTAGGCACTCATGGCTACAAGTCGAGGTATCTTGTTATATTTCCTATATTACATAATATTAAAATATTTGCATCATAGCAAAACTAGGGTTGCTGCGTGTTCATAATCTTCATATTTCAGTTCGTGCTCACTTTTTAGATATTGAGAGTCATTCCACACATATTTGCGCGTTTACGATGGAGAGCTGAAATAAAGAACGTTGGAAGGAAGGCGCGAACAGCTTAACAGATTGCACTGCTTGTGATCGATTGTTGAATAGCCGCATTATAGACTGTGAGGAGAATATTGTACATTATGACTTAACATCCTATGTTTGTGATGCAAAAAAGTGCAGCAGAATAATTGAAAAATAATCGAAGAACAAGTTGAAAGAGACAGTCCCAAGCCCGCATAAAGATACGAGAAAAAAGAAGCTAAGAAACGAGTCCTTCGCGGGTGAGTAGATATGTTTGGTTTACCTTACACTATTATGACACCAGAAACTCTACAGAACCAGTGAATTAACTAACCACTCGGAGGTCTTCGAGAATGCCCAAGAAGCTGTTTGGAGCAGCAGCTGCTTAGGTTCATCTTGAAGAATTCTCCACAAAAATAGGGCGCTTTCGTGAGACAGACACTTTCGTCTCTCAATGAGAGTCTGCTTGGCTTGAAACAATTGGCGTCCCGCCAGTGTCCGCGGCTTAAGTGCGCTCCAGCAGATACCAATGGCAACGAGACGCGAACCCAGCATCCACCTGCGGAGCTTTAGCACAACGCAATGTGCACACAGAGTGATCCACGAGGAAACGCGAGAAGTCCACACTTACGAAAACGTTCATGGCGGTGGTATTCCTTGTGACTTCGGTGCAAGAGGACCTCGGTGTGTGTGCGGTTCAGTGCAGTTGGACGGCGCAGTTTTATAGAGACAGGCCGAGGTGGCGGGTGAAAGCTGACCCAGTATCCGGGGAATCACGCAGCCCCCCCCCCCCACCCCCCCCCCCCCCCCCCCCACCCCCCGCCTTCAGCCAACGGCGAAAGGAGGCTCACGCGCTACGCCTCCGGGGCGGGGGGTGGTTGTGCAGACGTCTCCCTTTTTTTTTCTCCGCCGGAAGACGGAAGTCTCGGTAAAAAAAAAATATAAACATGCACGCGCACGTTACGGGCAAGGGACGCCTTATTACGTCGCACGAGCGCGCGCCCGCTCTGCACCACTTCGCGCTTTCCGAACCAAACCGCCACGGCTAGGAATCGACGCTCGAGATACAAACCAAAGCGAGCTTCCGCTGGCGCCATGCCCTCCAGTGAGTCTGGAGGCAATCGCGGGAGCAATCGTGCCGACTGTTTCGTTGTAGCAGCCCGGCCACGCGGCCCGGGCGAATCGTCGGTCCCCCTCTTCTCTTACGGTATACCCACGGCGACAGGCGGCGTGGTGTCCGGCGACGCCGCGAGTACTGAAGTAGGCTAAATACTCTTTCTGAGTGCACTCGACGTGAATCCTGTGGCGTACGCGGGAAAAAGAAAACAACGCCCATTCGACGGCGAAATCAGGAGCACTCATGCTGCCCGGTGTGTGTATACAGCGACGCAGAAATCAGTGTCGCGCGGAGCCCGCCGCGATATCCTCAGCGATTGAATCTTGCTGTTTGAGTCGGTTTTGTAAATCGCCTCTCCTCGAGCTTTAGAGGCTGTTTCGGTACACGAGGAAGCAACTCCTTCGGGGCCTGGCTTCATTTTTGGAAGTTCTCTGCAGTGGTCCACGCGGCACGTTCATTGAAGGAGAAAGCGAACGAAAACCGGACCCTAATTGATTTTTCTGTTCTTGTGTCACGCTTGCACGCCTGCTGCTAGAGGACGGATTTGTACGATTGGACGTTATCCGCTGAGGCTTTTTAGTCTTCTCGCTTGGTATAGCCTTAGTATGCACGTCGGAGCCCCTGGCCGCAATTTTATGTGGCGTCCTAATCAGACGTTTTCTGAGAACTAGGTTGGCTTCTGGCTACGTAGTGTAGCTCGTTTAACATCTCCAGTGCTTCGGGTTTTCGGAGGTTGAGGACAGCTCTCTTCCTTACGACTATACAGCTTTGAAGTAACACGAGTGCTACTAAGGCATTCTTTTTTTAAAAGCATGGTTCGCTGAATGGAAAGACTAATCAGGTCGTGTTGCGTTGATTAGACGTATGCCGCGAAAAAGGCTTTGAAGAGACGTATTTTTCAATGACCGTGGCAGTCTTGTCCGCTGTTGGTGGAGGGTGTGACCTGAAGACGGATCATATTCTTTTGAGGAATGACGAAAGCTAGGGCATAAAATAGAAAAGTCTAACAGGGAATATTTTAAATATTCGTAGTCCCGATGTTGCTGCTCAATAAACTCTTAGCCGGATTGAACTATGTAACGCACAGACGGTCTGCTAATATCTTGATTTGATTACATGCCAGTTATTTTTTTCGTGTGCAGTATTTAGAGAACTTAGGTTCTAAAATGTTAAAGTGAGGCATGGAATGTTGTGCTTGTGGACACTTCGTGCTCAGAACAACGAACGAGAACAAAATATCAAGCACAAGATAGGAAGTCTTTGAGAAGGCTTGAACAGACTCAACTAGGAGGGAAAGCCTGGGATTATAGTTTAATCTCCTTGCGACAGCGTTTATTTGCGATGTAGGGAGTGGAAAAAGTCTACAAGACTGAGTTTACGGGCTAATTCGTTCTTCATGGCGAATGTACAGCTCAAGACACAAATACTGCCCTTGTCTTTGTGTCTTGCGCTGTAGTTTTGCCATGGAAAAATATCTGGTTGACAGAAACCATCGATTAACTCTGAGAACCTTTCAGTCCAGCACTCATGCACAGAAAGAAGGGGAGGCTCTCAGTGAAGTACCAGTGCGTTAAAGCACAGTTTATTTTGTATATGCTGTTTGACCAACATGTATATAGGCTGTTGCAACGCTAAACGCGCATCGTAAAATGTTTCTGTCGGTTAAACCGCTCACTTATTCGCGCTGTAATCTGACGCAGAGATAGCATACGACAGCCTTGGCTTTTGAATACCAAGTTTGGACTATGTACTTTCCTGATTTGTTCAGAATGAACTACAAGTCCGCGTTGTCTGCAGTATTGGCGACCCCCATAGCAACCAGCTATCAAATAGTGCGCGTTTAGCTTTGCAACAGTCTGCAGGTATTTCGACTGTGCACTTGTTTCAAGCCCTGACGGATTGTATGAGAGGCGTTTCTTCACGCACCGGTTATTCCGCTGCTCTGGGAACGCAGCCACGGCTATCAAACCATCAACTTTTAAGATGTTCGGAGTGAAGTCGTGTTTCTCTCTTTCAAATTGGGTCGCTGTAGACCTCAGGTAGAACGCGTATAAGCGACGTTCGACTTTCCTGTCTAATATTTCTTCTAAACCTGCGCCGTAAATTAACGCACATGGACGCCGCTCGTCCCACGTCCAACGAGAATGAAATGAAAACGACTAAATGAGTTTTGAGCCCTGTTTTATTGTTTCAGAATAAACGAGTTTCGGGTATTGTCTCATTGTTTACGGAGAAAGAAAAATGATGGAACACGAAAGGCGTGACTCAAAGAGCACGACTTTCTGAGCCATTCTTTCCGCTGATCTCGTGAGCTTCAAGTGACAGCAGTGAAAGGAAAAAGAAAACGAAAAAGCGCCGGAAGCGAGGCAGCCGCAGGCGTAAAGCAGTTATTGCGAAAGGCGCATATCTTTTGTTTTGTTGCGTGGGTTTCGCACAGTGTTCGCCGCGCCAACATTGCTACGGAGCGCACGCGAAAAGGGAATTAGCCCACAACAGCAATGCTTCCGGCATTCTTCTTTCATACCGGTGGCATGGCCTTTTCGAATAACTGTGTCACTTGACGGAAAGTTCGCAATGAATTATAGCTCCTATTCTCACCTTCTGTGTCAAAACATCCAACTGGAAGTGTCTTTGTATCGCAAGAAAATTAAAAAAAAAGGGAGCCTTACGGTGCAAATATGTATAATTCTATTAAGACAGCAGTGCTAGCCATCTGAAAATATGTAGTAAGTCCAGATGTTGGAGCAGGTGTTTCTCATTAGCTTAAATTAAAAAGATATTTGCATCAAAAAGTACAAACTGATCAAGCAAGCTGTGTATACCGTTATGGAACGGTGCCTGCTGCTCCATATTCAAGTATTTGTGCTGTAAAGAATGCATGCCAATTCACGCGCCAGTAATGCATGAACAACGTACTGAAGGGGCGTCAGCTTTTACTTTTTGCCCACAGAAATCGTCAGTTCTTTTCCCAGTGTCATAGCCCCGCACCTCCCGCTTGCGAGGCGGGAGGTGCGGGGTTCGATCCCCAGTGCCGCCGGGTACCCACCAGTGATATAACGGGCACAAGCTTTTCCCTGCCTGGTGCTCGGCTTACCTGCAGTGAAATGCTTAGAAAAATGGGTCTTTGACCCCACCGTGAGTAGTCGAAAATACATTGTGCCTTGGCGCTCTTTGGCCACAGATGCCAATACATCATAAAAATCCATCATCATCATGAGAAAAGCACCATAAGACTGCACTATGGCCTGCAGTAAAGGCCTCGAAATAAGAAAATGACGGAATACGGACCATTTTGGACTGGCTCTTCGAACCCTTCATAAGGCCAGTGCTCTATGTAATGCGGCCGAACCGCATCGCTGGGTAAGCTCGGAGCCCTAATATCTTGTAGAGAATGAACGCGTGACATGGCTTTTCGTTTAATTGGATTGAATGTTGTTTCTTTCGCGCTACTTGTGCTTCAGCATATTGGCGCTGTAAAGGTGCTGCTTTAACGTTTACTTATACTATTGCATAGGTGCGTCGTGCTGCACATAGCCATCCGATATTTGTGTGCAATAAACGCGTGAAATTTTCTTTCTTTAGAGCGCACAAAATTCCGCTTATTCGGCCCCCGCTGAAGTAAAGCCCAATTTGTTCCATCTTCTAACCCATGCTGTTTTTAAGGAGGCTGCAAATGGATGCTGAAATATCACTTTTGTTCAGACAAGAAGATTCATAGAGCCATAATTGTGCGAAATGAACCGAGCTGCAGAATTTTCCCACCCTTACGAGAGAGTTCATAAATTCCAAAGATGCGGCTCTCAAAGTAGATGCGTATATGCTCCAATCTTCGCCTAACTAAAGTTTGATGAAAAAAAGTACTTCTTTTGTTTCATTCAAGTAAGGTGTAGTAGTAGTAGAAAACATTTATTCCAAAAAGTAGGATAGAGAGGCGAAAATACAGGTTTTGGGTGGAGTCCTTATTTCAGGACCCCAATGTCCACCGCAGTTGCTCTTGCTTGGGATATCAGCTTTCGCTGCCAAGTCAGAGCTGAGGTCAAATAAGGTGGAGTTACTTGCTATTAAGGTGAACTTTCGTACGCCTTCAAGGATATATGCTGGAAATGTTTTATGAGTTTATTGGGGTTTAGCGTCTCAAAACGACCAATTTTATGAGGGTGGGCGTAGTGAAAATATCCGGAAATTTCTACCACTTGGAATTGTTTAACGTGCACTCACATCGCACAGTACACAGGCCTCAAGAATTCTGCCTCCATCTAAATTCGACCACCGCGTCCGGGATCCAACCCGCGTCTTTCGGCTAAGCAGCCGAGTGCCATAACCACTGAACTACCGCGGCGGCGGCGTAATATGCTCGAAATGCGTGGTCCAACATAGGCTTGATGAAAACTGCACCCAGGGATACTTGTAGTGTAGTCAGGGGAGTGTTCCGTACGTGAGGTGTTCAAGTTTCGCCGCGCGAGCTGTGACTTTCTTAATAAGCAAGGGAGCTGAAAATTTTAGTTGCAAATGAATGTTCCATAGTCCCCTTCCGCAGAAGGACATCATTTCTTTGTTCAATTGCTACCAGCGACAATGCGCTTCAGCCACCGGTGCATTATAGTCTCCGTAAGCCATCGTGAAACAATGAAGGTGCGGCTGTTTCGTCCTTCCCACCTAACAGTCTGGACTCCACGTCATCGTGCTTCTATCTGTTTTCCACGATAAATGACTCTCTGCAGGGCATGTGTCTGCCGTCTGACAAAGAGGTCCCCCTCAAGTGTCGTCAACATCAATCCTCATTCTTCTGCAAGAGCATGAAGAGACTAGAGTGCTGGTGCATCAGCGGCGGAAGTGCTTCATCGCTGGAAAGGGCTGTATCTAAATGTGGCCTGATCCTGGAAAGAGAACAAATCATTCTTTTGACTGAATGTATAGTGTCTTTTCATTATTCGAATTAAGTGCAACTTACAAGGCAAAACTTTTCGACACCACCTGTAAAAGAATTTTTCTCTAAACCGGAGGACGCTCACTCACGAAAGAGAACGCCAGCATTCACCAGTGCTTGTACACATTCCACTTAGCAGATCACTTCGTCCCTGTACAAATCATGCTACTCGAATGTGGAATCAGACATACGTGGCACAAAGTAGTGCAAGTAATTCTCTCCGCCGCGTACAGTTAACAGTTATGTGTATAAACACTGGAATATAATGAATCTTCTTTGCTGCAGCATGAATGTTTTCAATCAGCTCTCTGCAGAGCAATAATGTTGACTGATGTGCAAGCTGGTATGTCGTAATAAAGCTAAAACGGCGCACCTGCAAAGGAACGAGGGGAGGAGAGACAAGACACAGCGCGGACTTAGGACTGAAGAGGTTATTCAGAGTATTCAGAGTGTGTTAGACTCCTTCCATCGCTATCACAAAAAAAGAACATGGTTATGTCGTGTCGCTTTAGAATGTGTGAACTAGAAACATATTTTGCAGTGTTTTACCCCTGTCGTTATCCAGGTTTTTTACTTCAACCGTGGTTCTCTGAATAAATTCTTCATTTGCAAGTCAGCGCTGTGTCTTGTATCTTCTTCCTTCGCACCTGTGCTGTTGCGCTGTTTCAGCCTTATTATCTCTGGAGAGGCATTGCTGCAGAGCCACATGGAACAGCGAGGCATTTAAAACATATCAGGAATATCACTAGTTCGTTTAAACGAAAATTCATCCCCAAATTTACAACAGGTGCACCTGCCTTGAAGTTGAAATGCATTTATGCGCACACGCAAAATTCCTGTGCTTCCCCACATTACCTTTTCTTTTTCATTTCATGTTCTCTACCTGCACTCAAAGTTCGACTTTACTATTCGCCTTTTTGCCCTTCGTCCTCATTGAAATCCAAAGAGCCAAACATGGCATCTCCCTAATAAAGTACAGGAGCCTTTGTCATGGTGCTTTTCCTATCCGTTATTTGCATTCGTTTTCCGCCTGCCCCCTGCTGCGAATCACTTCTGATCTACCCGCTTTTCTGTTAAACAACATACCCGTTTCGAGGTGGGCTTCCAGTGAAGAAGTGGTGTTGGGTGGCCCCCTTCAGAACTTCCGCAGAAACCTATACAAACACCTATGGTCAGCTCTCAGGAGCGAGCAGTAGCATTTAGGCTGCCGGTCGTATGAGCATAAAAACGACATTTTGGTTTGAAACACTACTTGCGCCTGTAGACGAATTTTTTCGCGCTAGGCCAACCCGTTAATGATGCCCTTTACGCGTTTTCTTTTATCTGTATTGTCTTGGCTTGTGCTACTTGGAAAGAGCGTTTTGTTTAGTGCAATGTTTTGCGTTTGTTATGTTGGATGAATCACATTGCGAAACGATGTTATAAAAAGAAAAAAAAACAGGAAACATAAGCTGTAGAACCATGGCTAGCAGATTAAAAACAAGGATCGATAGGCAGATCTTAAAACGTGCATCTTTCCGTAATGAGGGATTCTTTTTTTGCGGCCCGCACCTGTTTTCGAAGATTACACTCGTGTGTACGGTTTTATGGGGGTTTAACGTATCAAAGCAACTCAGGCTATGAGGGACGCCGTAGTGAAGGGCTCAGGAAATTTCGCCCACCTGGGGTTCTTTAACGTGCACTGACATCGCACAGTACATGGGCCTCTAGAATTTCGCCTCCATCGAAATTCGACCTCCGCGGCCGGGATCGAACCCGCGTCTTTCGAGCCAGCAGCCAAGTACCATAACCACTCAGCCACCGCGGCGGCTGTGTCTACGGTCACATATTTCCGCGAATTATTCTTCCATCAGGCAGAGTTCGCGTGTCAGATCACAACGGTGAGCGCAATAGTAGGTGTCCTGACATGCGTCTGTCCAATCAGAACCGCTTTGGAACGGTGAAGACACATGAAAGCACACGAAAGGATTGCTTGCATGATCGTGACAGCTTTTATTTTCGTTTTGTACAGAATAAATACACAAGTAGCAGGATGCTACAAGAGTGCAATTTTTCCTCGATTCCGCCTCCGATGTTTTGGCACCTGCAACAGCACAAACATAGTTATTCTACGCACGTCTGGTAGTCTGCACATGTTTACTGAATACATCTGTGTTGAATTTTAATTAAAAAAAAAGAACATTGGTAAGCTCATCAGCTGACTGATCCTATTGACTGCTGGAGTCTTCAGCAAGAAAAGGCACGACTTTTGACATGGTTTAAGGAGAAGTATCAGTAATAACACAACAAATTTCCAGAGACTTAATTTCGGCATTCATAAAAAATCCCAAACTGCAGAATACTTGGCACGCACCGGAAGGACAAAACAGCTGGCGCAGTTTACGCTGGACATCCGCTTTAGTGGTATCCACCCTTGACGAAACCGCCGTAGCCGCCGTAGCCGCCATAGCCGAGGCCATGACCAAGACCGTAGCCGCCATAGCCGCCGAGAGCAACGGCGCCACCGTAGCCGCCGTATCCGCCGCCGTAGCCGCCGGTGGAGACGATAGCGTGGCTGACAGACACGACGGGCTGGACGGTGTGGGAGACGGTGGCAACGGGCTGCTTGACGTAGCTCACGACGGGCCTGGTGACGTAGCCGACGCTAACGACGGGCTTCTTCACGTAGGAGACGGTCTTGACGGGAACAGCGACGGCGTGGCCGTGGCCGTGGCCATAGCCGTGGCCGTAACCGCCGAAGCCGAAGCCACCGGCGTAGGCGCAGGCAATGAGGGCGGCGAAGACGACCTGCGTAAGTGAAAGCGTGAAGCATTGTGAGTGCGCACGAACAGTTAGGGCATGTCTTAAAAACCCGGATGCGGAATTTTGAGCGACGTGCCTAATTATTTGATGAACCGTTATGTGGAAGGGACACGGAAGACAATTGAGAAAATTTTGATCATAACTGCCATGTTTGCAAATTTCACTCACAACTTTGAGTTACTCCACCTCATGTAATTGTGGAGGCAGGAAAAAGAGGCGAGCAGTCGTGTTCCACTGTCCTTCGGACAGCACGCCAGAGTGCGCTTATTCCGGAATAACGTTTGGTTTTAACGCAAGGAGTGGGCTATTGCTATTAGGAAAAAAGAAGAAGAAAAGATGTCGCATATTCACCGCCAACGTGTATCCGGCTCTCGACCATAATCAGCATACCCGAGCGAAATTCTCGATGTTTTCGCATAATGGGAATTTTCCTTTGGTGCACTTCTTTGGTTCGCAAAACTCGGTGCTCATGCAACGCAGCACGCCGTAACTGTTTGATTACTGCCACTAACAGGAGTTTAAGAAATGGCGTTTCTTGCGGTGAAAGAAGCAAAGCCCTGGCAGTAATCCTGAGTTGCAGTATCATGCCAGTAAGGTAACATTCGGAGTGACGAAATTCATATTTCACTCACTGAGACGCGTGCAGGTTTACACGAAGGATTGCACATGCGGACTTGTACTGCCCGGAGGGCTAGGTATATAAAATAACAAGAGCTTCGTTATGCGAAGAGACGGTCCTTACAGGCAGGTTAAGCGACGAAAACAATATATCTGCCAACTGACACTGCGTGTGCCCATTATCTCGCTTATTGTGTCTACAGAAATGTGAATGATGCAGAGAACAACGGTTGAATTGAAAACGTGCCGCGCACGCGATAGCCGCGGGAGAACTGGGCGCGCCCGCGCTCTTTCGCTGTCCGGTCACGTTTCCGCCGATGCAAATCTTGAATGGTGTGTACACGGGAGGCTGCGGTACGAAGCACTTGCTTGCTCCAGATACGATCTCAGTCAACACCTGTTTCAGTCAGCCGTTGCTTAAGCGAGCAAAATCGGTTTTATCTGACAGTGACGAGCTACAAGAAAGGAGGAGGCTCACTTTGCTAATTCAAAGCACGTTCGCCATTTAGCAGTGTGGCAGATGTTTGCACCTGCTACTGTCTTCACAAAGGCCTCGACTATTGTTGCGCTTGCCGCGAATGTATAAAGCGCGCTGTTTTGCGCGAAGCACATTTATGCAAGGGGTGAGAGAAATAGAAGGCCTCAACAAAGGTTGCTGGTCACTCGATGACAGATAGCGTGATTAATGGCTTCGTTTTCTGCAGGGAGAATGCGCTTTAAGGCCAGTTAAGTGCGCCGCTTGCACCGCAGCGGAGTCACCAAATACTGAGGCAATATTCAGTGACTCTGTGCATTGCCACTAGCTGTGAAAAATGAGAACACGGTCTGTTTAAGCTGTTCATGCTTATGTGCAGGCTAAAGAGAAACATATTAATAAATTTCGTGTTCATCGAGTTAATCGGGATCATAAATCTTCTCTCGGGTAAAGAAAAACGAGAAAACTCAATGAACGATTATCAGCTGTAACGCGAATTTCATCGATGGCTTAAGCGGCGCGGACTCCTCAATGTTCACAACTTGGCCGGTTTGCTTGGATGTCGACGGCACGTGGTACATACATTGGGGTCTTGAGATTGGCAGGGCCTTGTCATGCAGCGCGTTAACCGCCAGCGTTCCGGGCGCGTTCATTCTCTGTTCCACTCGCCGCGCGATATTGGGTCCCGGCTTCCCTCTGACGAGCAGCGTCTCGATCAAGCCCCTTCCTCTCGGCTGCATTCATAGCCGTCTAGCGCTGACATTAGACCTTTCCTCCGCCATCGACTTCTCGACGAGCTAGGTTTTCGCGGACTGTGCTACACTGTTCGCGGTCTCGTGCCTGGCGCAAAGCTCGTTGCTTCCGCAGTGATCGGTCTCTGCATAGCGTTGGAAGCAGTCACTCAATGAGTTCTCCGCGGTGGCCCGCGCTCGCACCCGCTTGACGCTCTCCCCACGCTTGCCTTCCGTCGCGCTTTCGTCCTCCAAATACGGACAGGCGTACGCCCCTTTCCAAACGGACGTAGCAAGCAGCGCTGTCGCTGCACAGCTCAGACTCCGGCCACCAAGCCGTAGGACACGCCCAGGAGCAATGTGTTCCGCTCCCCTGGTGACCAGCGCATGCGACGAGGCAGGCACGGTGTCTGAAGCGTTAGCCGAACCACAGGGAGTACTGCGGCGGTGCTTTAGCCATTACTGCAGGACAAGGGAATGCAACTCACGAGGGTGTTCATGATGCTGGTATTCCTCAGGAGGTTCCTGGCGAAACTCTGATGCCTGCTGCGGCGGTGGGCCCAACTTATATACCCCGGGGACTACAAGGGCGAAATGTTGGGCGGACCCGGTCTTTGCGAGTGATGGAAAAAATTAAGCAAAGGTACAGCGGGCGGGGAAGGGGTTCCCGGGCGTCCACGCCTTTGCTCCTTCCTTCTCATTTGCCCTCCGAGGAGAGGGAGAGGCCCCCCGGAAGCCTGATCAGATCAAAACTATGAGAAGCAGCAAAAATGCTCCAGTCGCGTTCCACCATGCAACCCACTTTGACCGCCACGAGACTGTAAATAACGCAAAACAAAAGGGCCACATTCTCGGGGACATCTGGCCGGAGTTTGTCTCGGGGCGGTGTTAAGAGAGGGGCTCGATTATCTTCCTTTCTAGGTTTCCTATGCAGGCTCGAGCACAAGGTCACGCTGGCATTTCTTTTTATTTCCTTCTCTCTCTCTCTCTGCTTGCTAAAGGCGAGCGGAATGCGCAGATAAGATATCTTGTGTTTTCTCGCCTCGTTGTCTTTCTTTTTTCTTTTATTAAACTCGTGCCTTGGGCGATTCACCGCCTCTCTCTGTGTCTTTGCTTTCTCCCGCGCTCTCCTGTCCGCACCGGACCCGCGGTCACCGCCTTCGCGTAAATTAGCGCTGGTCAGCATCCTTTTGTAAATTAGATTTCGCTTCCAGACGCTCTGCGGTGAAAGCGGGCGTAATGACGTGTTTCGCGTTCCGTTCCTCAAGCTGTTTTCCTTGTTTATTATCCCCCTTTTTCTTCACCTCCGGTGATCGTAGGGACGGGAAAAACTGCTCCATTTTTTTAGTTGCAGTACTCATTTTTCTCTGCCGTATTGTTGCTTCAACATATGGGTCTTATGAATGCGCTACTATATGTTCACGCTATACTATTTCGTAATTCAATTACGCTAAATATTTTGCATTCGAGACAGCTAAGAGTACACTACTCTTTCAGAGTGTAACACTACACTTTTTATCTTTGAATAACAATTACTAGCGTTGCTTGTAAACTATCTAAAAACTGTTGCAGAGGTATTTAAGAGTTATCAAACAGCGTAATTATAGGTGTTAAAAAAGTTATCAATGACAATTTAACCTCAGCCGTCTCTTGGAAGCGCTTGCCGACCATAAAATTTGAAGAGAAAAACGTCCATAGGTTTAGCATGAAGGCGCAGTTTTATCCGGGATGATGGAGCAAATTTCTGAAAATAGCAAATAAAGCTGTGGAAAACTTTATCATGTGCTGAGAAAATCGCATATGACAGCAAAAATGGCTCGCGACCGGCCTCATAAAATGTAACTTAGCAGTGTGAGGGTTCTGGCTGGTGGTTAATCCGTGCGAATAGTCAGGACGCTAAAGATTACACTCGTATGACAGGAGAGAACAAAACTTAAGGGAATATTTAAGCTCCGTCTTAAAGGTATTACGCGACAGCGTTAATGGGTAAATGCCAATATATGCGGAATTGGTCATTATCTACTTTAAATTGATAGGTAACGGGGAATCCCCATACCATTCCTGGCGCAGTAGTGAAGCGGTTAAGGGATCCGCTACTGCCCCGGCTGTTTCAAACACAGCCACCGATGTGGCTTGTGTGACCCTGGCTTCTTTTCTTGGGAACTTTTCGCGACCACTCATTAATTTAACTGTCACCTGCCAAGGTGAGCAGTTTACTCACAATTTGGTTGGCAGGTTGTGATGACGTCACAAGGTCACGCAACCTAGGTGCTGTTTCGGGAATTTTTCGCTCACGTCGTTGACGACGACGATAGGTTTCCGCTGAATGGGACCCTCGCGTTAAAAAGTCAGTGCACGAGCCCTCGTGTGCTGTCTTTTCGTTTCCTTTCGTTCGCAAGTGTTTTTCAGCACTATGAATGTTCTTATAAAATGCCTTCAATGTGTGAAACGGATGCTGACTGGAAAAGCCTTTCTGTTCTCGTATTGTACTACCGAGAAGTTGGAGATCACTGCATAGTTCGTGCATATTTCGTCCGAATCAATCTTATTACTGTGCTTCAGTACAGCGAGATGCACTATCGTGATCAGAATGCGCGGGGACCATTATACCTTGCGTATAGTGGCAGGTGCACGCGTGTACCTGGCCCATCGAGTCAGTGGAAAGTGCGTCGTGCTGGGCTCAGTCGTCTGATGTTTATTGCGCTATGAGTGTGGGGTATGTAGTGTTTAACGTCCCGAAGCGGCAATTGGGCTATGAGGGACGCCGTAGTGGGGTGCTCCTGATTAGTTCCGACCGTCAGGGGTTATTTATTGTGCGCTGACATAGCACAGCACGCGCGTGATCTTGCATTTCGCCTCCGTTGAAATGCAGCCGCCGCGGCCAGGATTCAATCCTGCGTCATGGATGGCCGCCGCGGTGGCTCAGTGGTTAATGCGCTCGGCTGCTGATCTGAAAGACGCGGGTTCGACCCCGGCCGCGGCTGTCAAATTTCGATGGAGGCGAAATTCTAGAGGCCCGTGTACTGTGCGATGTCAGTGCACGTTAAAGAACCCCAGGTGGTCGAAATTTCCGGAGCCCTTCGCTACGGCGTCGATCATAGCCTGAGTCGCTTTGGGACGTTAAACACCCATAAACCACAAACCATAAACCTGCGTCATGGGGGTCAGTATAGCGGAACGCCATAGCCACTGAGCCGCCCCGGCGGGCTCGCGATTAATGAGTGAAGCCTGCTTTTGTAGAGAATGTACGACGCCTGGTGAAATAGAACCTGCTCGCTGAAATATCGCTTTTATCCAGACAAAAAGATTAATGGATCTATAGTCGTGCGAAATGAACTGACCGATGGAGCTGCAGAATTTTCAGATCCCTCAAGCAGCGTGCATTAATTCGGAAGCAGTTCGCGGAGTAGGAGAGTATGCTACAGTGCTAGCCCTATGACCAAGGAAGAAAAGTATGTTTTCACGTTTCATTCAAGCACTCTAGGCGAGAGAGGTAGATGGAGAAAGAGGAAAAAAAATTTATTGAACACATCTTTTGGTTGTCTTCCCGTCTTCTTGTTTTGTAGCCCTTAGCCGACTGCTGCTCTATGAGCTTTTGCGATCCCGCTGGTCTGCTGGACCAACCATCACTGGATGCGCACCTCGGAGCAGCATACCGCAGCCTCCCTGGAAGGAGGAGTGGAGTTGAAGAATTGTGGGATGGCCCGAGGAGTGTTTGCATTTCCACGTTAAATGATATACGGCGGACATAGGGAAGGATACTGTGTAGGGTGGAAGAGATGTTTTCTGGAGGGACTAAGAAGCTGTTGATTTACAGTTGCCGCCAGCCTACGGCCTATGCTTGGTTAAGGGAGGCGTGAGCCTGAGGAACGGCGAAGTTCCGCCTTAAAAAGGGAAAGCATTTCGCACACTTTCAACATTAAATTGACAGAGTTTACGCTAAGCTGCGCTAAGCGACGAATTCGGCGAAAGCTGCCTGCTCCGCGGCTCGTCGCTCTCGATTACGCTCTCCATGTCGTTCTGCGTAGGCGTCGTGCAACACACCTTCATCTATGCCGAGTGAGTGCGAGAGCCGGCGCGCTCGCGCTTATATAACCAGTGCTACGCAGCATTCCCTACCCTCGCCTCCGCTCTCCCCTTCGCCGCCTTCTCCACCACGCTTTCCTCGTCTCAGGCTGCGCATTGCGCATGCGCCTTCCTCCATAGCGTAGGCAGCGTTTCTCCTCGAGCTCAGTTGGCCGTCATCGCAAGCTAGCCCTTCCCCCGCACTTCGGTGACGCTTGTGCTTGCCGCGTGCGGTCAGAGGGCGCACTTTTCGTGCAACGTCGCAGAAATTGTTAAGCTTATTAATATGTTTGGCATATTTAGAGCCTGTATGGCAACCCTTGAGCTCTAAATTTGTGTCAGGTAACGAGAACCCTTGTGCTCAGGTTTCGGCCCATAAGGACGCAACTTTACGGCTGAGAAACACAAACTCCGTTTCCTGATTACTTTTCGCCAAGGCAATACATGGGGTGTTCAGTAAGTTTTGCCACGTTGGTTGCAAGTTTTTTATTTAGTGACGCGGCAGAAAGTTTTGCTTTGAAATGAAAGTCTCTCTTTGCCAGGAGCACACCTCTTTTTGTAATAGTCTGTGCAGGCGGTGGTGGGCTCCCACAACCGGGGCACTTATTTCTGCGTGACGTCGTAGTAGAATGAGGTGTTTCGCGTCACCCACATGTACAACCCAGATTTCGCGCCGTCGGACTCCTTCCTGTCTCTCAAATTCAAGGACCAGCAGAAAGGTACGCGCTCCGGGGGCGATGAAGATGTGACTAGTGCAGTGCTCCGTTGGTGTCGTCAACATTCACTCCCTTTCCTGTATGCGATTGCATTTAGAGACCAGCGCATCGGCGGTGAAAGTGCATCACCGATGCTGAATATCTTAACACAAAGTGATGTGCTTCTGAGAAAAGGCGCATTCCAAAGTTTTATTTGAATGCAACTTCTTTTCATTCCATCGCTTAAGCGACTGAGGAGTGGGAGGTAGAAGTTTTGAATACCGCCCGAGAAAATATTTTTTCGCTGAACCGGAGGGCGCTTACCCGCAAACGAGTGCATCAGCATTTAACAGTGCTTATTAGAGCACTGCAAGGGCCTACTTTTTTGAAGCCCGACCTGGGCCGACTTACATACCTCAGAATGCACAGGCCTGGTCCGATCCGGCCCGCGCCGACCCACCTAACCCGGTCAGCTGAGTCTGGAGACCAAAGGCGTTTGTTCCTGGAAGCACATATCTCCCCACCAATCAGTGTGACTGAGGCCTCTAGGAGTTCTCATACAGCGGATGCCAGAGTAAGAGTGTGCAAGTGGAGCCCCTTAAAACCTGAAATTCTAAAACAAGACTGGAATTTTACACAGCTAAATTACTCGCGTGCTGCATGAAGTAATATAGCACTGCTCTGAAATGAGTACTGCAAACGTCAGGAAAGTTGCTGTCAAGCGTAACGTGTGCCTGTAAACATGAGTAAAGTTGAGAAGAAACGTTCATGAGCTCTGCTTAAAAAAACTAAAAAAAGAAACAGATTCGAAAGTCAGAAATGCGATGAAAAATCATAACGTCTCTAATTAGAACGCATGAAGATTGCTCGATGTTATTTAAGTCGGTTCTCAGTCAGGGCTCAGGTCCAGCAATCTTGGACAAAAAATTTGAATATTAGAATTTTGTGAGCTACTGTTATGAAAATATTGAAGGTAAATAGTCCATTCTTCCAAGGTGTAGAGAAATTTTTCTTTTAAAATTTTCCATCGCTCGCATCGAGCTGTCAATACTGCCATAGAAAACCAATGGGGAACGCTTTTGACGACAGCAAAAACGTGAATTGCAAAAAAAGAAATGCAAGGCTACTTACGGGAGATCTAAGGTTATATCGATTGTTATAGTGAACTCTTACAATATATGAAAAAAATTGCGTTCATAAACTCTTTCCCGCTGAAAAATGCGTGTATGCTTTCAATGAGCTCCAACTCTCTGCATTTATGCATTATTTAAATGAGGGAAATGGATACCTTTGAAACAAATCAATGTTCATTTTAAGGACAATTTATCGCCGAAGCTCGCAACAGTTACATCTGCAAGGAAGCTGAAGTGCTTGTATGTGTGCGCGCAAGTTCTCTTGTTTTCTACACTGGCCGTCATTTTCCTCTTTGATTCCCTCTACGGGCGTTCGAAATCTGATTTTCTTATTCGTCGGTTTTCCTTTGTGTCCTGTATGAAATATGTATGTATGTAACCAAATATGGGCACGATGTTAATAAAATGCAAGTACTTTTGTGATGCTTATTTTCATCTGCCTTTTATCTGTTCATATTTTTCCCACCCCTCTGTTCAGGATCATCACTGGTCAACCTATATTTTGATTTAAGCAACAGAGCCGGCATCATAGTTTGTTCACAGCGAGAAAAGTTGTTCGGTGGGTGCGTGGCAGAACATTCGTAGAAACCGTTACAAGCACCCGGGGTCAGCGCTCAGGGACGAACGGAAGCATATATTTTCTGGTGGTGTATTGACAGACACATTTCAGTGTGAGACTGAGGACCCGGCAGGTGTATTTATTTGCATATCGGTGAGCCCTTATTGAAGCTCAAGGTGCGTTTTTCTATTGTTACCTTGGCTTCTGTGACTTGGGAAGAGCCTTTTTTTTTCTGCAACATTTTCTTCCGCTGTTTGTTTAAAGCAATCACGTTGTGAAAGCTAATGAATAAAAAAACGAACCAACAGCTCTATTGTCTGCTGTCTGCATGTTAGCTAAAATATGGCTGCCAGGGATGGACTGAAAAACATGCATAGTTAGGGTGCCTCAAAGGAATTACTTTTCAGTAATCCATGTTTCATTTTGCGCTCTGCAAGACTTTTTTATGTATTATACTTATGCTGACAATCGCCTCTTTTCGTACATTCTTCGTCCGCCACGCACAATACGTTTGTCAGATAATATGCGCAGGCTTCCTGGCACGCGTCTGTTCAGTCCACGGTGGTCCACCAAAAACCACTTCAAGACACAAGAAAACACACAAGACGATTCCTTGCATTGATCGTAGCAGCTTTTATTTTTGTTTTGTACATAATAAATACACAAGTAGCAGGACGCTACAAGCGTGCAATTTTTCCTTGATTCCGCCTCCGATGTTTTGGCACCTGTAACAGGAGAAAAGAAAAGTTTGTTTACACACGACTGATTGTTTTAGCATATTTGTTGAGCACATCTGTGTTGAATTTTAATTTAAAAAGAAACACAGTGGTCCGCTCATCCGCTGACTGAGTCTTGACCCATTTACTACTCGAGTCTTCCAGAGGTGCAATTTACAAGCGGTGCATTATATCTCTTTTGCGCTGCAAGTAGCAAGATTTTTATTTATTTATTTATTTATTTATTTATTTATTTATTTATTTACAATACTGTCTTGCCCTTGCGGGCTGTTACAAAACGGAAACTGAACACTTCTCACACATCAGATGAAAACCGTTTCCAACCTCCGCTGAAAAGTTTAATCTGACTGGTACCCTGTGAATAACTGGGCATTAAGACTGCTTCATTCAACAATAATTCGAACCAGGTATGAACATTTGAATCTGTAAATCTTGGTGCACAAGGTTAAATGACATGAGAATGATTTCTACGGTCTGATACTCGTTCTGGAGACCGTAAATACAGTTTTGGATCCACCTTTAAGTTTTTATTATGAAGCCCCTAAAGGAAATTTAAGCGTGCTATTTGTCTTCGAACGGATAAGGGTTGTAGGCCTGCCCTATCGAGAAGTTCTTTCGCCGATTGCGTTCTTTCATAACATGAAAAAACAAACCTGGCTGCTAGCCTCTGGAACCTTTTTAACTTATTAATTTGAGTTTGACTGTGAAGGTCCCAGACCAACCTTGCATATTACGAAGTTGACCTAATAATTGTTTTTTTTTTTACGCTGTAACTTTGAATTGCAAATGGAATTCCTTACCTTTATCCTAAAACTTGAGTTGAGCGGATTCACAAATGATTTCAATATGCTTTTCCCAAACTGACATCGTCGGTAATTGTTATGACAATATATTTTAGTTCATTGCAGCGCCTGTCTTCTTTCTGGTGAATGGTGCAGTTACATTGAACTGGTTGACATGTTGTAAACGAATCCAACCTTAAAAATGCAACATATGCCCACGGACTCAAATGCGATGCTCAGTAAAAGCGCAAATAAAACATCATTTAGCACTAACCGGAAGAACAAGCAAGACAGCTGGCGCAATTCACTCTGGACATCCGCTTTAGTGGTATCCACCCTTGAGGAAACCGCCGTAGCCGCCGTAGCCGCCAAGGCCGTAGCCGCCATAGCCGAGGCCATAGCCAAGACCGTAGCCGCCATAGCCGCCGACAGCAACGGCGCCACCGTAGCCGCCGTATCCGCCGCCGTAGCCGCCGGCGGAGACGAGAGCGTGGCTGACAGAGACGACGGGCTGGACGGTGTGGGAGACGGTGGCAACGGGCTGCTTGACGTAGCTCACGACGGGCCTGGTGACGTAGCCGACGCTAACGACGGGCTTCTTCACGTAGGAGACGGTCTTGACGGGAACAGCGACGGCGTGGCCGTGGCCGTGGCCATAGCCGTATCCGCCGAAGCCGCCGTAGCCGAAGCCACCGGCGTAGGCGCAGGCAATGAGGGCGGCGAAGACGACCTGCGTAAGTGAAGTGCAAAACTTAGTGAGAATGCACGAACGTTTCACGAGATGGCTTGGAAACACGGATGTGAAATTCTGACCGGCGTGCCTCATTTTTCTATCAAGTCTGTGTGAGCCAGCCACAGAAGGGCAATTGACAAAGTTCGATGACAAGTGACACGTTAGCAAGTTTTACTCACAACTTTGCGTCAGTTCACTTCATGCCATTGTGAAGGCAGGAAAGAAGAGGCGAGTACTCGTGTTCCCACATCCTCCGTACCCACGCGACCCAGTTGGCGTCTTCAAGAACAGACGTTTCACTTTGGAGAAGAGAGTGCGCTATTAAAAAAAAATTATGTCGCATGTTTACAACCAATGCTCATTCGGCTTGACACCATAACAAAACTGCCGGAGTGGCACCCTTCATGTATTGGTGCCATGAGAATGCCATGGTGCCGCGACTACTTCATTCCTGCTGCAAGTATATGAAATGGCCTTTCTTGCAGTCAAATAGACGAAGCCCTAGCAGTAACCCTGAACCAACGTATTGTGGAAGCAACATTACGTTTAAAGGGTCATAACTGTTATTTCACTGATTTAGACGCGCATGCGCAGGGGTGCTCATGCTGGTGTACAGTGTGAGAGCGAGCGGTTACGAGAAATAAAAGGCTCGTCATGCAGAGAAATGGTTGTGATATGAAGGTTACGCGATTAAAACAATCAATTTGCGGCGCGTATCCGAAGGCTTGAGACTGTGTGTGCCTATTAGCTCCCTTACTGTTCCTATACACATGAGAATGATGCAGAGAACAACGGCCAAATTAAAAACGTGCCGCGCACGCGATCGCCGCGGGAAAGCTGGGTGCGCCCGCGCTCCTTCGCTGTCCGGTCACGTTCCCGCCGATGCAAATCTTGAATGGTGTAAACGCTTAAACACAGCAACCAGCGGTACGAAGAGCTTGCTTGCTTGAGATACGATCATAGACGCCACATATAGCTAATTTAGTCAGTACTTGCTTAAGCGAGCATAATCGGTCTTATCTGAGAGTGATGAGCTGCGTGGGGGAAGATGGAGGCTTGCTTTACTAATTACAAGCATGTTCGTCGTTTAGAAATGTGGCGGATACGTGAACCCATTACCGCGTTCAAAAAAACTTAAACCGCTGTTTCAGTTGCCGTGATTGTAACAACGCATGCTGCTTTGCGTGAAACATACTTATACTCGAAGTACAAGGAAAAGGAACCCTCAAGAACGGCTACTGGTCGCTGCTGATGACAGTGGGGTTAGTGGCTTCGTTTTCTGCAGGAAGGATGCGCGTTAAGATCAGTTAAGTGCGCCGTCGGCACCGCAACGGAGTCACCAACTACTGAGGCAATATTCAGTGACTCCGTGCACTGCCAGCAGCTGAGGAAACACAGGATAAGCTCGTTTTAGACGTTGATGCAGACTTCTTAGTGAGACCGATCAGCGAAATGAGCATTGTGATCATCCGCTTAGTAGGGTTTAAACACCCAGTGCGAAGTTGAACAACCAGAGAAGCGTAGCACAGCCCTGTCACCGGCCACCAAGGCATGGGCCTCGCCCAGGAGCCATGCCGCCCAACTGTCCCACTCCCCTGGTGACAAGCTCATGCGGCGATGCAGGAACAGTGTCTGAAGGGTTAGCTGACCCAAGCGACCACTGCGGCAGCGCGTTCGCCACTACTGCAGGACAAGGGAATGCAACTCACGAGGGTGTTCATGATGCTGGTATTCCTCAGGAGGTTCCTGGTGAAACTCTGATTCCTGCCGTGGCGTTGGTGCCAACTTATATACCCCTGAGACCCTGAGGGCGAAATCATGGACTGACCCAGTCTATGCGAGCTCTGGAAAACTAAGCAAAGGTCCAGCGGGCGGGGAAGGGGTTTCCGTGCGTCCACGCCTTTGCTCCCTCCTCCTCATTTGCCCTCCGAGGAGAGGGAAAGGCCCCCCCGGAAGCCTGATTAAAACGATAAGAAGCAGCAAAAATGCTGCAGCCACCTTCTACCGTGCAACCCACGTTGGCCGCCACGAAAGCGCAAAGAACGCAAAACAAAGGGGCCAACATTCTGGCGGACATTTGGCCCGAGCTTGTCTCGGGGCGGTTTTAAGAGAGTGGCTCGATTATCTTCTTTTCTAGGTTTCCGATGTAGGCTCGCGCGCAAGGTTACGCTGGCCTTTCTTTTTTTTTCCTTTTTGTCTTTCCCTGCCACCTAACGGTGCGCGGTGAGCGCAGATAGCCTATCTCGTGTGTTTCTCGGCCAGTTTCATTTCTCTTTGCTTTTATTAAACTCGTCCCTTGGGCGATTCGGCTGCCTACCTCTGTTTTTGCTTTCGTCCGCGCGCTCACGCGTGCACCAGCGGTCACCGCCTTCGCGTAAATAAGCGCTGGCCTGCATCTTGTTATGAGCCGTGTTTCGCTTCCAGGCCCGGCGCGGTTAAAGCGGCCATAGTGACATGTTTCGCGTTCCGTTCCTCCTGCTGCCTTTCTTTTTTTATTATCCGCCTTGTTTCTTCACCTGTCCGGCGATCGTTGCGAGGGGCAATTAGGCGACTGGCTTTTCACAACCTCTCGGCGGCGGCGGCGTTAGCGCGCGCGCTCGAGGCCCCTCCCTGTTTCCCGGCGCTCTTTTTTTTTCCTGTTTTGCTTCCGCGCCGCCGCTAATCGTGTGAAATGGGCGCTCGCCAGTATATTACAATCCGCGGTTTTCAGACTTCCCTCTCCCTCCATGGGAGCTGCGCGCGCGGGGCCCCTCGGAAAAGCGCTGCTGCCAGCGCGCATGTGTATGCAGGCACGGTACGTAATTGCCCGCGACAGCGAGGCGGGCAATGAAAAACGAGACAGAACGAAGCCGAGCCGCGCGAGTGTGTCCCGAGTGTGATTGGATTTGTGATTCCTTCGGCTTGTTATTATTGCGCGTGCTTTTTTTTCTCGGCTTCTATCGCGACAGCTGCGAGCTGGCCGCTGTCATCGTGTGTGCCGACGTGAAACGAGTATCGCCACGTAAGGGAGGTCAGTTAATTTATTCAAGGACGGCGAGGACTCTGCACGATGTGATGCTTTTTGCTGTTTGTTGTTGTCATTGGCGTTTCCCTCAGACTGAAAGCGTGAGCGACCAATGTAGGCTGGGCGAAAATTGAGCCCAGCCTTCGGAGCGCTCGCGCGCATTGCCGTACGGTCAACTGGCTTCCAATGTTTTCCAATGAGCGGCGGGGTCGCCATGCATCGAGAGCCGCGCGTAGGGACCAACGCCCCGGCTCGCGCACTGTCTGGCCTCGGGGCCGGTGCGCGCCTAGGGAAACGTCGCGCGTGCCCGATTCGGAGCGACACCTCCACTGGCCGTCACGAACCGCCGACGTAGTCCCGCGGGAAAACTTTCGGTTCTGCCACCGTTTAGCGCTAGAAAACGGAGCGTGCACGATGTTTCAAGGTACCGATAGCTTGCACGCAAACCACGACAGTCTGGAGGGGGCCGCTTGTACGCTTGAGCTATCGACGAGGATAAGAGGTACCCGGGAATTTGCTTTTCACGTGCTCCAATATATATATATATATATATATATATATATATATATATATATATATATATATATATATATATATATATATATATATATATATATATATATATATATATATATATATATATATATATATGCGTGTGCATAAGAAAGTCCATAAAACTTGTGCATGTATGCACAGATTGGAATCGCAAAAGAACTCGTGACTCACTTAAGCAGCAAGAAAGGTAGTCATTTTTGCTTTAGCAGTTCCTTAAGCGACGAACGCAGCTAGGTGAAGGTCAGAGAACAGGAACCACTGAAGCAGAGTAGCTTTTTTTTTTTCTCTCTTGCAGTATCCAGGAAGGAAACCTCAAAACCAGGAGCCTACTTTGACTTGCGTGCCTAATTTTAGTTTCCTGTTTTTCTTTTTTGTCTGGATTTATGTTTTCCTCTAATTTCGTTAGAGCTCGTTTTCCGCTGCGTGGCTTTCCAGCCCTACCAAGGCTTACTCTGTCCAGGCGCGGCGATTATAATTGTTGGTTACGCTCCTTGAGTCCCCGAGAGGCATTGTTCCTCCAGTTTATCCTTCTTGCATTATTTTTCTCTGGCATTTTGTGGTTTGTCTTTTTTTAAGGCGCAACCTTGAAGTACGGGCTTCTGCATTAGAAAACAGCCTTTCCGTTTTCTCTTACTCCTCATTTCGACGAAAACCAACGAGGCGAAATCAGTTACCCGGAGGCTTACTTTCACATGCCGACTATCTGCTCCCGCAGCTTTGCGCTTCGATTTGCGGGGGCACCACATTTGAACAGAATGTAACATAACGGTAGTGGAGGAAGAAGAAGACGGCGATTAGTGGGCCGGCTGTCTGACACCGGTCCGTAATTTTCGGCTTTATTTTCTCACTTCAGAGGTTTTCCAGTCTTTTTGGCGTGCGTCCTCGACGTGCGACGACTTGGGGGTCCCTGGCCGCCGGCAAAAGCACGTCAAGCGACCTCCTCGGCGCTGTGCGCCGTATCAACGCCGACACGGAACATCACCGCCAGCTGAACTCCAAGCTGCACTGATGGCAGCAGCGCCAGCGGCGGGTCCAGCGGCCCCTGTAGTTTCGGCTACAGACCAGGCTCCGCCAAACAAGAGACTGCGCGACGACCAAGCCAGCAATGAGCCTCTGACCGACCATCCAGAGGACATGGACCAAGCATCATTTACAGTTGTATTGTACAAGAAAAAGAGAGCTACCGGTGTTCCTGTAGTTTTCAGGCCCACTGAGGAAAGAAGAAGCCTATGGAAGGCCAACCCCAACATTGTGGCTTCGGCGGTTGTAGCATCGGCTCAAGAAAAAGTCCTCAGCCATCGCATTCACAAGGATGGGAGCCTGATGGTTACAGTATCGACGCTGCCCGCCGCCAACCGTCTGCTCACGGTAACTAAGCTGGCTGGAGTGGCTGTAGAGGCCCGAGTCCCATACTCTTAAATGGCAAGCTATGGCAAAATACAAGATGTACCTGTCACCTACACAGACGAAGATCTGCAGGAATATCTACGCGACCAAGGTGTCCTCTCAGCAAGGAGGCTAACCGCCTACACTCCTGAGGATGGTGGAAAGGTAAAAGAGGTACGCCGTCGCACAGTTATATTGGAATTCGCAAAAGATGCGCCGCTACCAAAACGAGTAACGCTGGGGTTCTGTAGTTACCCTGTAACTGAATACGTCGGAGCAGCAACTCAGTGCTATAAATGTCAGAGGCATGGCCACATATCAAGACACTGTAACGGCCCCGTGCGCTGCAAAGTGTGTGCTGGCCCCCACTCGCACAAAGAATGCACTTCGAGAGCGCAACCTAAATGCGCTAACTGCGGTGGCCCACACCCTGCTTCCTATGGAGGGTGTTATAAAAAGAAAGCAGCCACAGTTGCTCGCACGGCAGAGCAAACACAAGGGAAACCCCCTAAGCGCCATGAACCACCACCTAACCCCGACGTGGTTTTCACGACTACGGCAGCTCTTTCCGAGAATCAGTCAACACAGCGTGGCAGAGCAGCTGACAAGACCTACGCAGATGCGGTAAAAAAGAAGCGTGGGAAGTCCGTTGGTTCTTCTCCTTCATCAAAGCTACTGCAACGCACTACACAAGACCCGACAAACAGCGTCGCTCGCTCTGACCCTAGGGCGCCACAACATGACAAGAAGATCAGCGGCAGGCAGCAAACCGGAAGCTCTGAACAAGATGTCACATGCCTACTGATTCCGATGCTGTTTGCAGCCATCAAGGCTCTTATCCGTGCAAACCCCTCGTCAGGAGGACTCCCAGAAGTAGAAGCTGTCCTTGCAATGGAGCCGTTGGTGTCGGTCTCCTATGCTCCGCAGGGGCGTAATACCACATTTCAGTAATCATGGCTTCCACAGCGAGAACTTCACCGCAGCTGACAATCCACAACATCTTTCGTACATGCACCATTTTCCAGTAGAACGCTCGCGGGCTACGTTCTAAACTCTCAGATTTCCGACAGCTCGTGCGAGCGTACCGCTTCCCCTTCATAGTCATCTGTGAATCACGCGTCGAGGAAACTTTCCGACTCAATGGATACTATTTCCATCATTCACAACGACCAGATAACGTCAGCAGATTGCTGATTGGCTTTCGCAAGGATATCTCGGTCTCACCGGTTGATGTCCCGCCTCACAGCGACAATGAATACGTATGCGCTGTCACAGTTATTGCCGGACAACAGTACACTCTGATTGGAGTATATCTTGAGCCAGGCACGCCATTTGATGCTTTGAGACTTGAAGACTTGATAGCAAGGACAGCCTCTCCGCATATTATTTGCGGAGACTTCAATGCTCATAATGAAATTTGGGGCAGCTCACATACATGTGCCCGAGGTGCCAAGCTTGCAAAACTTCTCTCCAAGCATTCAGTTCAGCCATTAAATGACGGCAGCATCACCTACCTCCGAGGCCCGACGACTACCAGCAGCATCGACGTGACATTTGTCACAAGTTCATTCGCCCACAACTTTGGCTGGTGCACTGATTTGGAGACACGTGGAAGCGACCATTACCCAATCCTCATATCGGCTTTCCATGTGCAGAGGAACCCAAAGAAATTCCTTATAAAATCTACAGACTGGGACGCATACAAGGACGCTGTAAGCAGAGGAGTTACTGCGGCAACTCGCAATGAGGAATTAGCATCGACAATTGCGTATTGCCTGAGGGCGAGTACACAAATTACAGCTAAAAATGATAACCTACCTTCAAATGATGACACATTCCAAAGGCTTTGCGCTATACGCAGGCGAGCTGAAAGGAAAGCTCTGCGCACAAAAAGCCTCGGTGACCTACGTGCATGCCGACGGGCACAGCGTCACATTCGACGCTACATGGATAAACTCAGTCGGCAAAAGTGGCGTGACTTTTGTTCTACGCTGGATGTGCGCAAACCAGTAACCAATATTTGGCGGATAGTTAGAGGTATGCGCACGCCACTTCAACAACTCCACCCCTTCGCTGCACTCTCCCTTCACGAACAAAAATCTATAAAAGAAGTCTCAGAAGAATACTGCAAGCTGCTGTCGGCAGGGTCAGGGCATTCGACACTCTCCGCAGATGGTCAAACAGGCATCCCAAAGGCGGCAGTGCCAGCGTTAGACCTGCCTTTCACTATGGAAGAACTATCCACAGCTATCGCGGAGACAAACAGGCACACGTCTCCGGGTCATGATGAGGTGACCTATGACGCCATTGCAAAGCTACCCCACACCTCCCGTCTTCGACTCCTGGAGTATTACAATTCTTCCTGGATGGCTGGTGAGGTCCCCACGGAATGGAAGCTGGCGAAAATCGTGCCCGTTTTGAAACCCTGTAAGCAGCCAACAAGCTACGCATCATTCCGGCCCATTGCCCTACTGAGCTGCGTAGGTAAGCTCATGGAGCGCATGATCTGCAAGCGCATAACTTGGTTCCTAGAAAGCCGAAATGAGTTCCCCCAAGAAATGAACGGGTTCCGTCAAAACAAGTCTGCGACTGACAATATCATCGCCCTCGTCTCATCCATTGAGGAGTACCTTCATGCTGGGTACGTCCCAACAGCCGTTTTCCTAGACATCAAGGCCGCTTTTGACTCCGTCTTTCACCATGCAATTCTCGCAGCCTTTGGTAGTCTTGGCGTTGGAGGAAGGCTATACAAGTGGATTGGGCATTATTTAAAAGAACGACAAATTTTTATTACCACTCCAAACGGTCCAACACGCTTTCACGCAGTGGAGAGGGGCGTACCACAGGGAGCGGTGCTCAGCCCTCTCCTGTTCAATATTGTCCTTATTCACATAAGAAGACACCTTCCGCGAGGGGTCCGCATAACAATTTATGCTGATGATATCTGCATCTGTACCGCGTCACGTTCGCGCTATATTACCCAGCAACGTCTTCAGAGAGCGCTATTGCACATTTCGATGTACCTGGCTTCCAGAGGTCTTCGTCTCTCGCCAGAAAAGAGTGTTGGAATGGCGTTTACAAGAAAAACGATGACCCGATATCCGCTGCTCCTAGGCGGACGATCGCTGCCATATGTACGATCTCAGCGATTCCTGGGTGTTGTAATCGACTATAATCTGTCATGGTCACCTCAGATAAAAAAACTCCGCGAGAGGATTACTGCAGCATCGCAAGTGTTCAGGTTCATAGCGGGAACAAGGTGGGGTAGCAACTGCCGATCAATGCTTCTGCTTGAAAAAGCCTACGTTGAAGGAACCTTGCGCTACTGTCTATCAGTGCTTCAAAGATTATCTACATCAAGCAATAAGACTCTCAATGCCGCACGGAACAACTGCCTGCGAATATGTCTTGGCCTCCCAAAGGGTTCCTCTGCATCAGGAACAGTAGCGGAGGCAGGATGTCTCCCACTAGAGGTAATTGCCGCCCAGGAAACTATGCGTACCCATCTCCGCCATGTCCTGCAAAGGAAGAAGCACTTCCTACACCGTGTCCACCTAACTCACAGCAACTCTAGCTTTGGCCAGGCAGTGCAGCTCCTGCCCCTTCCTACTATTAATCAGCCACAGAAACTACTCCCTCTGGCCTTTCCTCCATGGACACTCTCTCCTCTAAAAGTGAAGAAGTCTGTTCCAGGTGTGAATGCAAAGAGCCGCATGCCACAGGCAGCACTTCTGCAAGCTACTCTCGCCTACTTAATCGAAGAATATACGCAGCACACCCATATCTTCACCGATGGTTCAACTACTAAAGAGACTTCTTCTTGTGGCCTTTATGTGCCCTCAACAGGCCATGCCCTTTCTTACCGGCTGCAGCGGAGGACCTCCTCTACAACAGCTGAGCTTCACGGCATTAAGGAAGCTGTTTCTTACATCCTGCGCCGAACCGCCGGCCGTTGGGTTATCTTCACCGATTCAAAATCATCTCTGCAGATCCTGGCCAACCTGCTGAAGAAAACGAATCACCAGCCAGTTTCCCTGGACATTGGGTATATCCATCATTTAGCTATTGCCGCAGGCCACTGCATAACATTTCAGTGGGTACCTGCTCACTGTGGCATTATGGCTAATGAAAAAGCAGATGAAGCGGCCCGTAAGGGACATCAACATCAGAGATACATTCGAAGTTTTCTCACGAAATCTGATGCGTCCCAAATGGCTAAAAGTTTTGCGTACGAAGAAACGTATCGGCTTTGGAGTTTGCCGACACATCAGTACCAATTTCTTCACTCAATCTACCCACATCTTAGATCAAGACTCTCACACAGAATTCCTCGACAACTCGAAACACTTTATCACCGACTTCGTCTGAATGCTGCATATACAAACGGCCTGCGATACCGTTTTGGACAAATGAACAGTCCGCATTGTGACAACTGTGCCTCGATAGAAACTGTGGAACATATCCTGCTTGAGTGCCCTGCGTATGCTAACGAGCGTGCGTACTATGAACATTGCATGCAGAAGCTCTGCCCAGTGCCCCTAACAATGGACAAAGTTTTAGGCCCCTTAGCCTGCTTCAGGCAACAGAGACTTGCAATGAACTTTCTTTTTACATATTTAAAAGACATTGGACATCTCGATAAGCTCTAAATTCACTTGCAGGTTACCTTCATGCATTCTTCTTGCAGTGAACTTCGTCAGCCCATTTGTCGGACTATGCACTCCATCATTCCATAGGTTACATCAATACTCGCCACTGCATCCTTAGTACCCATTTCATGGCTGCATTTTATCTCTTCACGCTGCTCTCCTTCAGTCTTTATCTCCCAAATTCCCCTCCCTACGCAGAGTAGCATGCCAGCGATATTGAAACGCCGGCTAAATTCTCTGTTTTTTCATTAAAGAGTCTCTCTCTCTTTATAGCGGTAGTCGCTTATAGTTGCATAACGACAAGCCACAGCTGCTGAAGTTTTTCCTGAACCATTTTACCGTGTCGAGATTGGCAAGTTGAGGAACATATAAACTATTAAAAAGGTCTGTGTCACCGCAGCGGTGGCCGAGTGGTTGAGCATCCCCCTCGCATGCGGGATGTGCGGGGTTTGATCCCCAGTGCCGCCGGGTACCCACCAAGGATACAATGGGTACAAGCTTTCCCCTGGTCTGGTGCTCAGCTTATTTAGGGTGAAATGCTTGGGAAATGGGTCTCTGACCCTACCTTGAGAAGTAAAAAATACGTTGTGTCATGGCGCTCTTTGGCCATAGATGCCCTTGCGCCATAAAATTACATAATCATCAAAGGGATGTGTCTATTTTCCATGTGCATACAGCTGTAGCGATCAACATTTACGGCGGCTTTAGTTGAAGCAAGACCTTCAGGGATCGGAGTAAGTTTGGGACCAGCGTGCGACGTGCAGAGCTGGTATCGCTAGTTGTGACCTAGATACATAAGGTGATACCGTGGCACAATTCATCTCCGTTCGACGCAGTACGACCAGAACAGCGGCTGAAATGCAATCTTCTCGTGCCGAGATTTCGATGCAAGTTCAAGATTTACAGGCGGTCTAAATTAATCTGGATCTCTCAATTTTTAAAAAATATTTTACATGGCAAAGCAACACTATTACCTAGGAAGCTTGAAGCCGTGAAGGGCTCCGGAGTGATTTCGACCGCCTGAGGATATTGAACTTGCATGTAAATCGCGGTACATGAAAGCCTTTTGCATTGCAATTGCATGTGGCCGCCGAGGCCAAGGCCGAGCTTGCGAACTGAGGTTGAGTGGCAGAGCGCCAGTGAGCCATCACGACGCGTGCATGCTTATACACCCAAGCAAACTAGTCCTGCAGAAGCCTTGCCCGTGAGAACCTGCGAGAAATACTGCACGCTATAGCGTGATCCGGTAAACTTAGCTAACAATAGCTGGGAGACCAGTGGATTTTGTATTATGTTTTTTGACGACCACGCCTTACAGGTTCTGCAGCGAAAACTATTCAGATTGTTTATAAAGCCTTCGGGGCATATCATGTATGAGCATTGAGCACAGCCATCCGATGGCTGGTGCCTTACCAACTAAAACCGCCGATTTACAGCAAGCAGTAAAAGAGCGAATTTCTCATCTAATTACTGTAACTGATATTTTCTAGAGCATGCAGGTCCTGCTGCTGTTTATGCAACTCCGACGAGCATCCCTTCCGATGCGGGCTTCGAGCGCACCACCGCGGCGCGCAGTGCTGTCGGCTTCTCGACAGTAGCGTCCCTTCAGCCGAGCTTTTGGGTCGCTCTCCGCTGGTGTACTCGAAAAGAATGCTGCTGTCTCGGCATCGAGCGACTCGCTATCGGTTACAGGCGGCCTGCCATGCACCCTGGCGCTGGAAAAACTAAAAACTCACGGTCATTCCGCAGCTTTGAGCATCAGATGTCGCAAACAAATGTGGCTACACCAACGAGCAGCAAAGAAGTTCCTGGGCGCTAGTTTGTCGTGTTCGTGCTCACATCACAGCTGAGTCTAATTGGAACAAAACGGAGCCCATAGTGGGTATACGTTTGCGCGGCTACTGATCATAAAATAAAATAATCAGCACTCTGGCGAAAACCCAACGGCAGCGCCCAAGAAACTACAGTGTCGAAGGGACCATGAAGCCAAGAAAAAGCCAGAAAAACATATTTAACTCAGCATGCGAGCCTTTGTTCGACTTATTCTAGTCACCTACTTCTGTACGCCCCGTCCAGTATGTTAAAATATTATAGTTATAAATTTATCTCCCGCCAATTAACCTCACTCCGGTCTACTGGTCGTCAACCCTGCGGAAAAGCACGGCTGCGATTTTCAGTCACGACACCATGAAGTGCTTTGACGAAGTTTGTATGCAGGAACAAGAAAATGGTGGCCAAACTTGTTCCGCGGCTTTTAAAATGAGAGCAGAAGATATTTCGTGCTGAAGTCACATCGGACTTGCTGGACACTGCTTATAAGTAGTCACGTTCTCCGGGAAAAATCGCGAGGAAAGATAAAAATTCAGCCTGTACTGCCTTTGACTCTTACACGTAGGCGCCGCCCGTCCGCTAGCGGCCACTGACATCTCGACCTCAGAAGCAAGAAGCAGGCGTGAGAAAGCTGAGTGGCGTGCAGGCCATGTTGACAGCGATTTATTTGTGTGCATACCCTGATGGAGTTGAAGATTTCTAGTATAGCATCAAGAAACCCGCCGCAGTGACTCAATGAATGCTGCTTTCTGTTGCTGAGGGAAAGGTCGAAGGTTTGAAACCGGCGACGAAGGCCCAATTGCGACGAAGGCGATGTGCAAAACTTCCTTGTACTCAGACTTTGGTGCACACTGAAAAAAGCGCGTGGTCAGCAGGTTTCAGGAAGCCCAGCAAGTTAGTTTGCACCGGGAAACACCAATTGTTAATTTTCTTTAGGCCAGTATACAAAACGCACAAAGTGTCAGAATGTTTGGAAATTGTAACATCTAAAAACCCTTATGCGATACAGCGCGAGCAGAGACAAGGACGAAGAAAGACACGACACCACAGCCCTGTGGTGTCGTGTCTTTCTTCGTCCTTGTCTCTGTTCGCGCTGTATCGCATAATGAATTACCAACTAGCCTGACTGCCACTCTTGCTAAAAACCCTGATTTGTAAAATTAGCACCCGAGGGATTCTGAGGCCACATATGTTTTCGAAGATTCACATGCCGCTAGAACACCACAATAAGTTGATTTCTTTTTCAGGGGTGGTAACCTGTACCTACATAGCTCTGTCGAAGGACACGGTGTCAGGCTCACTGTTTTGAGAAATATTACTTACTGCGATGGCTAGTCAACATAAGAAAGAACCCTACTTGCAATATGTGGAAACTAAAAACGTCTTAAACAATATCACGGCTACCACTATAGCACACTCTGAGAAAAAGCTGCAAGTTCGACATGTACATTTTTTGTCAAAAGTATGCAGCCCAAGGGGTTTCCTTCCAAGCCGTATGGCGGGGCTCTTTAGCACATTTGGCAATCCTAAGCTTTGGACGGTTGAGGACTTAAATTTATCCTGCCTTCGTGAGATTAGGGTCCCTGAGTATGCGGAAGGAGCCGCACTGCAAGGCTCAGAAGCTGACCCCTTGGGCTGGATACATTTGACAAAGACTCTACACATAGCATCTGGTAAGGTCAAACACAGTCTGCTTATTGAAATGTACGAATGAAACCTGGAGTCTGTGTTATTATTATCATCATTATTTATAATCTCTTAAGGACTCTGGTATGGGCATAACAGAAGTGAGGGTGGATACAATAAAAACTGGCTCGTGGTCATAATAATATTTTAAAAAAAACACCGATAAAATCGCACAAAAGGCAGAGCGGGGTACCTACAGAGGACGAGGTGAGGACAGGACAAACGCCACCTATAGCAGCACCATGGCTGATCGATAGAGGGAATCCACTAAGCAAGGCCCAAACTGCAGGAAGGAGGATCTTGAAGCGGATGCAGAAAGAAGAAATCCTGGACTTTTTCCATGGCATTCCCTTTCGATTACATCTTATCCTGAACTACCAAAGTGCCATCGAAATCTTATAAGGTTCCAGGTAAACGAGTGTGATCTAAAGCCTAATTGAAGACAAGAGGGACAAAAAAGAACACCCGTGTATTTTCACGTGCGTAAGTGTTATCAAGGCATTCGATCGTGCGGGTACGTAGAGACCTGCGTGGCAAATAAAGTTATTCCTCTTTCTCAAAACAAACCGTTTTTAAAGCACGCTCAAGACAACACGATGTGCAAGCCCGTAGCAATCCGTGTAAGTGAGAGTAAGTAGTTGTTACAAAAATAAAACTAATGTTCGTGAATGCTGTAGCCCAGCAGAAGAGCCAGACGGCGTGGGCCAGAAGTCATCCCTTGAGGAGAGGTCGGGTTCGTCTTTTGTTTTAGCGGTTATGAATTCAATTCGATCACGATACGTTAAGTCAGAAATTGAGATTGCAGGTACTTCGCCCACAATACTGTATTAATATGAACACTGTCGTGCAAGTGTTTTGGTTTATGATTTGTGGAAGTTTAACGTCCCAAAGTGACTCAGGCTGAGAAGGACGCCTTAGTGAAGGGCTCCGGAAATTTCGACCACCTGGGGATCTTTAACGTGCACTGACATCGCACAGTACACGGGCCTCTAGCATTTCACCTCCATAGAAATTCTACCGCCTTGGCCGGGATCGAACCCGCGTCTTTTGGGTCAGCAGCCGAGCTCCATAACCACGGGGAAAAGCTCAGGAACACGAGTTATTTTAAAACGTTTTTTTTTACACTGTTTTTCATCTGCCACGTACTACACCATTGGGCTAGTCCCGTTAGATTGGGATGCAACTGCATCAGTGTTGCTAGTTATTTTTCAGTAGTTAATACAGTCTTCAGCGTAGCGACGCATTTACGAGGCGATCGGTGCTACTCATTTATGAATGTTAAATATATGAGCCCGAGCGCTCGTCTTTGCATGTAAGCCCAAGCACAGCAGTCGCCAGCAGCTGTCGTTCAGGCTCGTGCGCAAAGGGATGGTAGTGCGAAGTTTGCTGTGTTTTGTGCCAGCCCACGTGTATGCTTCCGTGGCATGCTTTCTTTGACGACGGCATCTGGTAAAACATTGCTGTTTTTCGGCAATGCACATGTCCCGCCTATTTCGTTGCTTTTTTTTTAGGCCGCCATGTTTATTTATGGTGGTGGGGGATTAATTAGCGCCGGGAAAGGCTCTCTGGTATCCGCGCTTACGAAAAGCGCGGGGTTTTCGACTGCGGGGGCGAGTTTACGATGGCTATTCGTTCGGTATAACCGAGTTGTGCGACTATGGTCTTTCTTTGTATCTGAGACGCAGTGCCATTCTCCTAATACATAAGTCGAAGGTAGAAACGAACGCTTTCGCAACAAACAAGCTTTTGTCATACCTGCGGCCGTTCTAAGTTGTTCGAGCTGTATTTTTGCGGTGAGAGGGGCCTCATTACCCTTGACCGGAAATTTCTTTTAAAACATAACCAGTATTCCCACACTTTCTGGACAGAATTCTTGTATGGCCGGAATTTCTTTGCAAGACCGTGTACCGGATTTCCCAGCTAACTTGAGCCAAGGGTTAAAAAATAAATTATTAGAGACAGGCGAGTGAAACCAATTGCATATTGCTGACAGGCATCTTGCGCACCACAGACATTGTTTTGTTGCGCAATTAATTAACAGCTTAATTAAGTTTAATTATCTAATTAATATTGACTTTACACAACTATTTACATTTTAAGAGTTAATTGTCGAGCACCTTCAGAAACTGCCATTCCATCATTTACGATAAGGAAACCCTCCAGCGTGTCTTTTTTTCCCACCTTCAAAGAAAACCCGCGAAATACAAAGTGAACCACGTGACTAACGCACTTGCGGGCCAAGAGCGTGCTGCTCTCAAGTGTGGTTTGAGCAAACGAAATCGCCTGCAGCCTTTACTCGACGGCACCGCCCCAGCGGGAGGCCGATATGTTGGCGGTGGTTTCTCGTCTGCGTCAGCCGGTGGCACACATGATGGTTCGAGCTGCACCATAAATTAAAGAAAAAAGATGGAAACATTTCCCTGTGCTCCTTGGTTTCGATGTCTGTTAGCTTCCTACCTATGTATGTCATAACGAGCACCTCATTTCACTTGTCTTGTATGATCGAAGGTACATGAAAGACGTCAATTTAAACATTTAAGATGCTTTAAACACTGCAGAGCACGCCATCGGTAGACGAGAGTAGGCCCAGAGATGGGGTAAAGCGCGAGCGCAGCTCTTTAGCCGGCACCCGCTGACAGCCAGGGCCACGGCTGAGTCGTCGTGTCTAACGGGAGGCGCGTTCCATCATGCGCGCTCCCACTGCCTCAGCGCCCGCGGCACGTGATGGGCGTGACGGCCTTCTTAAGGGGCGCTCACATTAGCGGGAAAACGCGCAACGCCGGGCGTTTCCCGCGTGCCGCTTCCCGCCCAAGCCGGTTTTTCTCCCGCGGACAGCCTGCTCTCCCGTCCCGCGGAGCGATGGGTTCGGTACCTATTTTTCCCGTGCCGCTGACGAGAACAGCCAATGGGCGCCGACCGTGAACCGTGACGTCGGTCCCAGTTCAGTGACCCCGTCGGCGGAGGCGGAGGCTGCGCGCGTCCGGCCGGCCGGCCCCGGCCGGCCGGGGCACTCGGCGGCTGCTTTGCCAGGGCGACGGGAGGGGAGCTAGCAGGGTGCGCTTTCCAGTCTTCTCTAGTGTCACGTGACTATCCCCTTCTCTTTCTGCTCGTTCGGGTCCTCCCTCAGCGCCTCCTCTCTCCACATTCCAAGACAACCGCAGCGAGAAAACGCGCGTAGTGTGAGCGTCATTCCGAGGAGCTGCGAGGCAGCGTCGACGTTGACGCTGTGCCGGCGCGGGAAGCTTCCCGCTAGTGTGAGCGCGCCTTTACCCAGCTGGAGCCCGTCGGAGATGAGGGGGGTGACCAGCAGCTGCCAGCCGGTTACCAATTTGGCTGGCCGAAGGCGAGACAGCCGCACGCGAGGTCCGCGGACGGGTCCCGCTGCCAGCGTGACGACGAGCGACCGCGTGCGGGGCCCGCGGGTGGCCGCCCCCGGCCCATTATTACGCAATGGGCCTCGCGTGCGTCGCACCGGCCAGCAAGCGAACGAGGCCAGGCATTCCGCCGTTCCGACTCGTAGAAGCGTGCCATCAAAACTGCCTTCCGCATATCAGCACCCCGCGGGTGCGCAGCCGCTGCTGGCAGCAGTACGCGCGTGGGAGCCCGGGCGCCGCCGTTCTCGGGAGCGGGCGTTTCTCTCCGCTTTTGTCGTTTTCATGTTCCGCGCGCACCGCCGGCGCGTCGCGAAGCAGGGAGCTCTCACTTGGCTGACGAGGGCGTCGCCGTTGTCGAATACTACTGACCGCGGAAAATGCGCGAGGGGCGTCGATCCGCACGCTTCTGCGTGTTGACTCCTTTACGCCCGTCGGTATTTTGTGATTTGGCTTTCTATGCAGACGAAGGGCTTTTAAGAAAAATAAAGCGGTGCCCGAGAAGTGCAAGGAAAATCTGACGCCTGCCAGTGGTCTGCAGTTCGCAGTTACAGTTAGCGTCTCCCTGCTTGCTGGTGATTAACACAAGCTTGTCACGGCTTCGGTGGTGAATTTGTGTCGCGCGGTGACCTGAAATGGGGGCGTTGGCATATCGTCGATGCAGCGATTTAGCTAGTTCTTGCGGACTGCTTCTGTCTGTTCGTTAATACGACGATCACAATGGTAAGCTAGTTGCTTCCGGCACAAGAAAGGGAGGAAAAAAAGGAGCCAATTCGCAAGTTTGCGTTAAAATGCATCGTGAGAAATGTGCAAATGTGTCATACGCCCCCAGTGTTCCAAGTTCCACATATCTGAGAGAAGCTTACGCTTGCAGCGGTCTGTAACGACAGATATATTAGAAAAAAAAACACTGTTATATTCAGAAGATCCTTCTCCAAGACAAACATTTTACTGAAGCCTATTTTGGGAGGCTATTAATATAAACTGTTGCTGGAGACTATAACTACTATAACAATAGCAACACCGGAAGTGGTTCGTTTCTTATCTCCACTTATTACGGTAGACGTCCTGTCTGGCCGTATGGGACTCATTAAACGGGTGTTGTAAAGGGCAGTCTTACTGTTAATTGCAACACCAGGGAACAGCTTAAAACATTGTGAACGAGCAGCGCACTCACGAGGCTGAGAGAAAATGAATTGGGCGAGTTTCTCGGCGCGTCTTGTTCAGCGATAAGGTGGTGGGTGGTGCCGACTGAACCAATCACTCTGCAAGGTTCTATAGTTTCATTGTGATCGCAACACAATACTGCCTCAAGTTCAGTAATATTTAATGATGCTTTTGGGTTCGCCATTGGCATTGAGGGCATTGTGTTATTGATCTCGTACCACCTTGCCGGGGTCTTATCATAAATTATTTTGTCGTGCCTTTCATAAACTCCGCCTTTCGGACACGACTGTTAATTACGGCTGTCCTTGGCGGTTTTATACGAGCGTCCATACGGCGCAAAAATTCGGCCTCTAGCGCGGTGAGGCTTTTACACAAGAACTAGATTCCATGGCTAATCCGTGCCACACCTGGATTACCCTATTGCATCCTATGCGGCAGGGTGTTTCTTTATGCAGTAGACGCCTTTTCGTGGCTCTTCCACCGAGGCCCATGTACACTTCGAGGCTCTCGTATACGCCTTGTAAATACTTGGGTGTCCCTCTGTTATCCAGCCGAGGTTCGACCTGCATTGGCGGGGGGTCTTGTTCTGAAGCACATGGTATTACAGCTCTGGGACGTTGGGCAGTGAAACACATTGACTAGCGCAAGCACAGACAGGAACCAAAGCAAGAGTAAGAGACAGGACACACGCTAGTGTCCTGTCTCTTACTCTTGCTTTGGTCCCTGTTTGTGTTTGCGCTAGTCAATATGTTTCACTGCACAAACAACTAGCCCAAATGAAAGCCTGGGACATTGGCCCGTTTTGCGACGTCCGGCATCTGCGTACGCTCACCTATTCATTACATAAGCAAAGTTGGTGCGCAGAATTTGATTTACCTTTGCACAGGTGTTCTTGTACGCTTGTGGAGTCGGACGAACAAATTAAGTGGACGCGGGACAGTCAAAATGCGACCATATAATGCTTTTCATGCAATAATAAAAAAAATATTGTTGCCTCTTCTGAACGTAAAAGTGTGGTATATACCTTACAGACCGATAGTCGAGTGTTTGACGAAATCCCGTTTGTCGGAAGGCCGGTATGCTTTCTTGCAGGGCAAGCACTTTTGCGAATGGTGCATGTGTTGTCTCGTAACATCCGTCCCGCTAGCAGCGTCTGCTAGCAGCATTACACTGTGGGCATTGCTTTCGTAAAAAAAAACGCGAAGACACCACGGTTCCTTTGGCTCGCCGCTTCTTCGCCAAGCAGCAGTGCCATTAAGGACCCTGGCACGCGACAAATATATTTCGGGTTACTGCAACTTCTCCAATTTGGCATTCGAGGTCCGCTACTGCACTTAAGATAATCAAGCAATTGCATCGCCATTTCGGCTCACAAATATGACTCCAAGCCAAAGAGGCATAAATCCCAAGGCCGGAAGCTTGGCATTCCAGCCTATACGCGCACTATAGGCGCTATTATTCCACAACGAGTATAGATGTAATTGTCCTCGATAGCAAATCAGCTTGAAATTCCAGCCAAGTGGGGATGTTCTCCTGGCAAGCGTCGACGTAACTCATGGACGGAAGTTGCGCAATGCCCTGGAGCTCTGGCGAGGCGTACTTGCGGTAAAGATCAGGAGGGGTGAAGGGCTACCAGTCTTATAGCGTGTTCTTCAACAAGCAAAGAAAGAACAAAAGTAAGCCTGTTTGGCATGATGTGGTAACTCACTGTAACCGTGTGCCCTTTCGCCACCTTTCACAAGTTAGAAGGTGTGCTCTGTTTTTTTCTTCATATTACCGGTTTCACATTTCGCAGGCACTTCCGCGAACGAATGAGTCCAAATGCTTTCGAAACAAACTGTGCACTTAATTACTGGATGGCGCGCTACGAAGGCTGCCGCTGCATGGTACGTGACGAGTGTCGTAAAGGTATACGCCCTGGTGTAGTTACGCAGGTAAGCTAGGCGAAACCCTGGACACTGCAGTTTCGGTTACTAGCTTAACATGATGCAGAAAGAGTCGGCTGGTTGCAAGAATCATAACTTACCAATCAGGAACATAGTCAGGGCGTAGGTTTCAACGCGATAGATTGAAGGCTCCCGTTCTGCAACAAATCCGGTGCCGTCGCGGCATTGTGAGCGAAAAAGCAGGTGGCCCACCTGCCACCTAGGTCACGTGACCTGATGACGTCATCACAACCTGCCCACCGTGGTAGGGGACAGTTAAATTAACGATTGGTCACGAGAGGTTGCTCGGGAAGGGCATTCTGGATCTCACAAGCTATTTGGAACAGCGCACCTGCCGAGGCAGTGGCGCATCGCTTGACCGCTGCACCACTGCGTCAGGCGGAGCACGAGGACTTCTCGCGTTCCGTCAATGTAAAGTAGAGAATGATTAATTCCGCATGTATGGTCATGCAGGCAAAACCTACGCGACAGAGAAGGAGTACCTGTGTGGGTGGGATCGTAGGATAAGTGTTATGCGATGGTGAAAGAATAGTATTCGTGTCTGCGAACTGATAGGCTAAGAGAGCCCCAGGCCGCTGAAGGGACGCCTTAGCGCTATCGCGGCATACTTTTAAGGAGGAGCTGAAGTGTCCCCTCAATATTTTTGCTTTACAGTTCTTGTCGTGCGCACTTCGTTGAAGATGCCACACTAAAGCTGCAGCGCATTCAAAGAGTGCGCGAAATAAGCTGTAGAAAGGGACATAGTGTGCAGGACATTGAAAGCAGGTATCGACTTATGGCAGTATTCACATCACCTCCAGTTAAGGAATGTCACAGGGAGGATTGTTGTATATAAGGGTTTGATCCTTATTAGTGATCAATTCACTAGTCTGTTTATTTTATTTCGATCTTCATTTTCATTTTTCGATTTCACATATTCTTGGGTCTTTGTTCTTCATAGTTCAGCAGGCAGTTATTTTTGCCCACAAATTTTGGCCATTATGGGCAGTTGCAAACATTTTCTTATAGCCTAAACGCTCTGGTTTCCTGCATGCGATATCAGTAGTTCCATTATAATTTATTTGGCGAATCACTCACGTGGGTTTACCGCAGCAAGCAGCCATGTTGTAATATAAAACTTCCTTGATGAAGACAGTCAAAGATGTTAGTTACAGTATCAACTATAAAGAGCGCATATAAACATTTACGCTCTAGTCCAGAGGCTGCCTGTATTGTTTTATTTCTCTCCCTGCCACTTGAATTATTAAAGTGTGCTAAACGCTGACCATGAATACCGGATGCAAAAATAACTTCTTTACTTCATCCATTGAACGCGGCTGGGCAGATGGGTTTTGCGCAAGCGAACCTGGTGAACTACTTCGAGTACGTGTGAAGCACGAGCATTTTCGGCAATTATCGGTAAGTGCATAAAAATCGGAACTCCTGTTGTATTCTGCACCGCTAGGTGTTAAGCCAGAGAAAAGGAAATATGTCAGGGCTGGAACAAAGAAAGGTGACTTGGTTACAGCTAATGAAATGTTAAGGAGTTAGGTTAAAGGAGTAATTACTCCTTAGCCCCCACCTGAGCGCAGCCCAATACTAAGAAGAAAAGTTGCACAGCTTTGTCAGAAATTTCTCAGTTTAAGAAAAGTCTTCCTTTGTCCGGGGTACAGATAGTGGGGAATCGCCAAATTTGTAGCAGATTAAAAAAAATAAATTCACTCCGCTAGGCACATTTCCCTAAATACTTAGAGCTAAGGAGTTCAGGCACGATGACTATGAGAGGACTTCGCATTTCATTGATAAGTCGCAATAAGGCGCTTCAGCTTGCGTCGGTAGCCAAAGGAGCGGTTTTAGCTGTTGGTAACGGAGCTGCCATCGGTGTGTCATCGTAAATTAACGATCACTTACGTGAGACCTAATGGCTGCCTAAGCCCTACAGCGATTACGGTAATTACGCAGTTGATTGCTAGGCTGCCATTGTGATCTAATCTGTAGAACTGCAGGTTTTTATCCATTTTCATTCCTCTCAGCGTGCAATCTTATTAGTCCCGGCAGCGAAAACGAGCTGCCCATCAATAAAAAGAGTAATCTGAGTGCTTGACGTAATCTAATATACGATGGCGATGCAATCGAGTATCACGACGAGTTTAATCGAACAAGCGCTGTAGCTTCGTCCTAAAAAGTATGCGCTCCGTTAGATTTAATAAATATCTACATGGCGATATAAGAATTAACGGAAAACTTTCATCAAGGTGCAAAGGTAAGCAAAAATTAACAATTTCAACGAGGCAGAATGTGAACGGGGAGCATAAAAGGTGAAGAAAAGAATTAAGAAAGCAATAGGGAGAAAAACTGTCTGTAATACGACACTATGTCTGACAAGCATAATACGAAAAAAAGCTTTGTGGTCACAATTTTAACTGATGTGGTTGTTGATAACCAACTTGACAACTAAATTCTGTTTGTAGCTGTCGTTTTGTCGAGACGGCGTTTAGGGAATTTTTTTCAGTATCTCTCTCGTAGGTGGCGCTATCTTGAACAGTTCACTGGAGCCAACGTTCTTTTTTTTTTATTCTTTTCACGGAATAACTTACTCATCTTCCTTAGCGCAGCGTGCTCCTCTGCTCGAGTATGCCGGGGTGCTCATTTTTAAGCCATCCTCTGCTGTGCTGTTGCACGAAAGATCATGCCCTAATAAACCTGAAGAAAAAGATATGACTGGGTGCGCAATTCACGGAGAAGCTGAAGAAGCCATCCTCCCTCTGGTTTTTGTTGAAAAGATGGACCGTAAAGACAAAGGAACAACACGCACCTGAGAAATAGTTTTGCTTGTTCGTTGTGGCTCCAAACAGCTGTAAGTAATGCTGCTACGTAGAGCTTTAAACCAAGTGGACGCTTTTTCAGTTTTTTAACGCTGTCATCATGCGGCATTGGAAATACAGTTGAAAAGGCGCTCTCTTTTGCAAATTGCTCAGCAAAATTAATTTGAACTAAACTGGCACCATTGGAAGAATTCTTTTATATCTTATATGCGAAAGAACGAGCTAGAAAGCTTCTCAGTGATATACACAAGATTAAAACTGGCTTTATATTTTTGTATTTGTAATCCTGCTGCGAACTGCATCCCCTCTACCTTACACACCACTCACTGAATCTTGTGCCTTCCAGTCTCACCCTTTCTTTGTCGGCGAATAAAGAAAGTCTATCTCGGAGATGTTTAGGTTACATTTTTTAAACTTTTAATTAGGTTAACTTTTTATATGTATATTTTCTCTTGTAATCCATAAAATGCATAATGTTCCTTGTAACTGGTCACTAGGTTTCTGAATCTTAAACGCAGCATGAAGTTGAATGCACACGTGTGCAGCGTTCTTAAAATTTGATCAAATAGCGTTAATATCAGACAAGGCGTGGCCGACTTTCTGGCTCCATCAAGAAATTCTTCAGGTTCTAACTCTAAATTCCCTACGATAGGCACACCGTAAGCAGAATGAAAGTCATGTACACGCGACATTTTAAAAGAACCAAAACAGTGTTGTGGTCGGATAACCACTCTACTACTTCGCATTAAATTTACCGAGAATATTACTTGCAAAAGGAGATTGAAATTAGATTGACTAGTACCTTGAATCGACATAAAATTTAAAATGTTTCATAAATATTAGGAAATAAAAGAATTGCCACTGTTGAACGCGCTGACGCAGTACCGATTTTAAAATAAAAGAGTACAGTGTTGACTGCTTTTGGCAGGAGGTTTTTTGGCGCGACATATTGCTTTTTGCTGTTTGATAGCTCCGATCGGTTTGGTCGTTCTAAGTGAAAACGTTCAGCTTTAATATGCCTGTTACGTCCAAGGAGAGGAAGTGTGTGTCATTTTTCCTTCTTAGTGCACCGAGGCGTTTTGCGTCTCCTGGATGTCATTAGAGTATGCGTTGACTGTTCATTTAAACCTAGGTATAAAAGTTATCCGTGGAATAAGTATAAGCGCCATTAACGAAATTTATATGCATACAGGTGTCGATCAAAAGCAGAAAAACCTCCTTTATTCACTAGGCAGCATTGCTTTCGTGCTTCAACAGCGAGAGTCGTCTAACCACGCAACTTTGGCATTTTAATGAGTTGTTCAAGCCAACTATATAACTGGGGTAGTTAAGGCAAGACAACTAAGCTTTAGCGTTCATTCACAAAGAGAGGAAGCTGCCATCCAAAATAAGGCAGAAATACGCGCTGGCCTGCCTAGTTCGTTGTGCCCTTCTTTCCATCCTGGTACGAACAATATTTGCGGATGCGGCACTACGGTGGATTCAGACGGCAGCAGCAGCTGATACACATTCAGGAAAATGCGTGTTGAAGTATGTCATACATTAAGTGGTAACCTACGCTCTACTTTGGGTTCCTGCAGCAAATATTTCGTGTTATGAAGGAACTCGCGGACCTTGCGAGCCATTGATGGAGCTCGTTCGGTAGCAGCCTGGTTGTCTGTAAAATCTGTCATCTGACTTGATTCCAAAATATTGACTTAAATTCAGGGACTCCAGAACTTTTTTTTTGAGGGGATGGGGGGGGGGGGCAAGGCTTAGAGATTATTTTGTTATTTATTTATAATGCACATTTACATAATAAATTTTATATTGTTTATTTTTTAATGTTTAAAGATTGATGAAAACTCTCACGCTGTGGTGACGGCAATCCTGCAGTCAGGAAGACAACGAAAAGGCTCCCAAAAGAAACTGTTTAAGAAGCTGACTCGCGCCCACTCAGAACTGAGTGACTGGGCGGCGGCGATAGCCACAAGCGTGCTCAGCGGTCATCAAACTGAATGCCTGCTATTCTTGGCCACGCTCAATTTAAAGCTCTCAAGGAACTTGGAGATAAACACCAAAAAGCAACTACAACAATCTGGAAAATTGTGGAAGCATTTGCACGTCGCCATCAATGTAGGTAAGTATGATCTCACCTCACCTTACAAAAGAGAATGATAAAGCCGCGTGCCGGCGGTTCTGATTGCGAACGAACAAACGGGGCAAATATATTCACGGCAAAATAAAACGAATTGAAATGGGAAGCTTTATAGATGGGAAGCTTTACACACGAGGAGCGACCAATTGCATTAAAAAGTTTGTGCATAGTTTTTTTTAATTCTGCTTATCATGATCATGTACACGGGTCAGACAGTCGACTTCGGTTGGGACATGACTGGTTTAGGTTACTCATATACGAAATGCTTTACAACTGGCTACGAAGCCAAGTAGCTCAGCCCCACTGTGTTTTGCATTAAGAGTCCTAGAACTGAAATGTTTCGAGTGTCAGAAATCTGACCCAAGTGCAAGCAATCAATGGAGACGGGAAAAGGGGAGGGGGCGCTGGCCCCTCTAGAAAAATGTTGGGGGGGGGAGGTGGGCGCCCCCCCCCCCCGCCCCTTCCCCCTCCCCTGTTCCAGGGTCCCTGCTGAAAATGGAAGCCATTTGGGGTGAAGTTGAGATGACACGTCTGCTTTAATATGTACGTCAGTAATGCCGGGAAAAAAATGAGGCACTTTGTAGATAGCATTTTTTGGGATCAGTTTTATTTTGAATATAATGAAGAATAAAGCCTGAACGAATGCGGGCAAAGTTCGTGTCACGCGTTTTTAATAACTTGAGTGCTCGCGCGTATTGAAGTGTAATGCAGTATACGAGTGTGATGCATGCAACAACAAAAAAAAGCGACGACACTTTCAACTTTCATTCCGGTGGATGGATTAAAAAAAATATCAGTGCATACTCTTGTGGTATAAACACGACTAGAAAAGAGGGAACTGCGCCTTCACTTGCTGCGCACTGCCCTAAGCGTTCAATACATGCTGAAGCCCCACACAGACCTATATAAACTCGTGCCACCTTTTCGTAAGGTTCTGCCACGGACGTGTGAAACAAATATGATAGAAATCAGCATGCGGCTCCCGTCCTGATAAACACACAATGGCTACGCGACGGCGACGACTCTGCGCTTGTCCCTTCCAGCCAGGCGCCGCGGCTCAGTTGTTTTAGTTCGGAGAGAGGTTGGCGTGCTGACGAAGATTAGTTGGCGAGGCAGTCCACTGTATACAGCAGTGCTCCTGTACGAGGGAGTGGCTCCGGAGAGCGAGTTCTTCACTTTTTCCAGCCGTATCCAGCTTTCAGGCCACCAGCCCCTGGTCCTACGCCAGCCAGAGGCACGTTGGAGCCAACCAGAACCTGGCTCATACTGACGTAAGGTCGTATGGTGTGGCTCACGGTGGCCACAGGGTGGTGAAGGTAGGTGACCACGGGCCGCGCCACGTAGCCGACCCGAACGAACGGCTGCCGCACGAAGGACACCGAAGCAGCCAGCGGTACGGCAAGGGGAGCTCCCGGGGCAGCAAGGCCCAGAAGACCCGCACCGGAGCCTCCGCCGAAGCCCAGCTGCTCTGCTCCGAAGCCACCCAGGGCCAGGTCCGCGGCACCAAAACCTCCAGGTCCCACGTCCCCGCAGCGGCCCAGCTGGACCGCGACGCACAGCACCGCAACGCCCACCACGAACAGCTGCGGCAGCGAGGAACGATTACTCTCAAATAGTCCCTGTCACGTTATTTTTCATTCATTGTAGCCATTCTCGTGGCTTATATGAGTCACAAAGTCTCAATTTGGGTCGCTTAAAATCAAAAGCCACCAGTTGCCCGGTGCCCAATATGAGCGAATGGCGTGTTGTTTAAAGTGTGTATGTAACACACACACACACACACACACACACACACACACACACACACACACACACACACACACACACACACACACACACACACACACACACACACACACACACACACACACACACACACACACACACACACACACACACACACACACACACACACACACACACACACACACACACACACACACACACACGCACGCACACACGCGCACGCACGCACACGCACAAGCACACACGCACGCACACACGCACACGCGCACACACACACACACACACACACGCACGCACACACGCGCACGCACGCACGCATGCACGCACGCGCACGCACACACACACACACACACACACGCACACGCACACGCACGCACGCACGCACACACACACGCACGCACGCGCACGCACACGCACGCACGCACGCACGCACGCACACGCACGCACGCACACACGCACACGCGCACACGCACACGCGCACGCACACACACACACACGGCTGAACACTGACGTACGGCTCTCCGACGATTGCTCTCCGTGCTGGGTCGAGGCATGTCTATATAGGTTCCAGTATAAATGTCGCTACAACGGTTCGAAAGAGAAAGCATCAGACCCCGAGAAGCGGCATCGTCCATGTAAAATGCTTTACAAAACCCTTTAAATACTTGTAAATAGGGAGGACCCCTCAGGTTGTCACTTGCGGAAGGATGTCTTGACAGTCCGTGCAGTTGGGCAAAATCTACAACGGAACTTTACATGCTGAAGCTGTACCTGGTCTGCGAGGGAGTGGAATACTACGTACTATTTTCGCCAACCTCGTGTTTCTTCAGGTTAACCGGAATATTTACGCGGAAGTTTCTGCATCCAGCTTTCATCGAAATGCGGCTCCTGCGGACAGGAATTGAGCCGGTGGCCTTGCGCTCAGCCGTACAGCGCCACAGATTGCAAGCGACCGCAGCGGGTATAGGGAAGCGACCGTTTTCAGAAGCGCAGAGCAGGAAATCGGCCTTCTCGCGAATGGATGGAACCGCTTCCTGATCTGAATATCTGGAAGGAGCAGGAAAAGGAAGGGGAAGAGCTGCGAAGCAAACATGAGCGAGAGTATTAGAGAGCCAAGCTGCAACGCACTACGCAAGTCTAAACTGATTCGACTGCTTCGCCTGAAAAATTTAGCAAAAGCGCGTAAAGGCCAGCACGGACTGCTTAAGGTTCTACAAAACAAGTAGATTTAGAATAACGTATACGAGCATGCGATGTTGAAAGTGTGGAGAACAGGAAGGTATTACACTGTCCGCGTCTCTGAACCTTTAGAACGTCGCGACGCGTCCTGTGTCACAAGTACAGGCGCAACCAGTAATGCCAGACGTTGAATAAAACAGAAGGAATGTGAAGAATAAAAATGAACTAGTTTCGATTTTCGAAAGGTTGGGTTTGTGCAGGCTGTTAGGCCAAAACTAAAGGATTGACCCGCTCGAGCAGTGCGCGTTGGTGTAATGTTTCATTTTTCTTTGAAAAGCAGACGCGCCTATTTTTATTCGTTCATCATTTGCATGTTTAACTTTTCGCTCTTTCTTTTGCTCTTCTTATTTAACTTCTAGGGCAGTACGGTCACATGTCACGACTTCTCGGTTGCTTCAAACAAACATAACCTTTAATTTTACTATCTTCCAAATGACTTCCTTTGACGAATAAGAGAAGTTACTAAAATATGATGTATTAGGAGGAACTGTTCTTTTTTTTTTTTTCGCCTGAACGGGAATGTTCACGACCCGATTTTGTTCGCAATACTTCTACGCTTTTTTTCCACAATACACCCCCCCCCCCTCACGATTGAATGAAATCCGTGCATAGAATTAATTTTTTCGTTTTATTTTTCAATGTATTCAATTTACAACAGGTTTCAGTCCGGCCTAATCTTTAGCGATATTATTTTAGTTTATAATGCTGGCTGAGCAACTAGGATGTCGTGTGTCATGTTCTTGGTTTACGGCGAAATTCCTATTGCTACAAATACTCACTACAGACGTACAGGAGCGGACAGAAGTAAACGGAGCACGCTATGGACTTGTGACACTCATTACACGCTTCCGTATGAAAATGTGCAGGTGCGGATTCTAATACGCACATGTTGAATTACTTCTGCTGCGACAGGCGCCACTGCACTGAGAACAGAATAGCGTGCTGCGTTTACTCATACACGCACCTGTAGGTCTTCGCAGTTAACAGGTGGGACAATCAATTCAGGAAGAGTGCAAAGCGACCAGTCGGAAACATGGTCTGGAAATTCTACTGGCTGGACATGGGACTTTTGCTTTCATTTTTAAACATGTAAGTTTTGATGTAGTTATCAAGTTTCATTTCATTTAGCTAAATAAAATTAATATGATGCCGGGCTACCTACTAGCCGAACAGTTAACTCTTTTGAATTTGTAGCTAATACGCTTAAATGCCGTAAATGTTCGCCTAAGTGAAAGCTGGCTGAAATTAAATAAACATGCAGTCACTGATTCTCATGAACCAAAGTAGATTTTAAAGTTTTATATAGCTCCAAAAGGCATTAATTTCATGTATTTTACTGTAATTAAAACTGCGCGCATGCATTCTGTGCTTGACACTTTTGATAAATGCAGTAATTTTCTGCTTAGCTTTCATATTCATTATTGGAAAAGTAAAATAGGCGGTCTCTTCTTTCCTTTAGTGCACTTTTTGGTTTGGTACAAATGCTTGCCGATCGGCAAAGGCTTTTAACCTCTATAGATACATTAGTGCCACTCTTGATGTAATTCGTGATGCATTTCCTTCGAAAGAAGGTTTTCCTCGACTCTTTCCTGAAACAGAAGAGGCAAGCTCGCTAGCCAGTACATTAGGCTATCGTTTTATAACCTTCTAGTAATGGACCCCTTCTATCTACAAGCCAGCTATGCAGCCATTTCAAAATAAAGCAGATATGGAATCCACAAGTTTGCAATTGAAAGTATGAGGCCACAAATTTTTACGAGCTCCGCAGCTTTTAAACTGCAGTGTCGGATGCTTCGGAGGCAAAAAGTGCTGGATGTTTGCCGGAAGGATGAACGCTTCCCAATCTGTTCGCTGAACTGAAAGTTGCAGGGAGGGGAAATTCGTTCAACTAAAACACATCCGCAGTGAACACATTCAAAGTTGCATCAGAGGATTTCGCAAGAGATCATGTGAGCGAAAAGTTCTTTTAAGTGACCTCCGTTCAAATTGTATTTTAGTATAGTAACATAGGCCCCTGTTTTTCCTTGATCCTGACAAAATGCGCCTTTTTTCACCCCTGGAAAAAGAGTACACTGTACCCATATCGTTCACCGAATGGTTCATCTCCAGGGTATCTAGACTGCCGTGCACCGCTTCTCAGAGGATGCGACGACACTTTTCGTACGATTCATGCTAACTATACCTCGTGTGCATGTGCGGGACCGAAACTCCTACTTCAACGTGTGCCAGTCGCGGCGTCCTCCGTGGTGAAGTGGCAGTGGCAGGCCAGACGGCCGGGGACATAACGACTACACATAGCCGCATTTCAACGCCCTCGTTTCCTCCTTTGTGAGAAAGGCCATCGATGAATGACAGCTGCTGCGCACTCCGTTGACAAGCACTCCATTCACTGCATAGAGGCCCCGCAGTGTTGGCCTTGGTTGGGTGGCGCTTTGCCGCTCCGACATCGGTCGCGCGGGGCACCATTACGTATGCAGTCCTCAAAGGAGACCCCGTGGCGCTCTTGTCCGGCCACCGTTATCATAATGAACTCATTCTTGCGCAACAACGGTCCACTAGCTCCTGACTTTAGCTCAAAGCGCGGCCACCTTTAAGTTTCGCAAAGGGGCCGGTGGGGAGCAATTTGTCTTAGCTCGTTCGCTCTATGCTTGTTTTCTTTTGCCTAATATGCTGAAGCAACGTTAGTGACGGTTCAAAAGCCGGTACGGATAGCCCAGTGGGAGGCCTGGCTGTTATGACCGGACGGGTTCGAATTCTTGCAGATCAAAGACGCCATTTGCATACTCGACTGAGAATTAGCGTGTCAATTATCCCGCCTCCTGCGTGGGAGACCGACAATTTAGCTCAGGGTCCCTCCGAGCAGAGCTTCTTTTGCTTGCTTTTAGTAGACACGTTTCTCGGTTTATTTTTTCGCGTCGGGAGGTTTCCAATTTGCTCTAATTACTTGTGTAGGCCGAACGTGTGTGATTGTCAGGTCACCTTGCTTTATCCACCGCCCTATCTGTCCTTGCGCCGCATGGGCCTACATCCTCAATAATGATGCCCTGGCGGGCCAGTCTTTCTCGCCTGCCCTCAGCCGATCGACCTCGGTGGACCCCTGGCAACGCGACTGAGGCAGGCCAACTGCAAGCAAAACGAAAAGATACGAGGCGCATGCAACTATGCTCGTTCCAAGCCAACACAAGCAAGACAAACAACGCAACACGCAAAGGAAGACAGAAAGTATATATCTGATATGCAACCGATTCCCTGTCATTTCCGCGAGCGCGCCGAGAATGCCCGGGTGGATAAGGCAACCTTCGGTACGCTTTCGTACTGACCGTTCCTTATCGAGCTAGGTGCAGAACTACATGGTCTGACGCGCACCGTCATCATTTCTGAGACTGGACCACAGACTCTTGAGCGTAGCCAAACATTTCAATACACGTCGGGGTCAGACTGTAACATTATCGTTCCGTGTAGCCCAGTTGCAAACTTAGAGCGCCCTCGCGAGCAGCAGAGTTGGCCCACCGCTGCGAACGCCAAGGCTGAGTAGGCGCGTTTCTCCTGGAATGCGTGGCCCGGTCAGCGCATAAGCGCGAGCAACGGCCGCTGTGGGCGACTGATCGCCGGCACTTCGAAGCGGTAGATATTAAAATGGACTCGTTATTTATGCGTTAATATATTCCCGACCTGGCCACACGCGATAGGAGCAAGGGGGGCTACCTGGCCGGAAACACGCGCTTGGCTGTGAACAGCAAGTTCGAACTATCTCACATAGCGTTGGTGCAGCATTGGTAGCCGATAACGGATGCAGCGAGGCGTAAACCAGGGACAGGGAGGGGCATTTCATTTTAGAGTGGTAGGCAAAGATGTCCTTCGAAATAAAAGCCTTGCGTACTTTTAAATGCGGCACATGAGTGAGTGAAACAAACAAAAGTGCTGAGTGGTTGTGTCAGTCGTCCACTCAGTGGCATAATCCTGCTGCTTTCTGTGCATAAACACTGCTCTTAGCGAAATAAATGGACCCCTTTCACGCTCAGATTCCCTGTCCACGTGTGTGGTTATGACCTTCCAAGGCCTTGTCGACGAGGCTGAAACTAACTACAGACTTTGCGCTTCGGGCTCGCGAGCTCATCTACAGACGCAAAACTGGGCAGGGAGTGATTAAATCAGGAAGTGCTGGTTCCAAGTCGTGAGCTGTGCCTTTACAGTAGTTGCTCAGAATTAAACAAAATGACAGAAAAAGAACTCATGGACACGGAAACCAGGAAAATGCGGAATTATTCAGGGTAGCCAGCCATTATCTCAAAGAATACGGAATCATAAAGGAGCAGCGCGTGACACGTCTACGGCTGGCCGAATATCAAAGAACGCGACCGGCGTCCTTCCGCCGCCTCTTTTGTGGAAAATACGTGCTGCTAGATCCAGCATGGATAACGCAAAGCTGGCGTAAAAAGCAGGTCGCGCTGTCGCTTAACTATACTTGTCGGCGCCTTTTCCGCTCATGCCTTATTTCCCCGCAACACCTGTGGTTACCTTACACGCGACAACCGGCGAACCGGCTAGTCCCACTCGCAGAGCCATACCTGCGTACCGGAAGAAAGGTTTTGCAACTATCTTTTCTTCTGGTCACAAGCACAGGTGCTCACCCACAGCTATGCCGTCGGGATCGTCACTTGGCTACCGATCCCCACCCGCTGTTCGCGGTTCCATCCAGCAGGTACAAGAGAACGACAGTAAGCGTGGCAACCGAAACCACGCTGCCACAAAAGTCACCCGTTCCGAGCATACGAGCGCGAAGAGGTGCAGCGGCGGCGTATACTCACGGTGTTCCTCATAGTGATCGGAAGGAAGCTTCGTGTGGAGGCTTCCCGGCGCGCTGTTCGCATTTATAGTGTCCCGCTGCGTGCGGTGGGCGGGCACTGCTGCGCCGACCCCTGGGCACGCTGGGGCGCTCGGGGAAAGTTCGAGCGCCACTTTTCCAAGGGCCCCGCGACCCGTCTTTTCTTTTCCCGGTGGCTTTATCGTTCCGCTCGCGGAAGTCGAGCATGACCGCCGGCAGAGCCCTCCCGAGTCGGTGCCGCAGACGGTCGTCCCCAACACGGCGACGTGTGGTGCATTGATTGCCTTCAATGTCACGTCGGCGGTGAGAGGTGGCCGCGCACCCAAACAGATAGGCATCGAGCGGTGCGATACGGGCGTATTTATAGTGGGAACTCTCGCATCGCGATCTGGTACGCGACAGGCCGTGTTTTTCTCTGCCACAACAGTTTGCGCGGCGCGTGCTTGTAAAGTTTCCCGTCAATTATTTGGGCTCTCAGTGTCCTGCTCCGATGCCCAGAGCCTCGCGATGCTGACGATATCTGTGAAATGGCGCGTCTCCTTCACCGGCACCTTCATTCGCATGCTTATGAACTTCTTGCTCCTCTGCCTAGAGAAGAAGGGTTCGTATCAATTTCGTTCCTTAATATCTGACAGCACAAGCTTATAGAACAAGTGGGGGTTCGTATTCGAACCGTGAACGAGAAAACTTCCCGTCCGTTTTGTAAGCCTGCAATACACGTATTCCAAGGAAGGTTAAAACTGACAGCAGAGTTAACTACATAACACGGTAGCATATGAGCTCATGTTTTGTTTTTATCCGTCGCATACACTACGCTAACTGAGCGCCTTATCTTCTTAAATCTTTTTATCTCGTGGCATTTCAGGTGAAATGAATATTTTAGGCCGAATTTGTGAGCCTTTATTACGTAAGAGAGCTTGGTTCGCTGGTTCTTGGTTCCCTGCGAAAGTATTAATTATGCCTGGTACTAAATACACTAATAAAACCCCTATGATTGTGAAATTATATAATTTGTCAGAAAGAACACAAGCAATGCAACAAAAGCCTGCGAACATTTTCTTCGGTGGACAGTCATGGACAAAAGCTTGCGGGATGCGGATCGACAGAAAAAAAAAAGTCAATATATCGGTGATCAGGTAATGTAAAAGAGCATCAATTGGTCGAAATTAACCCAGAGCACGCCAATAGGGCGCGTCTTATAACCCACAGTGTTGCTTTGGCATAAAACAACCCATCAACCTGTTGCCTAGACTTGAGCGTTTAGTTTCTTTTTCTATTCTGATGCTTTTTTATGCCAGTGGTACTCTTGCACTGCAGCGTGATAGCATGTTTTCAAAGGAATTATTGTTTGCGTTGCTGCGCAACGAATTGAGCGAGAATACGACCTTCGACATAGAAGTCGGGTGGTTTAAAAACGACACCAAATTCAAGCGAGGCGCCATCCACGCCGGACAAGATCGGAGTAGCTGTAAACGAGCAATATAATATACAACATAGTCGCCCCAAACTCTGCTAATGAAACCAGACTTGCTCCTTCAAGAAAATAAAAAAACCCAGGTAGCTGCGTAATTTGCGAGATGCATTTCCTCATCAAATAGGAAATAAAGAGTAAGACAGTGGGAGGAGAACAGGTTATTGAGGGAAACACAAAGGCATCATAAACGATGCATTGGAAGATTAAGGTGGTAGAGTAATGCGTCAAGCGCCAGTGCGTTGCTGGCGCTGGTTAATAATTGCCAGTAACCCCGCCCAACACAGGCATGGGCGTAAGGTACCCCGCATAACAGTTTGGCGGCAGCTGTCGGCGCACTGAAGGTCGCATGCCGATCTGGCTTCGACGTCGGAGACCCATTTGGCAGCCAGTCCCGCACCGCCCGTTAAAGGGCCTCTGACGGCGATACGTCGCACACCTAAGCTCGTGCGCGAGGAAATTTGGAGGTCACGAGTACGTTGCGGTGACGGAGGGGCCTTCGACAATGCACGCTTGCAGGGACTGATATCGGCATTTTCTCGTGAATAACATACGCGTTATACAACCGGTCCTTGGAATGACAGCTAAACGGGTCACCGGCATTCCCCGAGCCGAGTGCAGAACAGAAGGCTGCCCGAAATCGACAGTGCACATTACTGGCCAGTAACAGACTAACTGTCTCTGCCGAAAGGCGGGGCAGTGTTTATTGTACGCTGCCCTTCCCGGTATTTTCGCTCGCGGCATTTCGTCCCGTCCACAGGCTCGGGGACTCGCCACAATTCGCCGTGTCTCAGTAGCAGGTTCACGTGAGAAAAGCGTTAATGAGAGTGTCTTCTCGTCTTCACGACCTGCGTGTGTTTACGCTGAAAAGTTGCATCTCTGTATTGCCAACTCGCCCAAGCCGTCACGCTCCTCAAAACAAACGCTGTTACTCAGATGATCCCTCCAGCTCACTTACGCGTGAGGAAATTCGCATTACGTGCCAGGCGCAGTGCGGAACGTCCACCGAACAAAGCAACTGCGGCAATGATTGTGAGAAACAAAGAAATTTCTCAATTTTCTGGTTGCGCCAAGCGCGACGAAGAAAAGTTAGGCTTGTTTGCCCCTGCGCCAAAAAAAAAATATCGAAAAAGGAAAAAAGAAAACGGGGAAAGGCAGCAAGATTGAGAAGAAGAGCATCCGCGGATCGCTGCCGTGAAGAGGGGGTTGGATTTAAAGGGACACAAATATGACCAGGAGGCGAAAAAAATTGAATGGTCACATGCATGACTCACGTGAACTAAAGTTCTACAGGAAATATAGCACAGGCGCTCCAATCTTCCTACGCACATTATATTTGTAAGATTCGAACCTACACATAAGCCCTAAGGGCGCCGTGGTAGAGGTTTGCATTGGCTTATGGTTTATGGGGCTTTAACGTCCGAAAGCAGCTCGGGCTATGAAGGACGCCGTAGTGGAGCGTTCCATATAATTTCAACCACCTGGGGTTCTTTAACGTGCACTGACATCGCACAGTACACGAGACTCTAGCGTTTCGCCTCCATCGAAATTCGACCAGCGCGGTCGTGATCGAACCCGCGTCTTTCGGGTCACCAACCGTGCACCATAACCACTGAGCCACCGCGGTCACAGGTAGAGGTTTGTGTATTATTTAGACCGCCTGGGCTTCTTCACCACGCAAAATGTCAGTCCATAAATGTCTTTTCATTCTGTCTTCCCCGAAGTGCGGCTGCGGCAGCCTGGTGTCAAATCTGCGACCTCGCGATAAACAATGGTAGCCGCCAAGTGGCGGCGGCAGGTATATTTACAGCGATAGCTGTACGGTCTACGTTCTTCGGCACGCGCGTCGGCCGTCTGTCAAGAAAACCGAGGCGCCTCATAGCGGTCCCGCCGCGAAGCAGCAATGAGAATGGGCCTGCACAAACGTTGGCCTGCACTCTTGTGTGCGCGCGTCGGGAATAAAACTTAAAACAGCGAAAAAAGAAGGTATGGCGGCCAGAAAAAAATTCAGAGGGCTCCTAAGACTGCTTACGTGCTGTGGAGGCGGCATCATTACAGTGTGTCATCGTGAGCATTAGACCTGGACGCAGGATGCGCAGTGATAAATAAAACGAAGACGCGCCTCGGAACACTGATTCCACAAAACGCCGAATCCACAAAGGTCCGAGTGAAACACTAGGACAGTTGGTTCGAATGCCTGTCGCGAACTAGCCTCCAACCTGACTAAGAGACGTATGCTATATGCAACGAGAAATCGTATGACACCATCCGCGACGCTGTGCGACGAACGGTACGAAAATTGGGTTTTGAGGAACGGAAGTGGCGCAGTTGCTGTCTCACATCTCGGTGGACACTTCAACAGTTAACAGAAGAGGTAAAGAGTCTGGGATGGCATACAATTGAAGGTGCATAAGCTGACGGTTAAAATCCCTTTTGTAAGCTAGCCTTCACCTTGATTAGCATATGTAAGCTATATGCAACGAGAAATCGTATGACACCTCCCGGAACGCTGTGCGACGAACGGTCGCTCGCAGTCTCGGCACGAATGTAGTCGGGGGATACTAGCGCCACATTGAGGTCAGCCAGTGTGGGTATATATAGGCTAACGGAACGTATATGATTATCTGAAATGGCGGTGCTCAGCTTGCTGTGTGCCTAGTAAGGCTGCTTTATTTATTTATTTATTTATTTATTTATTTATTTATTTATTTATTTATTTATTTATTTATTTATTTATTTATTTATTTATTCAGAATGCCGCATCGCTGGAAGGCACACAATGATAAAAAGTTCTCCATAATGTACATGAATACATGACTTAACAACAACAAACACTAAAATCAAAATTACTGGAAAACGTACAGAGAGTGCAAGAGCAATGTAGAACAATACAAAAAGGAAAAATGTGAAAACAAAAGACACTCCAAGAAACTCAATGAATAAGGCAATATCAGGTGCATCCATCACTTCGTTCGGGAGCTGGTTTCAGTCGTTAAACGTGTTAGGAAAAAATGAATATTCGAACACATTATAATTTCTAACAGAAGGTCTAATCTTGTTAGCATTGTCTCTCCAGCCGCCGCGGTGGATCAGTGGTTATGGCACTCGGCTGCTGGCCCGAAAAACTAGATTCGATCCCGACTGCGGCGGTCGAATTTCGATGGAGGCGAAATTCTATAGGCCTGTGTGCTGTGCGATGTCAGTGCACGTTAAAGAACCTCAGGTGGTCGAAATTTCCGGAGCCCTTCACTACGGCGCCCCTCATAGCCTGAGACATTTGGGACGTTAAACTCACATAAACCAAACCAAACCATTGTCTCTCCTAGAAAGAGACGTTAACGCACACTTAACTTCCTAAAGCTAGGCCTAATGCTCGGCCTAATGCTCGGCCTAATGCTAGGCCTGATGCATGGCCTAATGCTAGTCAAATAGAGGTTTGATTTCAGTGATGAAGGAGAATGCTTAAAATTTAGCTGAAAAAAAGTGGAGGAGACGGTAAGCTTTGCCAGTAACTAAGTTAATATGATTGGGCCAGTCAAGAGTTTCAGTAACCGCAACTCTGAGGTATTTAACTTGTTCTGTGCTTTTAAGTGCAATATTATTTACGTTATATGCACTGGGGAATTTTATCTTTTTTCTTGGTAAAGTGCGCATGATAAAATTCTCGGGTATTCAAAGTCATCTGCCACTAAATCATTAATATAAACAAGAAATAAAAGCGGCCCAAATATAGGGCCTTGAGGCCCTCCCGATAGCACGTGCATTGGAGCCGATGTCACCCCGTTCAGAACAACCTGCTGTTTTCGCATGTGTAAATAATCCTTTAACCAGCCGATAGTATTTCAGGAATGCAGAAGGAAGATAATTTTCAGCAGAGCAGATTGAGCGGGACGACATCAAATGCTTTTCGAAAGTTTGTGAAAAGTGCATCTATTTGTTCACCATGGTCCAAACTGGATGCAATATTATGGGTAAATTCCGTTAGTCGCGTAACGCACGAGAAGATGGAGCGAAAACCATGCTGAACTGAGGCAAAAAAAATGTTTTCTTGAAAATGCTTCATAAGATTAGAGCAGAGGACATGTTCGAGCCTCTGACGGACGTTAAAGATACTGGCCTGTGATTGGGTGCATGTACACGATTACCCTCGTTAAATATGGGAGTCACGTTGGCTGTCTTCCAATTTTCAGGCAGTTTTTGGATTTCTAGAGATTTTCTGAATAATATTACTAATAAAGGAGCTACCTGTCTTGAACAGCGTTTAAAATTGAGATTTGAAATGCCGTCGGGTCCATGAGCTCAATGCGGACTCACAACAAGGCTTGCACTCCGGTCTCGCTCACGAGAATGCTTTCCATTTGCGGTAATCGTGTCTCTGAAATGGCAACGCTACAGGATTTTGTAAACACTGAACGAAAATACTTGTTGAAAAATTGGGCTTGAGTTCTGTCATCTCTGATATAGGTTTCCATAATTTACGATGGCTAGGATTCCAGTACTGTCCTTATTGCTCTTAATATACCACCAGGATTGGTTTTGATTTTATCTGTCAAGGCTGATAGATATGCATTCTTCGTAACCTTTAATTCCTTCTTAAGTTTTGTGTCTATTTCTCTTAGCCTTGTGGGCAAGTAAGGGTTTTTTGTCTTTCGGTATAATTTATAAATGCGAGATTTGATGCCATCATCCTATTATCCCAGCCGTTGCTGGGATTTTCTGTACCATCTGCGAGTACACACACTAACACACGCTGCCGGCTTTTCTCGTAATGCGACAAGTAATGCTTTCGCATTAATAGGAGGCGGGAGGAGCATTTTGTGTGTGCACACTGAGAATACACAGCAACCGACAGCACTTTTATGGCGAGGCCACGTGTTCCTAAGGAGCGTGAAAACACGCAGCGCGCTTTTATATGCCAGAAAAAAAAAAAAATCCCGCGTTTCGAGAGGTACCCGTGGCGGGGCGGAGTCACTAGCCTTTCGCCTCACTCGGCAATCGTCGCAAAGCTGTGCACGGCGCGTCTAGCCGGTAGTAGACCACATAAACCACGCCTCAGAAGCAGGCATGGCAGTAATTGAATTACTGTAATGATATTACAGTAATTCAATTACTTTTGTAGTGGCCTGTGATTAGTGAAAGGTCGGCTGCGGTGGTATTTCGCGGGATGACTGCCGAATATGTGCTTCGTGTTTGGAGAGAGGTTGCTGTTTTTTTTTTACTCTCGTAAGTAGATTTTTTGTATGCATGAAAACGAAAAGTAATTTGAAAGTAACCGCAATGTAATGGGGGGGGGGGGGGCAATACTTTTTGCGAGCAGTAATTCGTAGAATAATTCAAATACATTTGCGTGATTTTAGGAAATTAATCAGTTCAGCAATTTAATTCCTCTTCAGAAGTGTTTTTGCCATGTATGCTTACAAGGGGTGACGGGGGGGGGGGGGGGGGGGATACGCTGCGCTTGTCTCGCGAGTGAGTCTTCTGAACAATTTGCAAGCAAAACATTCCTACGCATATAAGCCAACCGGGTTTCCATCCTCAGTGTTTTCATATCTTCTCAATTTATTTGCCCTGTAGTAGCCACCGTTATTCCAGACATTCATATATGCCACAAATTGTTCCTTGTGTTTGTTTCCTTATTAGTGCAACTTTCGCCACGACCTATCACTCGCCTAAGACTGACTTTGCAATTCAACTGAGTACGTTTCCACTCAGCCAGCTGTAGCTATCGCGTCACTCCAGGTTTAACCAGAGCTAACCACCGCCAATTTTTTCACTTCTTCCTACATAAATAAACATACAGCTTTGGTTAAAAATATGAAGCCCAAGTTGTTTGCCTCCGTGCAATGTAGTGGGGCTGCATTTGCATCGTCATCGTTCCAAATTTCTCTGTCTCCAGCCCTACAAACCTTGGGACTTCAAGGGTGTCAGAGGGCATCCACTTGACGGCCTTGAAATAAAACCCTTGGACAACGTATTTTTGACTAAGGCTCTACCAATGTATTCATTAAACAGGTTTTACGCGAAGCATAATAACATCACCAGACACCGGAAACTAGAAACTGGAAGCCCGAAATTCGTTCGCGGTCACAGCACCACTGGGTGCGTTCCAATTATCTGGAGGTCTGACAAGACGTCTAGTGTGACGTCTAGGAAGCCGTCTACGTGTCCACATATTGGAACTTATCTACTGCTCATGCCGCCTCGCGGCATAAAAATGTAACTAAAGCTTATGAACAGTTATACAGTAATTTCTCTTAAACTTTGCAATGACGGTCATTAAAAACACGCTTTCAACAGTTTGCACATTTTTTGCTGCGATAATTTTGCACGTAAATCAGACTGGCGGCAGCGCCTATCGGTCGGTCTACCCGTAGCAGTCGGTAGTGCCCGCTCTCTGAAGACGACACTAAAATATGTCATTATTCTTTTATTATTGATGCTGTTGTTGTTGTTGTCCTGAAGAGGATAATGCTCCTCGAGCGTGCTCGTCCAGACGGCCCTGCAAACATAAAAAAGGAATGCGAAAGAAAGCAAACACAAAATTAATATGCGCGAAAGGTGATACTGCAACAGAAAAACAAATGCGTGCGTTTAAACCTGCTGCCTGCCGTACGTGGCACTCGGCGACGGCGAAAACCCTAAATGCAGCAGCGAGCTTTAATCCTGCACGGACTAAAATCAATTCGCAGCATGCCGGTGTTCAGAGACTGTAGAGATAAAAAAGAATGTGCACGAAAGAGTTGATGCAGCTAATACAGCAACAGAAAAACACATTTGTAAACCGTTACGCCAGCCGCCTTAACGCCGGCGAAGAACCCAACGACAGCGACGAGTTTTAATTCAAAAAATCAAGGCGCTAAGAGCCGGCATCGTCAGATTATAAACAGACCATGTAAACAGACCGGCAGCGTCCACTGCTGTAGCAAATCTCACAACCGCACGATTCTCTCCTGCGTGAATCACTGCTAGGATTCGCACGTCAACGAAGACTGCTTAATTATCCACTAGTTTGCATACCAATTAACTTAAAGGAATGACTCACACTTCAAAGACGGTGCCTATTCATACTCCGGCTGCAGTCCGACGCCCGCAACAGCACGACTCGCTCATCCGCGTACATCAGCTCCGCCATCTTTAGAGAGGAAGTTAGCCTGCCTGCATCGATGTAGACTTCGGCGAAGCAGTCATCTTGGACGGCTTCGTGAGAAATGGAACGCGTCCCAAGATGACGGCTGTCTGGCTAGACGTCTAAGCAGCCGTCTACTCGGAGGTATTGGAACGCGCCCATTGAGTCGCTAGAAACTGCTCGTGGCCACTCGGAGCTCGGAACCAATGAGCACTCGGTGCGCGCGCTCTTGCCAGCCTTCCTCTAATCTTAAGTGCTTCCCGACGTGTCATGAAACAAGAGCCAACTACGTCGCGGGATCTGACACCAGCGGAGAAGAAGAGTGTCGCGGCTGCTGAACGGAAGCGGCGGTCTCGTCAGAACCCTGCGATACAAGAACGTGACCTCGCAGCAAAGCGCCAAGCGCGACAGTGTGATCCCCCAGCGAATGCGAAGGACGCTGAGCGAATGCGACGGAAGCGGCAGGTAGACCAAGAGCTGCGACAGCGAAAGGCTGTGAAGCCAAACGCGCGAAGCGCTGCAGAGCTGAGGTGAGACGCGCGATTAAGTAGCAGTAACGTTCCTTATTCTATCGCTACACGTACGCCGAGAGGTTGCCTGTGCGTGGCTGCGAGTTTTTTTTTGCGTCATGTTTTGCTCAATATACGAAATAATCTGTTAGATGGTGAGAGCGAACTCAGCGTTGAGGCAGAGCATGCTGACAGGGGCATAGGTACGTGACACGAGGGACATGCGCACAGGGTGCATTCGCTCTAGTGACACTACTGGTGCTCGCAGCACTAGTGCTATAGAACATTGTTCGCTATAATTCGCTATAATTAGCTGTAGAACGTCCTGCGTAGTGGGTGCCATTTTTTTTTTCAGGGACCCATATGCCTTGGCATTAGCATATCATGCTTGTGCTTTCGTAAGGCTTTCTGACGGGCCTAGTTGGTACATAATCATTTCTGATAGGCTGTGCACTAAAAAAGCCGTTCACAGAAATAAAAGGGGTAGAGACGACAGGAAAGAAGCTCTGGCTTTTTTACTGAGTTAATGAGTGGCTACATCGACTAACGTAGAGGCTAAGGACCTCGGCCCATATTGCGTGCGCATGAGAATTATGCCACACTGTGCCAAATTAACTGGCAGGAATAATTGTTTTGGGTTCTTGCGGTTCGTGTAATGAATGCAAACTTCGATGCAAGTCTTCGGTCAATCCATATAAAATATCGGCACTCAGGGCTTTGCACATCTACAGAGAAGCGAATCTCACAGAAATCGGATTACGGCCTCTCGACGTGTGTTCGAATGAACACACCAGGCGAGTCCCGCTGGCTGTCATTGTCTGCTTTCTGGAATAACGTTGCTCAGTTCTTCTGGCGTAGAGAAATGCGAAGCTGCGCTTTCTAGCTTAGCGTCCATTCGTCCCTAAATGTGGCCTCCATCGCAAGTCATTTTGATTCGCAAACTTTCAACGACAGCTATAGTTATTCCCCTCCCCCGAAAAAAAAGAAGAGTTAATTTGCCCTTGGGGGACTGGAAACGACGGACTTTGTGGCATTGTCAGCAGGCACTGTATCCATGGCAATGATGTCATGTGCGACCTAACTGTACGCGCGCCAATCAGCGTGGCGCATTGCAGTGACGTATATGTCATGCGTGACGCCCCTTCATGTTGACCTATCAGTGTAGCCTGGTGTTACGCTGGCAACGACTACGATCACACGAAAAGGATTGTTTACCAACTCTGGAGATTGCACAATGCTGTCGGCCTACTGTATACTTTACCGCTTTAAGGGGGGGGGGGGGGGGCTTTTATGACGGGTTCCGAAGAAGATAGTCTCGCATATGTGTCACGCATCGGGGAAGCCAGCACATACAAATGTGGCAGAGGTACGCAAGAGTCCGGGTAAAAGAGAAGTTCCAGGTGATGCGTTTAATTACTCGCAACACTCGCTTTGCAAATTCTGGCCAACCAGCTCAGCATATGATCCTTTTCCCAAAGTGGCTGGCACGAATTGGCGCATTGCTGCTGAAAGCTTTTTTGTGCCCTGTGGTCGGAAGTGCGGGCTCGATGACTAAACATGGCATATGAGGTTTCCTATTTCATTTTCGGCCCAATAGTTCGTTGTTGTTAAAAGTTGTGTTTATGCACTAGTTACCGCGGTGTGTCCCTGCTCACGAAACAAGCAAAATACGACAAAAGAATCGCATATCTTTGACAAGCTGGGTCAAGAGTTTAAAGTAAGTATTTTTTTTACGCCGTACATTCATTTATCGCGACTTCTCGTGCGTGTATGCTTAGTCTGCGAAAAGGTTTTATGGGCTTGAAATATATATTCTTAAACCGGCTTGTCAGAACCCCAGATTACAGAACGTACGCAGCCTGCGGCGAATTATTTCAATAATGTGACTTCGAGGAAAGCGGAACTCCATTTTTATAGTGATAAAATGTTTCCCGAGCAGTCGCAGCACTCCAAGAAGAAAAAGAGGAAGGAAAAAGTGACAATGGTTTGCAGTTCTTAACAGAAGGCAATCACTCGCGAAGCGAAAAAAGTAGTTTAAAGCCAGAATAAAGTATTCTATTTGGTCTTCCTATATTTCGTCTCTAACGCTACAAACTTTTCCAACAACAAAAAATAGATAAAGAGGAACCTCTCTGCGGTTAGGACCTCAACTAATGTCACAATAACAGGCGATGCATGGTTGCACAGACGACGCGTCACGCGTTGCCGCTGCGCCGGATATGATTACGCAAAAGGCGCCACACCCATGCTTGCGTATACAGCTTAGACTTATCACGAAGTCGCCACTGAACCCAACATAACAGCACTCAACGTAAACTTCCGCCTGCCCGCATTCCGAAAAAAAAAAGACAAGGAGGAGGGGGCAGTTTTCGCACAAGCGTGGGAGAAAAACTAAAAACGTTTTTTTTTTTTTGCGCCCCAAGGCGACAACGCTCCCCGTTTTCTGGTTTATCGGGGCCGTGTAGCACATTCATTAACGAAGGACAATGGCAGCATTTACGAGGAGAAGCGTTCTGACTTGTATCTAAACGGGTGGCAAGTGCAGTGGCTATCTCAAGGCCATCTGCGTCTTGTTCTTGATGTTGCTGCAGTTAAGGTCTCTGTCCTTACAGGTGTTTTATCATACCGCTGAAGGCTGCTAGTTAACGACCACAGGAAGCAGTGCAGTGAGTTTCGCGCCTTCTGCGCGATCCAAGAAGTCTTTATTATTTTTTTTTTGTGTGCCCTCGGCTTGGCACCTTGCAGAATATTCAGTTTACATTTCGGCAGTCGTCGAGCAGTACTTCGGAGTATTTTCTGACGTTTGTGAGAATTTCTTGCTTGAATATAGGCTGAATTTTCTGTAATTGCTGAACACTGAGGCATTTGAATATGTCACAGGAGTACCGTAGGTATAGCAACAAAAGAGCCTGAAACATCGATTTTTGAACATCCTGGCTTTATCACGAATACTAATGTTATGGCACGTAGGTGGTAAAATCACTTCCCTGTCTGTAGTGGTGTGGTAAATTGTTGGTGACCGTGAAAATGAGAAGCAGAGTAAATAAACCTAAATAAAAGCTCACGTAGATGGAGCCAAGCCGCAACCATAATGTATCCACACTAATAAATACAAAAAAAGCTTCTAGAGGCCTGTGTACTGTGCGATGTCAGTGCACGTTAGAGAACCGCAGGTGGTCGAAATTTCCGCAGCCCTTCACTACGGCATCCCTCGTAGCCTAAGTCGCTTTCAGACGTTAACGTCCCCCCCCCCCCCCCCCTATAGAAAAACAAATAAAAAAGCACAATTCTTGCGTGCTAAAGCTTCACCTATGCATTGAGGAACGCTACTCCGTATTAATTTCGACTGCACGAGGTTCTTTAACGCACACCGAATACTCAGTATGCAAGCTTTTTTTTTCATTTCGCCTCCATCTAAATGCGGCCACAGTGACCAGGATCAAACACACCACATTGTTCCCCCGTAGAAGTAAAACTGGTATGGAACGGTATATCAGGTTTAATGTCCCAAAGTGAGAAATCGGCAATGATGGCCGCCGTAGTGGAGGGGTCCGGATTTATTTCGACCACCTATGGTTATTTTACGCGCACTGATATCACACAGCGCATGGGCGTCTTGCATTTCGAATTCATCGAAATGCGGCCGCCGCGGCCGGGATTGAGCCTGTGTACTCGGGCTCAGCAGCCGAGCGCTCTACCGCTGGGCCACCGCGGGTGGTTGGAGTAGACCTGTAAAGAATGACGTCAATGAGATAGAACGGCCTGGAGAGTTAAATCCGCTATTGGGTAGAGTTAAAAGTTTTCTGATTTTTTTAAATATGAATTCTGATGTCTTGTAATGCGCTGCTTATTTTCTTAACTTCGATATTCTCGCAGGCAACGCCAGAAATGCTTATAAGAACCATTAAGAAAGTCTATTAGTTGTCACGTCATCCAGTCACTCTAGCGCACATGGTAAAGAGATTCATTGCTACTGGCTTTTGTAATGAAGCTTTTTTTTGACGCGCGGTCTTGCTCCCCTCCCCCCCCCCCCCCCAAAAAAAACAGAAAAAAAAAACAGGCGTCGTACGTACAGGTATAAGTTCCCGGTAGTCCAAGCTTGCAACCATGAGTTGAGCGGTGTGCTGTTCACCTAATTCCACCACCAGCACTGTACACCCTTCAATGTCGGGCGTCGCGCCTGCAAGCGGCGAGAAAAATCAGCCTTTTTGTTCATTTCGTGTTCCTAAAACTTGTGCTTTCAACTGGAAGTCAGCCGCCTCTGCGCTGCTTTAAAAAAAGTAAACATAAACCTTTCACGCATTCAATGTGGTTTAGACGGAGAGCAAATAACCAACTGGGAAAGTAGGGCGCTTGTAATCATGTTGACAATCATCTGGCTGGCTACTTGCAGAACGAAAGAGGGAAGAGTGAACAATGGCAAGGCAACGAAAGAGAAGTAGGGTGGCAAGAACGCGCCACTACTTTGTAATTGCTTGGCGAAGCGTATTTGTGTTTGTGAGTGCCTGAATCTGTCTCGAAGGTGGTAGCCGAAAACAATGGCGCAGTTTATAATTGCCGCACGTGGAGGCGTGCCGCTGATGCCGGTCGCTACTGGCGCAATGGCGTGCCCGTCGCATGAGGCCTATGCGTTGGTTACGCAAGGTGATATAATCTTAGTGGTTCCTTGACGAATAAAACGAATATCAGCGGTGCATGCCAGTGTGTGTTACGTGCCAATGCGATAACTAGGCGTACTGAACAGCATAGTGAGCAAGCAGGCATTAGAACATGAAACACTTAAAATAGGCGATTGATGTGAAATATGTGCACCGTGATAGCACATCGCTTGCGCCCCTGAAATGAACTTGCCGTTTAATGTGCGCACGTAATCAACTTACTCAGAAGTATTTTGTGTTTCTACTCACTCTAAGTTCGGAAATAAGTGCATTTTATTTATCTTGATTGCCACCAGTAGCGCTCCCTTGCAAGTAAATACACGCGTAGCCCCTGCGGTCGCCTTCCGTCCCGACGTGCTTTCTTTCGTCGTCGCCGCTTGGAATGACGAATGCCTAGGTCGGGTTTTCCCATTCGTGCGCCAGTGCTTGCGGAACACAAGGAAACCCAAGCGCGTCCGTGTGCCGGATCCTTGAGAGACCGCCCGGCGGCCGCGCCCGGGGCGGCGCCAGCCCCTGAGCGCGTCTGTGATCGGAGTCGCTCGGCGCGTTTCTGCTTCGCGCGCTTCCGGAAAAGTGGCGCCCCGAGACCCCCTGTCCGCTGAAGGGAAGGCTAAAGAAGCGAACAAAATCCGAATTGGAGCGGCCGCTTAATGTCCCCGAGTAGGGTCGCTCGCCACCGGATCATACTGGAGGCGAAGTTTCGGGCTCTTCCGGTGCAATTAGCTTTTTGGCTTGCAATCAAACATACCCACCTTCCTTCTCCACAGCGCTGCCCCGGTCTCGCCTTTAGCATTCGTGCCAGCGCAGTGCTTGGGACTTCAGCTACCTATCTTATTTTCCCTCCTTCTCTCTCTTTGCTTTGCGCCGCTGCAGGCTCGTGCTAAGTGGAGCCTCATTTGCCGGGAATGAAGTGTCAATTCCGTTCATTATGCGGCCGGTGTCCTATATATGCGGACAAGGTCGAGAGTTTTCCCACTGATTGTCACTGGCCGCGGTGTTCCTTTGACCCAGCATTTTTCTTCGCTTCTCATTTCTTTCTTTCTCCAAGGACGGCGTGCAGGTAAATCAGCATCCAAGCAGGGTATTTCATCGCGTGCACTTTTTTTCGCACAAATATGACTGGTGAATGGCGTTGCTAGAAATATGACAGCCAGCTGGAACTCCTGTTGTGTTTTCGTTTTCATTTGCCATTGCCCTTACCCGCATTGCACCAGCCGCAACACGGAGGAAGCCCCAGAGGCAGAAAATGCTGTCTCTCCCGAAGACGTAAAAAGTAGAGACCTTAGTGATGCACAGTTCGCAGCATGGGGAAACTCACTGAGGCGCTTCTCGCCGGCTCTCGGAAAAGTGCTGGCGAGAAGCTCCTCGGGACCATGGAACCCGCATGATTTCTAAGTTTCGTCGACGAGCTGCTGGTTCTCTCTTTTTGCTTACAAACCCTCCTTTTAAACAAAACTTAGCAGTTGCTCGATCTGCAAAAATTAATAGTTTTGAAAGTCGCGCTGTATCAAGAACGTTGTCGTGTCGTTCAAGATCGCTTCATGCTGTAAACTGAGCCATGGCTCTATCTGTATGAAGCCAGCGTGTATGTTTAACTGTTCCTCGCGCGCCAACCAAACCTTGCCGCTGTAGTCAACGCCGTTAAATAACAGCCCATATTTTAAGATTGGGATGCTACCTGCCCGCTGTGGACTGCTAGCGAGCGGGAATCTGCACCTCTACAGGATTCAGTGAAATGCGAGTTCAATTCTCACGCCATGCATCACCCGTCACGTGCTGTCGGCGTTGAAGAAACCTAGGCGCAGCGTTATTTTTTTTTATCAGACACCCTTAGCATACCGTGTACCGTGTTACCGGTACCTGTACCGGAGTACCGGGAGTCCGCGCGCAGCCAATGCGCATGCGCAAGTTGCCTTGACTGCGCCCGGTACCCGGCAGCAGCGCGCGTCTGCAGTATCGAGAGTTCGAGACCAATCAGCGCGTGTTCGCCGGCGGTGGGCCGGCTCCCGGTAATCCCCTAACGGTAACGGTAACGTGGTACACGGTATGCTAAGGGTGTCCATTATTTCAGGGCGTCCCCGAATTCATTCGTTACTCATTCGCACACCTTCGTTAGTACGCTACTACTATGCACTGATAAACACTGATAAACACTGGTAAACATGTGCTCAAGACTGCTTTAGTAGTAATTTGTAATCTGTATTTCGCAAGAGAAATGAGGAGAGGAAGCAGATGAAGGAGAGGTAGGGATGTTAACCGGACAGAGACCCTGTTTTATAGGGTATGTAAAATATTTTTTCCGAGAGACTGACATTTATTTGTCCCGAGCATTTTTGCACCGCTCCTCCTCTACTTTTCTTCTTCTGCTCGAGGCGTTACACAGGGCAATTAGGAAAGGCGAAAAGGGGAGAAAGAAGAAAATAAGAAGCAGAGAGAGAGAGAGAGAGCGTAGAAATGATATAGCTCGCACAGAAAAGGCTGTGTGCGCACATACAGTAAACGGCTTCTCAGAAGATGATAAAAGTCAGGAAGGCCCCTGTATGTGAATACTCTAAGCTATAATGACTAGTGACAGAAAAGAAAGGAATAAACGGGGCACTAAGGAGGAGCAAGTGGAAAGGGTTAGTCGCTGAATACAGCCACAATAACGAGCGTCTAAAAGCCGATGTGAGGAACTCCAAGATCTCTGGAGAGCAGAACGTTGCTACTGACGCAGTGTAGTCGGTGAGAATAATGGCCAGTTGTGTGTGTCCGTGTGCGTGCGTGCGTGTGTGTGCGTGCGTGCGTGCGTGTGTGTGTGTGTGTGTGTGTGTGTGTGTGTGTGTGTGTGAGTGTGTGTGAGTGTGTGTGTGTGTGTGTGTGTGTGTGTGTGTGTGTGTGTGTGTGTGTGTGTGTGTGTGTGTGTGTGTGTGTGTGTGTGTGTGTGTGTGTGTGTGTGTGTGCGTGCGTGCGTGCGTGCGTGCGTGCGTGCGTGCGTGCGTGCGTGCGTGCGTGCGTGCGCGCGCGTTTGTAATTTACGTGTGCTGCCACGGCCGATTTTTTTTCTCGCATTATCATTATAGCTTTCAGTGCTTTACTCTGGACATTGATGGATCTTTGCTTTTTATTAGTGTTCCAGTTTCTCTCAACTGAACCATCTCCGCGGTTCATTTGGCCTTGGCGACTCAAGTGCAAGTGAATGAGAGGACAGGTACCCGAATGAATGAGAGAGTACATAATTAAATAAAACAAACCAACCAACAAAGAAGTAAGTAAATAAAACACAGCCAGCTAGAGACCGTCTTACTTGAGTTCATTTTTAAACATTAGAGAGCAAGAAAAGTAGTGGTCTAATCATGAACACAAGCTTTAGGTATTCGACTTGAAAAAAGAAACAGCCGCAGTATTGAGTAACTGGGCAAAATAAGAAGCTCGAACTGTATCCAAACATGTATTAAATGGCGAAGTTCGAAGAAAAAAAGCAGACATAAACGCGGAGCGCAGCAGTCCATTGCCACACGTGTAAATGAGATCGATGCGAGTGAAGGTAAACGCGATGAAAGGATAAAGCTGGAATGTGTCAGGCCGATACTCTGCGATAACTGCGAGTCCACTGAAGCCAAGTGCGCGCCAGCGCACTGTAATGCAGACAAGCCAAATGGAACGGGAGGGGGGGGAGCGATCCTGGCGCCGCGGCCCGTGCGAGGCCTGGCCTATTCCCGATGCTAGGCCTGATAGCCGGCACGCACCAGTTGGCAGCGGCACACTCTTTCGCGATCGAAGTCAGGAGAGGCACACGCTAGGCCAATGCTCCAGGGGCTTTTATTTGGGTTGGCTGCTTGTGTATGAACGAGAATCGGGGAAGCACGCAGTACGTGGCCCTCAGAGACAAGTATAATTATCACTTTTTTTTGCCCCCTTCCTCCCCCCAATTTTTTCGTGAACGAGCGGCTGAGAGCCAATTTCACACGTTGTGGTATCATTTCAATAACACCGAGGGAGAAATGGGTGCGGAAAATTTTCAAGGCCACATCGTACTGGTTTATGAACACAGTGTACCACAGAATCAGAGAGCACAGGACCTGTCTTGAACGGGTGAATCTTGTGCTGCTGTGCGAAGAAAGCGAAGCGCGAATACTGCAACCTAGACGTCACGCTAACATGAATACTCATGCCCTCAGTTCATGCACTGCTGTCAGATCTCGCTTCGTTTGCTTCCCTGCGAATCCCTCGTGCACTGCGCTGCCTGGCACGTATAGTGCTGGGGCGCTGTAGTCAACGAGTGTGCTGCATGCCTGCCTTGTAGTGATATGCAATGTTCTAAAGAGTCATGCCGATGGAGAGAGCCCGTCAGGCGTGTCGCGAGAAGAGTCGCGTGAGAACGGAGGCCTTAGTGTCAAACAACAGAAATTATCGTTTCAGTTGGTTGAGCCGCGCCAATCACTGCTAAGCTCGAAAGCCAACCTGCTTTGTCGGTTTGCATCCGCGTCACATTGTGCCATTGCAATTGTAACTTTGTGAAGTGTATCTGCTATTATCCTACCACGCGTCTCTAACTGCATGCTTGACAGCTGACGCTCTGTTTCAATATAGATGGCGCGTGCCGTTGGCACGGAGATGTGGTCTCAGCTAGAATGAATGAAGAATGAAACAAGCCAAGTAAAGGTGTCAACAATTTTATAAACTCACTGTAAACAGCGATGTCGGCGTCAAATTTCGTTCAGCTTCCAAAAGCTTCTTCCACGCGCGGTGCCAGCACTCCCGCACTCTCTTTTGAAAGGAGTAACTTCAAACATAAAACGTGGCACGAAGGCGTTCATTCCCAATACTGTAGCATGGCAGTATCTATAGACACACGGAAAAACTTCCTTATATTCTCAACACATTCTTAACGCAGCCTTCACAATGAAGCGAGTCCAACAGTAAACATGCTTTGCGATCCCATATACCGCACTGCCGCCAGCTTTTATCAGCAGTAGACACTAGAATATCCTCATTATAATGTTTGTTTCGGCATTTACTTGCCAATATGCGCCTATTGGAAGATTTATACTGCTTGATTATATATCCACTTCACTCATAATTATTATGGAATGACAAGAAAATTTTTCAATTTTCAGATTTTATGAGGAACATACATTCATTTCGCAGAAAAAAATTCCACCCATTCTGACAATTAGGCACGCAATTTCTGACATGTGTTCATATGTACAAATCGCGACTTTTCACTGCTTTACTCAGTTATCTTTCTTCTGGTACGTTTCTGTGAGAAAAAATAATTATGTAAACGTTTGAGCTTATTTGTAACCCTTTAAATTTACACGCAACACAAGCGAACAGAAGCCAAAACTTTTCGAAGCCACACCAGCACTTCCGTGAAACGACAGGTGTCCATTTTAAAAGGAGTTTTCTGCGTACATTTCGCATGCCCGGCTCGAGATTATTCCGCGAGGCTCCTTGCAAAAAGGTTTAAACTACAGGATCCCGCCATTCGCGGCACGTTATGTCCCAGCAGGGACCGTAAACGACACAAAACATGTTTTCTACACATTAGTGTACACCGTGATCGAAGCGGTTGTGATCGCATTGACTCTAGCTTGCCGCTTCTCACTTGGCTGTTAGAGCAGATTAGCCTGTATAGTGCTGATCGGCTCTGAGCGCAAGCGCATGCACTCAAAAACGCAAATCACCTTGGAGCCACAGTTTAAAGTTAAATTCTTCCTCTGATGTGCAGATCAGCTGAAAGGAAAGTAACCCCCATACGCTAAGTTTTTATATTCTGTCCTGCGCAGTCCGCGTAGGTTTTATAATTGCCCTCCATGGTTAGCGCTGCGTGAAACAAACCGGGTAATGCCGCGCTTTCCGTCAAGGGGCACAAACAAAGGCGCTGGGAGAGAGGAGCTAAGATCGTTGCGATTACACGGCCACTGGTGGCTGCAGTGACTTGTTCGCTTGTGCAACGCCCATTTAACTTTACGACGTGCGGTTCTTTCACCGTCTGACTCGTTCCATAACGAACCGTTTCTCCGCGGGGGTGTGTACAGCGCGGCGCGTGCGAGGACGCCTGTGAAGCGGCCACCACCACGGCCACGCTCTGACGCACGCCGGCGATGAATGTGTACGATACGGCAGTCCCGTGTCTCTACGCATTTTGTAACGACTCGGCTCGCTCTCTCTGTCTCTCACTCACTCACACTTTGTGTGTACGTTTTTGCTCAGGTTTTAGTTTCAACAAAGGGGATACGTGCAAGGTTGGTATTTATTCGGTTTGACGTTGTGGATCATTCGTCTTGAGGTCGAAAATCGGATGATGTAGTCGCGTTTACCAGCAAATACAAAACTTAATGCTTCGCTGCCGCGAATACAAGACTGCTTTGCCGCACCTCGAACGCTTGCGAATAATTATTTGCCTCGTGGAACTAAAACGATTGCTTCACTGGGAAAGTGATCTGGATACGGCTTTGTCCTGATTCTCGAGAACGTCATAAAGGCTAGAAAAAAAAAAACAGGAATATGGCAATGTGAGTTTCAAGAACTCGAACCGTTACTTCGGTGTTGTGCTGTCTTGTTTAGATTCAATATTTGCCTTTCCTTGCGAGTATGAAATTGTTTCAGCCCGGGAAATCCTAATTATGCACATCAGTACATAATCTGCACAGTGGTGCAAGCCCTCCGTGCTGCGACTATTACTTGACATTTCCATGACTACAGCGCAACGACCGGGACGTAGAAGAATTAAGGACACAGGCAGGGACACAGGCAGGGTTTTGTGTCCCTGCCTGTGTCCTGCTTCTACGTTCCGGAAGTTCGTTGCGCTGTAGACATTTAATATCGAAACCAACTCGCCCAACAACTTACCTTGACATTTCCATGGGTGACATATCAGGTCGTCAGAATAAAGTTTTTGCTGCTGTCCAGCTCTCTAGATTGTCTTTGCTCTATTCACAGACCAGCGTCTAACCGATCAAGCTCTCAGCCGTTCGGCGCTTGCAAGTTCGAACGCTGTGAAGCAGGCACGCATTCAGAGAGGAGGAGGGGGGGCATAGCGGACTTGTAGCTTTATATCTCACTAAACATTTCTTCTTTTGCACCGATGCTTTTAAATATATTGCGAAACGCTTGTCCAAGCACATATCCGCGTCGTAAACATTATAGAATGCGAAGAGGCTTTGCACCACCTCGTTTTTAACACGTGTGATTTTTACACCACCAGGGCTCGGCGGTTGCCAGTGGTGACCATTGAATGACGATAGACAATCTTTCTAGAACATCATCTACGTCTTTCTGCGGATTCACCTATACTAATGATTTTGATGGACTGCTGACATCAATGTTCCTCGCAGTAATTAGACGAAATGTAAAATTAAAGATTTTGATGAATTGGAAAACGACAGATTTTTCTGTCGCAGAAGGTTAATGTTGGAATCGAGCCTGGTAATTACAACACAGATGTCACGGACAGCAACCGGAGCAAAGGAACATTGCGAATAAATGGCCACCTTACCTTGCGCATTTATTCTCTCTTTGTACTGCTCTCTCCCGCTTTTGAGTATCGACAGCGAGCTGCAAGAAGCGAACGGGACATGCACACTTCAATTCGTGCACCCCCGCTCGTGCAGCACATGTGGCGCACCCTCGACGCTGAGAACAATGCAGTGTGTTTGGCTCTTTTTCTTGAGAACGCGTATTTGCTGCGCTCATGAACAGGTTCTGCTTTCTCCTTGGCCAATATATATCCGTGTCGCATAGGGTTATGGAAGAGACGGAACTTCTTGTGGCCTGTATAGAACAGCATTCGGTCATGAGGCAGACACTGCAGGTTATTTTCAATATTATCAACTCATCTATTGCGTACACGTGGTTTGAAAACAGGCGCGAGCCAGATGCATTTTACGTCGTGCCTGCTGAACACTTGGATTTGCTGGGCTCTGCGCAAAGCGTTACTGAAGCGTTTTGTGAAGTTTCTTAGAAGACGGCGCTACAGACAAGCGGAAAGCCTTCATCTTGTTCACAGTCGCCTTCCAGGAAGGCTATGCAAGTTTTGGACATTTGTGCTGTGGCGTGGCGTATTATCAGCTGGGAAAAGAAAGAAAAAAAAACGATACCTAACGTAAGGCGAACAGGAGAGAGCCGAATTTTTTGTTTGAAGTGCCAGATTCATCTCTCCCTCACGAAGTAAAAAAAAAACTGCTTTATAGTTCTCCATATTGCAAAATGAGACACTTTTTCGTTCACTTCATTGCAGCGAGTGTAGGTAACCGAGGCGGCCTCTTTCCGATTTTAAGCCCATTGAACCTTGATGTCCTATTTTCATGCCATACTTCTAAATATATGAATACTTGCATCACGAGCTCCAAGTTCTTGCTGCGTGATTATGGGGCCTTAGGCACTGAAAGAACACAGAGGGAAAAAATATGTGAGCAAAATAAACGCTCCAGCTGGGCCCGACAGGGTTAAATGCGAGAGTTGGAGCACAGATCTGTGATATAGCGAAGCTACGCCGCCGCGCACACAAATACCTACAGTAGTCCCGAAGCTGCTTTCCCATATGGAGTCCAAACCACTGTCTTATGGGGTCCAAACCAGTGAAGACCGGTTTCCACGCGGGTAAGCAATGTTTTAAAATGAAGCGTGTGGTGCTACTGTCCTTCGAGAGAAGCCAATAGGACACGCCCTTCCGCGTTACTATCAAAGCCGCACTTAAGATAATGTCCTACATCCCTCGTAAATCACATGAGGAACACAGCGATGGCAACGGCAGACTCGTATTATGCATTCACGCTGAGGTACGACGAGCAGAACCGGTGCGAATGTGGTGCAGCAGACTGTTTTGAAGTCTCTTTAGCCCCTTGGTCACACACTGTTGGTTGGGCGAGCACCAGAGGGATCTGTAGTGCTTGAGCGCAGTTAATTTCAAGAACTTGAAGAATGAACCAAGCGTGCATGGCTGTCCGCCACTTCGTTGTACAAGACACCTATGTGCGAAGGTACCCCGTGGAAGCGTATAGAGAAGCCTCTGCTGTGCAACTGCTGCGCCAAGTATAGAGAACTGATGGTCAGCGATTCATAGAAGAACCAACGCTCAAACCTCTGACGGCCAGATTTCCAATTTCGTAAGGATGACAACAGGTTGAGCCGGAAAGACTTCACCTTCCTTAGCTGTAGCTGTATGACGAACTTGCCCAAGGGTAAACGGCTTTGGCGTCGCCGTCTAGTATGTTCTAAAAAAAACTGCCGCGTTGATCTGCAGACCACTGAGAATACGATGGCCGCGTGATCCAAGTGCGATGGGGAGAATGGGAGCATGTAACGGTGCGGCTTTCACTATGACTTTTTCGCTTTCTGTGAGGGCAATTAGTAGGGCATTTTTAAATTTTACTCTGCGAAATTAAGGCAGTCATGCTAAAACGACCCATCACTCTGCTCGTGATATTGGGGACAGTTTGGTCTTAAGTTGGAAGAACTCTGAGTGGCTAACCTGTCCTTTTGCTTTATGTAAACCGAAAGCTGAATAACTTTACATGTTGAAAAATGTTACATCTTAAAAGGTGCTTACCGCTTTTCACGAATGGAATATGACATCATCAATGTGGTTCACATATCTGAAAAAAGTGTCGGATTCGTTATTTAAATTATGACTTCATTGGTACGGTAATCGGAACCATTGTTTCGAAACAAAAAGTACAAACACAATTTTTATTCCTTAATCAAATTGCTATTATGTCCTTTTCACAACAGAATTCGGCATGCATTACATGTAGCGCCGCGAAAACGATACACCAGTGATAAATCTAGTGATAAGTGGAGCCGCCGTGTATTCTCTTTTCCTTTGTGATGACGAGTCTGGGCCGTAGTGTTTGTGTTATGACATTGTAGCTCATTTGTATCTTCGTGCTGGTCGAGCAGTAGCAACTATGACAAAGACTAACCTCCGAAGGCGTTAACTACGGCTTTCTCTGGAAACCGCTTGGACCGCTGCGTTGAACCCCCGTGCACTTTTGTCGTATACTGCCGAATTTCCTCATCGTTTTGCGCAAATGCATGCGCGTACGTGCGTGCGTGAGTGCGTGCCCGTCCGGTAAGCACGTTCTTATCCGTTCGGATATGTGCAATTAGGGCCCGCACGAGTTTCTGCCAACAGGTCTTTACGCAATGAGTCCAGGCCGGTGGCCGCGTAATTGGCACTGCAGTGACTGGAAGTGTTTTCGTGACACGAGGCTTTACCAAAGCGAACGCCGTTAATGCGTGTCCACGCAGCGATGGAAAATTTCCTCACCTTGCCCAGCAGGAAGGGCGAGGCAGCGTCATGAACGCTGCTGTTTCCTTTCCTTGTATTTACATCGAGGCAACTGTGCCGTTAGTAGCGAACCAACGTTGCTTGGAGCCCGACGCGAATGTTTCGCAAGTTAATAAGCCCACCAGTGAGTAAATAAAAAGAACATACAATTCGAGAAGTTACAGGTAGTATGCACAACTAAAGGTTGTCTCCTGATTCTTAATGCTTTGCATTCATTTACCCTGTCCGTGCACGCCCCAGTAGAGGTTCTGAAGGAAGACCATCACTGGAGCGGATAGGGGCACATCGATAGCAGCCCAATACTCGCATGGTGTTGCTCGCAATTTACCAGAACCTGAACTTTATTCTATTTGCTGCCCAGTGCGATGCGGCTCATTCTTCGAAAGGGTTAAACTTTGCTCGCGTTGTTGTGTGCCGTCCCTTGTTCCGTCTTGGTTTCGCGCTGTTTATGTCGTGTAGAGGAGCAGGCCCCTTCGGCGTAGTTGCTCGTGGAGCAGCAAAAAAAAAAAAAACTCATCATGCGCTGCACGACGGGTCCTGCCTTAGATATCTCGGCTCTCGAACATGCGGTGATTCATTGAAGGCCGCCTCCTCGTACTCCAAGAAGTCGCCAGTGGCTTTTACTACCTGCGGCTTTGCAGCCTCCTTCACATTGGTTGAGTCGGGCGTGGTTGGGTGCTTTTGTCACATTTTCGAAGACTTATTGAGGGACACAGCCTGGTTCGTGTGAGTTCTGGTAACGCCCCATCCAGGCTGTGGTCGTTGGGCATACGGGGACACTGCAGGGCCCTATCTTCTCGGACCTCCTGTTCAATATAGCCATGTAAGCAGTGCTGTAACGCCTACCTATGGTAGGCTGGCACCGCACGTAAAAACTCTTTAGGCAGACGGCATTGTTCAGGGGTCTCTCTGCTAAGAGTAAGAAATCGTTTTTATGGCGATCAGACGCCCCTGACGCCTAGCTGCCCAAACGCGAACTGAGGTCTTCGCGCCAAGCCCTTTGTCGTGCATATGGAACCCGCAAAACATCGCAACGGCGGATTTACACTGGGCGGCACAAATATCTTTTTGCGGAGCTCTGTGCACAACCTGGGCTTCAATATTGGTCGTCGCACCACCTTCCTACCGTTAGTCGAAACCTCTAACAGCACTCCGCTCGAATAACAGTTGATGGGCGCAGGCTCACTGTGCACGTCCAGAATTGTCCCCAGGCGACCCAGGCTGCGCGCGCGCCACCGTTGGGTGCCTCTCTCCACACTCCTACTCTCGTACCCTCAGGTAACTTGAGTGGAAAAGCTCCAGCAACGAATCGCCCTTCGCGTGTGTCTCGCCCTGCCGGGCAATGTCCTGTTGATTGGTCGGCAAAGTAACGGATGATTCGAAGCGCATCGACCGCATGCACCGTGCAAGAGGCGGCGGTCCCTTCCGGCAGTGTATCGGGCAGAGCCGCTGTTCTCAAATAGGAGCCGCGTTGAAAAGGATATGCGCGGCTGACACGCGCCACGCCACGCCACCACATCGATTGCTTACCGTAGCCTATATAGTGCCGAAAGCCGTGGTTCGTATGGAAATTATGGCCATCCGGGCTAAGGCTAAGGCACCACCTAACTGCGCTATTGAGCAGTTAGCTGGAACAGGGTGCGCGAAGAGTTGAGTGGATACTTTATCGCGCAGACAACTCCGTAACATGAAACACAACTTCCTTGGCAGCCCTTAACGGGGTCCTGCGCTTCAACGCAGCCGTCAGCAACATGTGTACCCTACTTTGCCTCTTTAGCAACGCCGCTTCCATAATGAAATAGCCTAGTACTGGACCTACGGCTTGCATTGAAGCCACTATCTGGGAAGCGCGCTGTGGTGTGACTCTCGCGCCTCGTTTAGTCGCCTTCAGACAAAATGTCTCGCATCACCGATATGGTACTAGATTCGGGCTCAAAAGAACGAGCTTGTCGCAATGGTCACCTCCCCTTAGTAAGCACGCATTGGGGGCTGGGCCACTCTGACATCACTGACAACGAACGCGCCGACCAGCTCGCTGCTGGGGTTCGGAGAAAGCCGATTACCGAATTTTCGCACAGCGCGGAAAACAAGCCTGCTTGTATGTCAACATTTCACCTTGCCTCCCCGGACCCTGGCATTGCGCAGCGCGACTGCATTGCTGATCTCTGTGCGTTTGCGCTCTCTGACAGGGCAGCAGCCTGCCGGACTGCTTTCTCTCTCCATGCAGGCTGCGCACAGATATTGGGACACAAAGTTACCCTGAGGTTCATCATGTCAAACTTGCGTCGCGTTTGCGGAGGATCAGACATGCTCGAGCATTTGAGAATGACCCTGATTTGATGCTGAGAGCTGGGTTCGCTGCGTTCCGCAAGAGATTGTTGCTGCCATTCCACGAGCTCAGCCTTCTTGCTGATAGTGCGCAGACGCTGCTCTGGCCGAGCGGATCATCCCGAACGCATCGCAAAGCGTAGTGCAGCCTGGCGTATGCCTTCTTGAGGAATGCGTACCTGACACCAGACTGCTGGCCTCTGCGTAGCTTGTATGCTTAATGTGGCGGGCTGCCAGATTAGCAGGGGAATGTCCTGTATCCACCCATCTGTATATCTGAGCGCTCCGCCCTTTGCGGGAAGTTACCACGTCCGGAGGTGCTTTGGTTTCTCGTCTCGCCCCTTTTTCGTTCTGTCCACTTTCCTTGCCCTTTCTCCTTCGTGAATATGGTTAACAGTTTAATAATAATTGGTTTTTGGGGAAAGAAAATGGCGCAGTATCTGTCTCATATATCGTTGGACACCTGAACCGCGCCGTAAGGGAAGGGATTAAGGAGGGAGTCAAGCGGCCTTTTTCTTCTTGCTCGATCATTAAGCCCTCTGTATTTTTTCTATACCATTGTTGAGTTCGGTTATTACGTAGTTCTGGCAATAAGCTTTATAATTCTGCTCCGTAATTTTTATGTTACGTCGTAGCTTGCTCTCCTTGATAAAATCGGGTAAACATAACCAATATATGTATAGCTGATCTGCACTGACATGGCGCACTGCAATTAATTCTCGGAACTCGTGATCAGCTCCACCGAAATAATGTGTCGTGGTGTGTCTCACTGCCAGTGCTGTGTTTCCGCTCCAAACTTTTTAAAAGCGAGTCTTCATCTACCCCAACATTCAACACCTCACGCGGCCGTACGTTTAACTGCTGCCATAAGCGGGTCAGTGCTGCAAGTTTTCTTTCTGTCCCCGTTTGCCGTGACACCCGCGATGCGCAGCTGACGCCTTCAACCTTTCAACCTCCAATTTATGATGGAATCGCAAAGAAAAAATCATAACCTCCATCTTATGCCAGCAAAATTGCCCACATTCAAAAGCCAATGCTAAAAATTGGTTTGCGCAGAAGAAATGTGAGAAATCGGCATCGGAGGAATCCGCGACGTTAGACATTTGGTTCATTTTATGCAACCACTCTGAGCTGTGTAAAAGACCAACACGGAGACAATTATTCGTAATTAATGCAGTGCAAACAGTTGTTGTTGCTTACACAGACGTACAGACTGCATTTGTAGGACCGGAATCGGTCTGGCCATTGCGACGCAGTCGCTTTCTCCATGTTATTTTGCAATGATATTTTTTCGGGACAGTTTTCGAGAAGTTCTGGGGACGCGACCATTTCCGGCAAAACACGCGTGTTGTAGCTTACTGGACTCTTAAAGGTGCACTAAAGAGGAATCTGAACTCGTCTTTTTACTGCGGGAACTCTATCTACACGTTCCGGGCATTCTTAGAAACTCGGCATTATTGTCCTGTGCGGCCGATTGCCGTAATTAAATCGGATTAAACGTCCCGGCTCCGGCACTTTTTTTGAACTCAACGCGGTAGGTAGGAGGAGTTAACCAACACGTCAGCCAGTACCGTGGCGGCTTGTCGCTCTCCCATCGGCGGAGTGATACGTAAATCAAAGAGTCCACGTGTATTTTTATTGCCGTGGGCCTAATTTGCGGCTATATTGTCTGTGAGTGAAAACTTTTATTCACAGAAACCGAAAAACAAAATAAAAGCGAAAGCGAAGCCGCCATGGGACTGGCTGACGCGTTGGTTGACTCCGCCTACCTACCGCGTTGAGTTAAAAAAAAAAGGCTGGAGCCGGGACGTTTAATCTGATTTGATTAAGACTACCGGCCGCACAAGATAATAATTCGAAGTTTCTAAGATTGCTCGGAACGTGTAGATAGAGTTCCCGCTTTAAAAATACGAGTTCAGATTCCTCTTTAGTGCACCTTTAAAGGTGCACTGGTGCACTAAAGAGGAATCTGAACTCGCATTTTTACCGTGGGAACTCGATCTCTACGTTCAGAGCAATCTTATAAACTTCAAATTATGGTCCTGTGCGGCCGATTTTCCTAATTTAAATCGTATTAAACGTCCAGGCTCCCGCCTTTTTTTGAACTCAACGCTGAAGGTAGGAGGATTCAACCAACGCGTGGAGTGCCTTTCAGCCAGTCTCGGAGGCTTCGCTTTCGCTTCTGTTTTGGTTTTTAGCTTTCTGTGAATAAATAATTTCAGTCGACGACAACACAGCCGCTAATTAGGCCCAAGGAAATAAAAATACGCGTGGACTCTTTGATTTACGTATCACTCGGCCCATGGCAGATCGGCAAGCCGCCACAGGACTGGCTCCACGCGTTGGTTGACTTGGAGCTCCTACCTACCGTGTTCATTTAAAAAAAAAGAGGCAGGAACCAGAACGTTTAATCCAATTTAAACAGAAAAATTGGCCGCACAGGACAATGATTCGAAATTTCTAAGAATTCTCGAAACGTGCAGTTTGAGTTCCCGCCGTAAAAAGACGAGTTCAGATTCCTATTGAGTGCACCTTTAACAACTTTTAATACACTCCATGTGTCAAGAAATGTGCAGCAATATTCCCCAGTGCAATGTGTTTCCATATATTTGCTTCTACAGATACTAAGCGCTGCAAATGTAAATTGTCACGAATTCGTGTTATATCGCAAATTATTTGTTTATTCTTTATTTATTTAGTATACCATACAGGGCCTGAAATTGCATTGAATAACGGTAACAGAATGCGATTTATGTACAAAAGGGATAAATACAAAAATGCAACGCGGAATGCAAGGCAAAAAAAAAACAGCAAAAGGGAAAGGATAGTACAGAGGAACTATACACCTTACAGGAAATCAGTAAATTAATCACCAGAACGAAGCTGTTGAAGCGTCTGCATGGTTTTGACGCAAACAAGCCACGTATAAGGGCCCATGGCGGGTATAAAAAGTTTTATCCATGAAATTTGTACCTTCTCTTACCACTGGCCTGGAAGTCGAACATTCACGCCTTGTTTTCCTTGACACAGGTGGCGCCATACATTGGAGCCAAACATTTCGGTTAGAAAGCGTTGGCTACTGAGGGCATATTGACATCAAGCTTTGTATACAAGCTCCATGCAGAAATGAGTACACGGCGTACAATCTGTGTATCGGGAATTCTCTACACTGGCCTTTAAAGGGTTAAATAATTGATATATATTTTTAAGGTGGTAACATTAGAACCCTCATCTCGGAAAAATATGTCCGGCGCCTGGTGCAACCAACTGCCACCTGCAGGAGGCAGGTGGCAAGTGGTTCAGAATTCTTTAGTTTCTTTTGATCATTCCAAAACGACCTCTACGAATTTTTGCTGGTGCTGAATACCGTCGTTTTGAAGCTGCGAATAATTCACTTTAGACCTGGCTTGGAGGTGGCTTTATTCTCGAGTGACGACTGTGTGCCATGAGTAAGCGATCAGAGGCAGGTCTCTTCCTTATTCTTTTCAGCTTCTGCGGGTATCCCTTGCGTCTAATGGTTTCTACGCGCACCAAATGGCGGGTACCCAGGTGACTCGAAGATGTGGGCGTCAGTGGCAACGAACCCGATAGGCGTTTTCGTACACTAACAGTGCAGAGTCCCTGGCTGAAAATGGTGTGCATGGTAGCACCCCGACGATGCTCCTTGCTAATCGGTGCGGATACTGACAACCCGGTGGGCAGGTTGCCATCTGCCACAGTGGCCAGGTCGTGATGACGTCGCAAGGTGAGATGACTTCTTTCGACCAATCATTAATTTAGCTGACACCTGCCGCGGAGGGTAGTTTTCTCTCAGTCCGGTGGGCAGATGGCCACCTGTCCACCATGGCAGGTGATCCATCTGCTTTGCTCGATATATCCGCCAACAACGACGCCGGACCTTTTATTGAGCGGGGCTCTTAACTCTGTCGCGTTAAAACTGCTAGAGCTCTTGGGTTACTACGTCGGATTTGTTCTCGCCACATTCTATCAGTTTTAAGCGTCATTATCGAGGCTTATCAGTCTACTCCCCTGAGAAGGCGGTCAGAGGGCGGGCACTTCAATACGCTTCTTCGCGGTCGTGGCTAGCTTACTCGGCTCAAAATAAAAGAAAATGGACACTTTTCCGTCGGTTTTCAGCCCTGATATGCAGGCAGGAAAGCATAGACTCTCAGCTGCTCGTGAAACGGCTCTCCCTGCTGCCTGCACGTGCATATACGTCCTGTCAGCTGCTGTGTACGGCGTAGGGGGCGAACAGTACGCCTTGGTAGCACTGGTTGGAGTGTTTTGTGCACAGCACCGAACGCACTTATGCAGAGGCTTGCGCATGGTCGAAGGCTGGCGTCGTTTAAAAATAGAGCTACGGTAAGCAGAGCGGTTGGCGTTGGCATTCCTGGCGCGCGCGGAAGGAACCGAGGAGCCGCGCTTCCTCCAGAGACCGAGCTCGGGGCGTCGCGGGCTCATTGCGTGATATTCTAAAATAAAGCTCTGGCGCCCGGGAAGCGCCAGCCGCGCGATCGGCCAGATAGACTCCGCTTGCCGAAAAACAGAACGCGCGCTCTGCTCACCGGCCGAGAGGGTGCGCGGCCCGCGCTAGGAAAACGGCTCTTTGCCAGAGCGGGTTAGCATGCCACTGCGCTCCGCTGTCGCCGCCGCTGAACGCTCGTCGTTCGGAAAATTCGAAATTAGACGGAGACGCGGGAACGGTCGCACTGAAAGCGGCTCTTCTGTGTGTGTGTGTGTTTTTTTTCCCGGAGGAGTGCGCTCAGTCGAAGACTTCCAGTTAATTACGCCCGGGGAAGACGCGTTTCACATACTGTGGTCGCTGTTTACCTTTCAGGTGCAGGAACTTAGGACACGTGGTCATCATGCTGATGCGGGCATGGATGTGCGCTAGTCTTGGGCTCGCTTCGTATGCAGGAGCAGAAATTTTATACAGGCCCTTGCTATGAATAGCGGGTTCCACAAAGTTTTCTTAGGTTGTAGTTCGTGCCTTCTGTGACAGGTGAAGTTTACTGGCGGACCAATTTCGCATGCGGCATGGCTCCTCACTATAGGTCCATTTTTTTTTTGTAATTTCGAAAAAAGACGCACAGACTTCCGCTTCACTTGCTATCTTAGTCTTCAAAAACACTTGGTTCAGGTGCCTCTTAAAGACTTAAAATGTATAATAACGCAGCGCAAGGAATTTGAGATTTTTCTTTCATTACACCAATCTACAACTCAAGCAAGGTTTCTATATATGCTGCATATCCTTGAACGAGCGGCATGCGCTCTATAATGAATGCTTCCTGTGCGGTTAAATTTTACAAGAGGCTGTAGTAGAGGTTCCTGAAATTTGAAACGAAGGCCTCAGGGGTCTATTATTTGCCTGAATGTTACTTTGCATGGAATGCAGTGGACGCGGGTACATCGTCATGTCAATGATAAATTCAGCGCCCCTTTTCTTTGACCGCTTAATCTTCCAGGCGTGCAGGCGCAAATAAAAAAAGCAAACCGCGTAAATTCGCAGCTGCTATGTTTGTTCGTGTGTATGGAGAGGGAAAGCGGAACTGAACAGTGATAGCGAGGGCGAACACAGTTGCTATGTTATTGTGTTATTAATGTGCCCTGCTTCACCAGAAGCCAAACTAGAAAACAATAGTGTCCAAGCTAGAGTGGGCATCAGGTTATCTGGGATCGAATGCACGAAAAGTGGTTCGCATGAAGAACGATTCGTGGCTAGCCCGTGCCTCGTGTATCCTATTGCTGGCTATTGTGAATGGCCAGGACGCGAAGCCGACCACCTGCGTAATTGAATTATTTCAACAGGGCAGTACGTAGCTCCACATCTGGCCTGGTACCCTTCTTCAATCTTTCACCATTTCGATCGGTTTCAAAAAATCAGGATTTGTACTCAATCAGTGGCGTTCGTCGTTGCGGGGCCTGCACGCCGCTTAAGAAGTGCGAAGATGGTTGTAATCCATTATCAAAGACAATAGCGCGCGAAAGGCGCTAAGAAAATTTTGAAACGCAGGCGCCATGTGAGACCATAAAAAATGGCAACGAAAGGTTTCATTGATCCCGTAAAGGGGTACATAAAACGCCTGGACGTGGTGGAACTGAGAGGCATTGAATGAGCGCAGGCGAAACCTGTAAGCCTAAATAAGCTAGGCAAGAGAAGTACAGCCCTCAACACAGGCTGGCGCTCTCCATTTGCAAGGCGCAAGGTTAGAGTCTGTAAATAAGAACCACAACATCCGCATGACGAAAATGCCCTTCGCGGTAATTTTGTTGACACCATAAAAAAACATACGTTCATCGGTGCACTGTTAGGTTGCTAGTTCAACCGCTGACTTCATGCACGTGCCAAACCCAATGTATGCAGCGCACGTGTGCAGTTAATGTGTGACCTTAAGCGCCATCACTGCGGCAGTTATTTTGTTTTCCGCATTTGTGAACTACAGCTTATGCACCAGGCTGCTTTACTTAATCACTTCGTGTGTGAAACCGCAACCCCATATGAATGGGCCGAACTGTACTCGGCGCGCCCGTGGCACCACTTTCCAAATTTGGTTCACCGATCGGAAAGTCTGATACAACAGACCTGTTGGCTGCACGCACCATCGGGAGCAAGAAGTATCCCCGATGACGGTGTCTCCATCTAATGGCGAGCTCGAGAGGAACGCCACCGATTGGAAGAAGGAAAAGGAATGCCGCACAATGCGGAACACGGAGAGAGGCAAAGGACGGCCTGGCCGGGCGCGCAGCGGCAGCGTTGGGCGTATGTCGCAGGCGGCGGAGGCACGGGTGAGGCGCGACCGGCCGTTCAGTGGGAGCGGGCAAGCTAGTGGCGTCAACGGTTCAGCGCCACGTGGACCGTTAACGCCACGCTGAGGTCGCTCTCACGCACTCCCAATTTATTGCGGTGGCCGGGAGAGGCGAAGCCCCAAAGAGCAGCGACGGCCTTTGTTCGTATAACAACCGCAGTGTCGGTGTACACTTGCACTCGGAACTCGCAGGCTAGTGCCGGCGGTGTCTTCAGTCCTGGCTATTTCTATGCTGGGGCGATGCCTCTCTGATGTTAACGCAATGATCCGCTGGGTTGCTTCCGTCGCTGTGTTTTTCCTAAGCATTCTCGCTGCTTCGGGGTGCCCTCAATGTCCTGTCCACAACAGCGTTAGCTGAGTGATGAGCTTCCCAGCAATAACCATCATGACTGAAAATGCGTCTTATCGTACGGAAAACCGGCGCGCTTCAACGCGGAACGCGCACTTTTGAGGTAAGCGTACCACGATGTAGTCGCCTCGTGGTGTCACTCGTTCGGGGCACTGCTCCTAATATTTTTAGCATTTTAATTATGTAATTTCTATTTTACTGACCCTCTCCTACATTTACTGTCCCTTCCTTTCCATTTTTAAGGGGAAGAGCGAGTTTACTTTTCCGATAAAAGCTTTAAAAAATTGCAAGAAGCGTAAGGTCATTACCTTATAATTAATTATTGAAATCTAAGTTTCAGTGCAATGAGATACTTTTTAGGCCATCCTACACAGAAGAATTTCGCAGCCTGCAGAAGCTGTTATATGTTCTGTTTATAGTAAGTACAGCAGTGGCTTCCCCATCTGCTTTAATGGCAGCTAACCAAATAAGACCGCGTAATTTACGACAAAAATCGCGAACTTCTACGTTCGCTCATTCTTGGAAAATTATAAATCCCTCCTTCGACTTACGTAAAACCGTGTTTCACCCCTAACACTCGCCACAAACACATTTGACACATTATAGCCATTGTTTTCACACAGGAAAACGTTTAAAGCTTTTTCTTTCTACAAAATATAGTTGACTGTAGCAGCTTACTGGACAAGCTCAATTGTTCGCTATTACAGCTTTAAAAGTCTGAAACCTTTAGCAGTCTTTAAAAGTCGCTGACTTTTGCGTTAAATGTGTCCGTACCTATTATATCTTACACCGTGTACGTCCAGCTCTATTCACGCCCTACTCTATTCCCTGTACATTTGTTTCTATTTCAACTTTTTTTTGAGTAAGGAATTTTAAAGAAGCCCTATTGTTACCAATTTTTAAGTTCTTTATTGTGTGATTACTGTTTTGGCTATCTTTCTGCGCTCAGAAAAAAGCGTGCAGCATTGCCTAAGTGGCAGTAAAATTAATCGGACGATATGCTTGAAAACAGATGGTGGTGAAGGCACATTTGTTATCGGATATCCAGGATACTAGTGCGCATGCCTCATAGTGTCTTGGTTGGTTTACACTGCTAATGGTGACCTCCCTGTGCTAGTGCACTGAAACTGAGCGACTCAGATTAGGAACTCAATCCGCACCTTTGTACTAACTCGCAGAGGAAAAGAAAAAAAAAATGCGTGTCTCAGACTGTACACCACCAAGAAATTAATCGCAACAATGCGAGAGCAGTTACATGGGTGGTATGAACGAGCCGCGGAGAAGCATGAATGTTACTGAGGGCGGTCCAAACATGCGAGCTCCAGAGCCGCTCCTTGAGCTTCCCATCTGTGAAACGTTTTCCAGCACACCAACTCTTGACGCCTTTGTCAAAAATATACAGCCCAATGGGTTTGCTTCTTAACCGTGTTGTGAGACTCAAGCAGGGGATGCTCTCACCGTCGAGACTTGGAACGTTGACACGAGGTGCTGTATATTTTTGACAGAGGCTTTACCTTAAATCGTGTGCTCTCAGTATCTTTTTTTTTTATTGCGGCCTCTGGCAGAGGCGTTCGCATATTTTGCAAAAGCACACTGAACGCTCTTTTGTTTCAGCAGCAGTCTGAACTCAAGTGCTACTGAGCTCCAGCTTTTTAATATCACCATGTTCAACTTCAGACCTTTTCTTTATCCGTCTGAAGCATGACATGTAGGTCCAGGTCAAGCTTAGGGCGGTAGTACACAACCTAATGGGAGGCCCCTGTCTGTAAGAAGTTCTAGCTCAAGAGTAGACTGGTTGCCATTATTGCGTTAAAATTGCTAGCTTAGCCGCAGTATGAAAATAATGCCCTATTCGTATATTCGCAGAGGCAGACTGCAATGGAGCCATATTTCTCATATTAATTCTCTCCTCGATGTGCAAAATGGAAGCGTCCGTAACTCACGTTGATTGATTCGTAAGCGTCGAGAGTACTTCGCCTTCAAAAATTCGCGAAAATATATAGTTTTCGACGAATTATAACAAACCTGGGCAGAATGAAGTGTCCTCGAGCCCTTGAACGAATTAGAGTTAAAACAATGCTTAGTGCTCCGTCCTGGGGCTTCATATCTCACACGCATCCGAGTAGCAGCGCGTTGTTGACTCCAGCATGTCTCGAATGTGCTTTTGTGGTCCCATCACTGCGTTATCTGCGTTCGAACTTATCACTCCCTCCTGCATTCACTTGCGTCCTTTGATTCACAGCGCTGATTTTACAAATATATTATCTAAGGGATTAATTTTCTGCAGTGATTTTTCTTTCAAAGCCGGCGTGTAGGAGCAGTGGAAAAGAGACGAAACTGCGCCTAGTTTGATGCATTTATACGCCTATTTATGATATGAACGGCTTTCCAAAGGATTGTCTTAACGAGGCGTCCCAGTCTAGAATATCCCCTTCATGACAGGTCGCTTTGCAGGAAGGAGTAAGTGCAGAGAAACGAAGAGGCTGTCAACCCTCTCCTTTAATATTTGCTCATGAGAACGTTATTTTTACGTTTATTGAAAGGACTAAATTACATTTAGAGATCAGCGCAGCAGCTTCGTGACCCCAGGATGGCTTTTGGTAGCCCCATCTCGTCTCCTTAATACTACCACACCCATTCTCCTAACAATATAGCGTCCTTAAGTGTGACGCCGTCCCTTAAGTCACTGAAGTCTGACACCGTAACGTATAAAGACACTTCAGTGTCTTTGACTTTCATCAGGTAGTGTTGCGCAGTGCATGGTTTAAGTGTCGTCGTGCAGTGGCACCTGTCGTATCAAGTACCTGAGAACTATCATACAGAAAGTAACTACGTAAAAATGTAAACGTTGCTGTCCGCGAACTTTGTAAATACATAGAAAAAATAAAGAAATAAAGGGCCGTGGACATGTTAAACGTTACCCCCATAGCCCTTTTAATTTATAGCGCTGTACGTTGCTGTGCACTGTACTCCATGCACATCATTAGCGTGTCACACTATGATATGTTGCTCAGTGGAACATGTCCCCGATTGTCCGGACCAGTGCAGTATCTGTTACGGGTCCAAGTTGGACTTATTTTTGGAAATGTGGCGGAGAGTTTAAAGGATGCTTCACTCCCGCCCCCGGTTGGCCCGGTATTGCACTACCTCCGGGATCGGCCTTGTCTTTAGCGCGTCTTTACTATCCTGTCTTTCTATCCCCTCTTTCAACTCTCCTTCTATCTGCACGAGGTAGCGATTGTGGCACGGCTTGAGCCAGTGAGCAGGCCTGTGCACTTTCTTTCTTCCTGGCGGTAACAGACAGACAGATGGGGCCGCGCAGTAACGTGTGGCGCGCGCCTGGTGTATTATTGCGTGACGGTATGTGATGATGCGTGATACTCTGTAGTGCACCTTATTATCTAACAGTGGGCTAGAGACGTGTGTGGTGCAACGGAATCCTTCTCTGAGTCTATTGCTCGTGCTGTATGTCCGGCCGCAGTTTTCGCCTCGCCTTTGCCACAACTCCCTGCTTTGAATATCTTTGTGTTATTTTGCCGATTACTGTACAGATCTGTGTAGAACTCTTCGGCGACTTTAACTATCTTATCCATATTGGTAATGAAATTGCCCTCCTTGTCTTTAAACACATACATCTGTTTTGTGCTTATGCCTATTTTCCTCTTGACCGTTTTAGGCTCCCTCCGTTGCTTAGAGCATGCTCGATTTTCTCCATATTGTACTTCCTTATGTCAGTTACCTTGCGCTTATTAATTAGGTTTGATAGTTCGGCCAGTTCTATTCTGTTTGCGGGGTTAGAGGCGTTCATGCTCTGGCGCTTCTTAATCAGATATTTCGTCTCCTGAGAGAGCTTGCCGGTATCCTGTATAACCATCCTACCGCCTAATTCTACTGCGCACTCCGTAATGATCGCTGTGAGACTATCGTTCATTCCTTGAGCATTAATATCGTTGTCCTCGGTTAAAGCTGAATATTTGTTCTGTAGCCAGATCCTCAATTACTCTACTTTCCCTCTTACTCGTTGATGGCCGTCTTCCTGATTGGTTTCTTCCGTTCCCTCTTCATGTTTAGACTAATTCGAGACCTTACCATCCTATGGTCGATACATTGCACCTGTCCGAGTAACTCCACATCTTGTACGATACCAGTGTGGGCGCACAGTATGAAGTCTAACTTTTGTTTCACTATTGGGGCTCTTCCATGTCCACGTTCCTGTTCTCCCGTTTGCGGAAAAAGATATCTATGATCCGTAAATTATTTTTCTGTCCGAAATCCACTACTACCCCTTCCCTGCTATATCCAAAGCCTATCCCATAGTCCCCCACTCTCTGGTCTCGAGCCTGCTTCTTGCCTACCTTGTCATTGATATCGCCTATCAGTACAGTGTACTGTTCTTACTTTGCACATTGCCGATTATACGCCTTTATAGAAGCCTTCGGCGATCTTATCATCACGGCTGGATGTAGAAGCCTAGGCCTGCACCACATTCAGTATGTTCCTCTTATTAAGCCTAATTACGACAGCTATCAACCTCCCGTTAATACTACAGTATTTCTCTATGTTGCCAGCTATATCCTTATTAATGAGGAATCCCACACCTAGTTCTCGTCTGTCTGCTAATCCACGATAGTATAGTGCGTGTCCACCTTTAAGCACTCTATAAGCCTCAGCTGCCCTTCAAACATCACTAAGCCTTAAGACATCCCATTTAATACCCGCAATCTCCTCGAACAGCGCTGCTAGACTAGCCTCACTGAATAAGGTCTAGAGTTAAACGTTGCCACGTTCAGTTTCCAAATGTGGCCTGTTTGGTGCCAGAGATTCTTAGCACGTTGCGCTGGGTCACAGGTCTGACCACCGCCTTGGTCAGTTGCTCTGCAGCCGCTGGGGACTGAGATCTGAGGGTTAACTGGTGTATTCATATCGGAGGCTCTGGGTGAGCACTTCAAGAGGTTGGCCCAATTCTTTTCTGGTGGATTGCTTTGTTGGCTGTGGTCACCGAGACCAGGCCGCACCCCAGGCGTGGTTGTATAATTTCATAGACACGTGGATTTTCGTTATCCGGTGGAGAATTGTGCGGCATCGGGATTTTAACCATGGTCCCCTTGCACCCGAGGCGGATTCTCTAACTCTACGCCATCGCTACACCTCGCTGCGCAGGACACGGTTAACTAGAGAGATATGGGAGATGCCTTTGTCCTGCAGTGGGCGTAGTCAGGCAGCTGCTGCTGCTGCTGCTGCTGCTGCTGCTGCTGCTGCTGCTGCTGCTGCTGCTGCTGCTGCTGCTGCTGATGATGATGATGATGATGATGATGATGATCAATTCAACAATCCTGAAGGCAGGTACCTAGGCTATACGATCGCATTGTTCAACTAAAGACTAGTTTCTTGCAGATGGAGAAGCATTTATTATAGTTTCCTATATTTTGCTGCTGTCCGGACGTCATCGCACTCGCCTATCACTGTTTCCAACGCCGGATACATAAACTCAGTGTGTACACTCATAAAAAGATGTTATTAATTTTTATGACGCTTTATCAATTTTTTATGGCACTTCTGTAACAACCGTCGTGAGGTCTGATGCAATTTGAACGAAGAGCATGCCATTGGAGAAAAAAAAATGTCGTCGTTAAAGAAAAATTGTCGGTCCTTGTTTCGATTATCGGTCCATGTATAACATCCAGTATTCGAAACGTACTCAGGCACACTTCAGTCACGACGACAGTTTTGTACACGCATTGTAAGGTGGTATGAGAATGAGTAGATTTTGCTAAATATTATCTACTCAAACTTGTATGTTTGTAAATCTGCTCAATTGTTGCCATGTGTGTCGTTATGCATATCGCTGCTTCCCTGCCTGGCTGGCATTTTGAAACATTCTCATTATTTTCGAAGTGCTCCCGTTTCACAATGCCCTATAATGCTATTCCCTCACTACGCTCACTATTTGTCAGTGCTGTGGGTGGCCTGCGAGAACATTCCTGGCCGAAATTCCTTAGCCGAGCCAGCTGGCGTACTCCGCGCGAGTGTGGGTTCCACGCGTACGTTCTCGTTTAGGTGTAAATGAGAAAAGCCTTGTGCTGTAACTGTCCTCTTGCTTGATTCACAGGGAGGCACGACGAGAAACGACGTGACTACCGACGCCTCCTTTCCAGATCTGACAAGTGTACTTCCCGAGGCCAGACACGCCCAATTTTTCTTCTTGCACCTGCCCGGCTTCTCAATGTGCGGCGCCACACGACGGCGGCGACAGGGCATCGTTGTTCCGGCAAATCGAGCGCAGTATACAGGAACGCGGGCCTGCGGAGCCCACGCGCCAAGAAGCGGGACAACCTGCGCCGTGATTTACATGCTCGCGCGCTGCGGCCTTCCGTGACTCGCTCACTTCTCGTCGTTATCTCGCGCGAGAGGGAGGCGGTGTCCGCTGCACGCCGGCCAGCGGGAGCCGCGGTCCGGAGACCACGCAGAACGCGCCGCGACCTTGCGCCGGCCTCGACATGCCGGCGATAGCGCGCGCGCGCTCGCGGGGCGGCGAAGGGTTCTCGCCGCCAGTGGCGTGGCGCCCATTCTGGGCAGTCGCCATCGCGCGCAGTTCCACTGGCCTGTCTTCTGGAGCACGTCCTTGTGGCTTGCGGCTGGCGCTTGCGTGCGGTCCGTGGGCTCTTCGCGAGGACGCCGACTGGCGTAGAGCCCCCGCCTGCCTACACGGGTCGCTGAGCGCACTGACGGCAGCGCCCGACATGGTAAAGAAGGTCCCGCAAGGTGCTTGGCGTGCGCGAGGTACTGGCCAGCGGGCGGCCACTGGGTTTTTTTTTTTCGCTGATGCCCAGAGAAGGAAAGAGCTCGAAATATGCGGTCACCTAACTGCACCCCTCACCCTTTTTCTCCTCTTCATCCTGACTCGTATAATTTTCATGGTGGGCCAAATGGGGCCCGATGTTCATTTTGTTTCGCACTCTTCCATAAGAGAAGCCTTTGGACTCCTCGGTTTGTGTTGCGCATGCTCAGTGGTGCGTAATGCATGCGCGAGTCTGTTTATGTTCTGGGCTTTGTATGCATATCATCCTCAAGCAGTCAACATGTGTGCACGTTCGCACACGCACATTTAGCACAGATGCACTGCCACAGCGGATGGCATCGCTTAGCTGGTAAAGCGGCTTCCCTGGACAGGTGGTGGTCCCGGGTCCTCGTACCAGGACGAATTTTTCTTCAGTTACGAAGTTATTAGCATAGCTACTAGTGCCTTATTTCAGACTCTTCATGTAGTGTATGTTGTTGTCGTTGCCTCTGAAGAAATGGCTACACTGAGAAAGGATCAGCAGTGTGCTGATGTCAGTGTACTTTCGCGCCATTGTCATCGCTTACACTATTGCTCCAACTGTTTTCCTCTGGCTTCCCTGTCACAACTATTCCATTATACCAAATATCTGCGTCATTAACGGATCTTGCCATGTTTGCCAGTAGTTGAAGCCTCTTTTTAAATTCCCTGTTACAGGCTGTCAAAAATGTCGCTTTTAAGTCGGAAACATGAAGGGGCTCGCTTCTGGACTGTTTAAAATCCACGTTATCAGCGTTTTCAGGCGCCAGACATGCATATGCTGTAAAAAGTTTGCACTTACGGTTAATTAGTGGCAGTATTCGTACTGCGGTAACTTAGAGCACTGCTTATCAGAGCGCAGCAGTTGAGCAGGGCAAATGGGGTAAAGTTAGAGAATTGAAGAAACAGATGAAGTAACTATTGCTAACTATTGCTAACTATTGTATAAAGTTTTTCTTCTGTCTTTTTTTTATTTTGTGTTTTTTTTTGCGCTGTTCTCTAACTTCTATGTACTGCCCCACTCACTCAATGCTCCAATGTAAAGGAGCCTGTGAGTAACTTGAATAATAATAATAATAATAATAATCACTGAGGTGACTAGGGGTTAAGCAAAATATGCTTATAACTTTATGTGCAAACTTGTGTGAAGATAATACTAACCATGTTTAAATGTTCACGTTGCCGTATATCTTTTGTAGTACTGGTGTCTCTGAACGCATTGTCAACAGGTTGCGCCATCTTGGAACTAATGCTCAGTATTGAATTTGCGGGGCACAAAGATAACGCCTGGCTAAGCAATCCCTAAGTAACTGCACAAAATAATCTGCAGAATAATAAACACGTATATGTTTTGTACATTTCATTTGCGAGTCTACATGCACCCCTTCTGGAGCGGTGCAGTTGGTCGGTTTCCGCCAACGTGCTTATATGGTCGTGTGTTGCCGCGAGGGCCGCCAGAACGAATACCGCCCCGGCGGATGACATTGTCTTCGTCTATTATACCCTATGAGCTGACGTTGTGCTTGTACTCGACTAGCGCGAAACTGGCAATGCACAGAGCGAATAAACTGCATAAAATGCGCTAGTCCTCGTTGTCCTTTACTGCGTATTGTGCTTCGCTTCTAGCTTGTTCCACAACATTTGCCAGCTAATGGAGCGGTTGGCTGGTATATCAGTGATCACAACCCGTGACTGCCATCCGACACGAACACCTAAGGTATCAGTTGTATTTGTATGAAAAATTAAGAAAAAGTACAAGCGCGCCTTTTGAAATTGAAACATGTTACTTTTGCTTCCGCAACGTCCTTTTCTTTCGGCGCCGATTGAAGAACACTTCACCCTGAAGAAATGGAAAGTGCTATTTTTCGCTGGATGCCAAAGATCGCCGTAATTCGTCACCGTAAATCTATCGCTATATCAACCATGCTTGTCTGTATGGCATGTTCACAATGTCACTGTGCCTAATAATGCGTGAGCCCATCGTTAAAGAATGAGTGTTAACCCTTTAAGGCACCTTGCACACAACTGTGTTCATTGCAACGTCACAACTTTTTGAGACTAAGTGCAACCCCTAACGCTGATTTCTTTGTTGCACAGGAACCGAGAAGCATTCATATTGCCACTGCGGTGTATTCTACGTCATGCAGTCAACTGTGTAAATAATATTTCACAAAATGTCACCTTAGCCACACGTGCTTCAACATTGTAATGAAGGCTGATTTTAGCATATCATTTTAGATTTATTTCCAAAGTACAGCTGATGAAAAAAAAAATTACATGATTGCAACAGCCCATTTTTGCCCATTCTACAAAGCCGAGTAATGTATGTACAGTAAACGGCAACCTTTCAGCTCCAAAATTTGTGCATGCACACAAATTTGTTAAGGCACCTCGGTGGAACTGGATTTAATGCTTTCCACCACTGGATATCTCACTACACTCAGCAGTGCGTATGTGCGTTTAGGCTCACTTGCGATTTTTTCCAGAATACTTTTTCACATGTTTATCTTTAAAAAATTCGGTAGAGGAACTTAAGACTGCTTACGTGTGGGAATGTGAAAGCATTAGTTTTTGCGCGACCGAGTTTCTTTCAATAAAGTGTTCTTTCCGCGAGATGGTTCGCCTGCGTGGTTTGTTGAGCACGAAGACCGGCACAAGTTCGAAACTTCGGGTTGCACATTGCCTTGGCGGTGACATTCTCTCGCCACGGCCTCTCATCTATGCAGCGTGCTGTAGCGCGCTTGGCCTTGAAGGGTAGTTGCCGCGGTTCTGCCCAGGCGGCGCCATATGCTCCTCCTGTAGTGCGCTTGACCTTACGCGTGCGCCTCGTTCGGAGTCTGCGGGATGACGTCAACTTTTGGGAGCCATCTCGGCCTCAGCGACGGTCGCCGACGGAATTTCGTCAAATGGGGCTAGTAATGATGTCGCGTTAGAAATGCATTGCTGGGCAGAAAAGTATGCCCAAAACCCATTTAATGTTACATCGGGAACCATCTCGCGCGTTGCCTCCGGAGAAAATGGGAACGAATTAACGGAACGCTACGATTTGCTTAACCCACCTTTTAACACGCTACAGGGAAGAAGTGAATTAAGAGATGTATCTAGGACAATCTTGCTAAACCAAATGGTAAGGCAGTGCTGAATGATTAGAAATCGCCGCTAGCACTACTCCATCGACACGGGAGTAATCCGTGCGGCAGCCTGGCGTTAATACATATTAAAAAGCGCAGGCTACTTGCCGTATACTTGAAACCTTCCAAAGGGAATTCAGTCTTTTGGGGAAGGAGGGATTAGCCCGCCTACCCTCGCCAAAAGAGAGCCAGAATAATTAGCAATTCTATTTCAAGAATTCTATTCGCTCCTAGTCATTGGCTCAAGGTCTGCCATGCACTCGTTATAACTCGGGTCAGCCATTTGACGCAGAGAGTAATGATTAGAGTAAAATGGAATTGAATAAAAAAGGCTGTTATACTAGCCCTTGGCACAAACCTGCGACCATCAATTCTCTTTCCCAGATCTGTGTACATACCCGTAGAAAATATGTAATTTATGTTTTTGATTTGGAAGACAAGTTATATACCTTTCTTTGGACCTCCATAGGCTAATTATAGGCTAATTATTAAGGAAAAAATGACATCCTTGCGGGTAACAGCGTTATGTGGTTCGCTGTGCATCTCAAATAGAAGCAACAATACTAAATGTTCACTTGAACTAGATCTTAAAGGGGAAAATTGAAGCCTACAATAATTTGGTTGAAGACTTCAGAGTATGGTTCAAGAAATGGGTTCAGGAGACTTGCGCTGTCCGGAGCGGTAAATGTAACGCGCAGCGTCATCTGGTTTGAAAATGAGTATTCATATAACAGGACGGAGCAGACGAGCCGTTGGAGCGTGATTATCGTGATCGCCGGATCGTCAGCTTTCTGTCGCGGTCGTAGCCTTTCTACCTTTGTTTTACTTTTTCGAAAAGGAAGTATTTTTCGAGAATGGTTTGTCAACACGACTTGATCGCTGCAGTCATAGCTAATATACTGACTCAAGAATGAAAGCTACGCATTGAGCCCATGCAAGTCATTGGGCAACGCATGAGCGCCGCCGTGATCCAATGGTTTGTGCGCTGCCAGGTGTTTAGATGCTCACTAAATCTGGGCAAAGAACGGAGTTTGAAAATGGCAACGTAATTCGTGGTAAGATGGCTGCATGCAGTGTAGCTGTCGACTGCTGTAAGCATGTGGTAAACAAGTGCAAAATCGTTGCGTTTGGAGCATTTCTGATTGTATGTATGATGGTGGATTTCTGATGGTATACCTGCTGTAACTTCATATGGCTGCCTTGTTGCTTCTAAATTGTCATATGAAGGCCAGTACCGTGACTGTGACGCGCTTGGGGTTCGTTTCTTCCGTCGAGCACACGGAATCGTGCATGTCTCTCTTCCCAATTGTCGTGATACACGTCGGAAACTTGTTCGGCGCAAGAGGACGAACACAATACCCGAAGGAAATAGCACCGGTGTCACAGCAACGACTCTGCCCGGTTTATTTCGGACGCTCAGCGTTTTGTTATAGTAAATGTCGAATGTTTCTTGAACTGCCTCGGGACTCATCCTTATTGTTACCTTTTTCTTTAGCCGAGGACGACGGTGCTGTGTCTTTTTGGGCGCGAGACGAACTCATAATGATTGTTCGTCCACAACAACGCTCACAGCGTCATCACGAACAGTTGTAACGGCATTTTGTAGGTATCCATAGTTGCAGCTAAATGCACGAAAGACTGTTGCATTTACTTACAGCATGCATTACTGCTGGAAAGCGTACCCCGAAACGCATTTAAGCGCTATTGAGAACTCCTATTAATCTTTATAAGTAGCATAAATGTGCACTATGCACATTTCACGGCCGGTAAAACCTGTTGTGAATTGTACATACGTACCATTTTGCACGTTTGCTTACAGGTGATGCGAGAGGGCCGGTCGTTTTGGAGCTTTTGCCTTGCATACAACGCACGAAGAAGTTGCGGTGCAGAAGAGAGCGAGTGGCTCTTTGTCGTATGCGGATTTTTTTCTTTAAGTGTCTTAACCCCATAGCTTAATCCCCATAAGCAGTCCGAAACTACGCTCGAAAACACAAGTCTGAAACCGGAACTCCAGCAGTATTCGCTCGTGAACATCCTTCATAATTGTCCAAATTAAATCAAGGGACGCAACCAGTTTCCTAAACGTTGCGAAATATGTTTGAATACGTAGAATACCCGCGTAAGACTCACATATTGATTTTCCCTACCGCAGTTTTCCGGACTGAAGTTCAAACCTTTAACCAAGCTTAACTTGGCGAAAGAAAACTGTGCTGGTCACAACGATGTGTTGTAAGATGGCGACATAATGGTGCGGACCGCTTTGTTGGCTCAGCTTTACCACCTTGGCCGCGGTTGCTTGCCAGCGTCGCTAGCAGTACAATCCTTTTGAAGCTCTGCGGGAACCGTGCCGCCATTGATGCTGCACTACAAGTTTCGAAGTAAAACCCCTATATTTATCGCGTTTTTTTTACTCCTGGTTGCCAGAGAGTAGTGGAAGCAGTTGCGCAGCAGATAGCGTGTGCACTGGGGAAGAAACGCTGTCAAGGAAACAAGGCTTCGTGCCAATGCACTTTGTCAACATACGATTAGATTTTCTTGCACTATAAGCGCTACGCGCAATAAACGTGTTCAATACTTATTTTTTGTACTTTCGAAAAACTACGGCAGTACCTTAACCATACAAACATCTTTCCACTTGGGTTGCACTTCGCACCTCGTAATTTATAACGCTTGCAATATGCATGACGTTAAAGCAAAGTACACACATGTGGAGTGATACAAGTGCCTGTCCACAGGCCACGATAGGCGAGAAGCGTAGGGTCGCTCTTACGGTGCGGCCCATCCCGGCTAGACCGAAGGGAGCAGTGGCAAGATTCGTTTGGCTGGTTTCCGCCGGGGGCCGCCGGTGGGTGAGCGCTGGTGCTCGCCACCCCTGCATTTTTGGCGCCGACGTGATAAAGCGTTTTCGCGGTGAAAGGGGGCGCACTGGTCCAGAGGCGGCTCAAGGCATTCATACGACTGCAGCAATTCTCCAGCAATAACCAAGCAATGTTTTAATGCAATACTGGCTTAAATGTGTGATTTAATGCAATGTCGCCAGCCTTATTGTCCTATGGTTTCGGGTACTGTATTGTTTGTCTTATTGCACGTACTGTGTTGCCCTTTCGTTGTGTGCAGTGACACCCTTGTTATCATTCCTCGCTCTGTCTCATCGTAATATTTGTTCTATTCTGCCCCGTCTTGTTGCATTACTAGAACTATGTACAACGATTTCAGCTGACACGTATCATGTTAAGTGTAAATAACGTTTTTGGTTATAAAAATGTTGATGGGCTTTGACGTCCGTAAATATCCTTCTATGTAATCAGTATCTCTCCAATAATGAGGCGCACATTTGGGGGCGGTTACAAGCTGGAAATTACATCTGCCCAGTCTGGGTCTGGCCCCACCTGGCACAGAGCAGGGATAAAAAAGATTCAAAATGTAAATATTGTTGTGAAAAGGGCACTCTTCATCACATATTATGGTAATGCACCGATTCGCTGGGCGCCGGCTTAAACATCAACAGTAGAGAAGCCTGGGAAGTTTTGCTGCGGATCGAGGACCCCGCCATCCAGCAGCAAGCCACCCGCCTGGCGGCTGAGGCCGTGAAGAAGCAGCGTATCTTCACTAGTCTGCGGAGCATCTCCTACCCGCGTCCCAGGCCTGCGTGCCGGGACCAGGGATTGGGGGGTCCTTCTCGGTGGACAATAAAGTTTTCATTCATTCATTCATTTGATGTTCGGCTTCTGAACTGAAGATTTCGGGTTCAATCCCCGCCGCGGCAACCGTATTTCGATGGAGACGAAAAAAAAAAAAAGAGCGCCCATGTGCTGTGCGATGTCAGTGCACTTTAAAGAATCTCAGGTGATCTAAAATAATTCGGGACACTCCACTATACGATGTCCTTTATGGCCTCCGTGTCGCTTCGGGAGGTTAGTCCCCACAATTCTTTTAAGTGCCTGTCCATATTGTACTTCAACACATATATATACTAGCTTACCACCGTTTACGATTGGCATGCTATTGGTTTAACTGAAATTTCCACTCTTTATCTGTTCAAGAATAAAAGCAGGCGTGAGTTCCGCACTGCATATCACAATGCACTTGCAATGCTTGCTTTGGGGGCACTGCGAACACGACGTTGCTGACGGGATAAACTACGGTGATAAGCCAAGCCGTTGTACCCCGAGAAGAGGCAGTAACACGCAACACAACGACGACAAAGCCAACCCGCCGCAGCAAGAGCATTGTCCAGTATTCGTGCATAGAAAAGCAGTTCGTAAAAAAAAAGATAAAACACTAAAAGACAAAATAAAAAAAATGGGAGTCTACATGCGTATGCGATCAAATGAGAACTAGGCTCGCTGTAATTTCAGTTTTCGCTTCGGTTTCGACTCGAGGCTGGGGTTTCAAGGTCAAGCAGGCTTCAGACAAAGGTCGGTGAAATCGGACTTCAGCACCACTTTATGGATATGACACGATAGCTTTAATGGTTGTTTGTATATATATATAGCATTCCAATGAGTATAAGCTAATTACACTAATACTATCCCATTGATTTAAGCCACAAATTTTATAAATAAGGAACATTCCCCTACGCTGCCATCACCCTAGAAGCCCAGGAAGGGAAGCCCTCATAGCAGTAGGGGCCCCCTTCAGAGAAAGTATTTCTATCTCTCTTAATTTATCCTTTAGATAAACCTGTCTCTTAATTTTGCTTGGAGCCCCCTGCACTCATCGTACGCTTATATGAATGTGCGGCTTGCCAGTGAACGTACGCGGACGGCCGAGAAAACAACCTCTGGCATTTCGGTACCTCTAACGTCCGAGATGTCGCGGAAACTAATTGTGATATTCTGGAAACGTTTTTCAGTGACTCGAGGGAGTAACTTTTTGCGATGACATCAACTCTCAACACGGAATCACATTCCACCAAGAGGTTTCACACGAAATCATACCTAAATAAGTAGACATACGCGTTGTTTTAAGGCGTTGCACACAAGTTTACTTGACGTCATGGCTGGAACACCGATAATTCATTTCAACACTGTAAAGAGTGACTACTTTGCTACTTTGGCGCGAACAAGCACTAGCTATGTTGAATGCAGCGGAGTCAACTAACCTGCATCATCACAAGACTATCACGTTCCCTGTGCTCCACACAGAGAAGGAAAAACATGCATGCAGGAGTTTCGTACGAGACCATGCTGTCTAAGCTAAGAGATGCGGATACACTTTAATAAACCCAGCAGTTCCGCACAGCTACGACTTGCAACGTGAATATTTGAAAGGAGAAGTGGCTGTGTCAGTCTCCCTCAGAAGAACGAAGTGTCGTTTCAATCAAACGCGACCGCCACAACGGCCGCAAGCGGTGTGATTCTGACTGGCTCCGCGAGATGGCGACAGCCTTTGCGCTACGTGCTAATGTTGCGAGTTGCTTAAAATTAGAACAACTATCGTACACCAGCTGGCGCCACCATCATAAGTACACCCACACACAGCACTGCCGAGCGCGTTGTACAAATTTTTACCTCGGTCTGAGTTCCTCTTCCTGTCTTTTTTTTTTAGTTTAGTAAAGAAAACTGCTATTTTCCAGGAGATCAGTGGGCCCCGGGGGTGTTTTGCAGTCTGGTGGTAGCCAGTACCGGCCGCGCTAAGAAATGACTGGTGGCGTCGATGACTGGCGGTTGCATAGGGGCGACGTACGGTTTTGGAGAAAATAAAAGAAGGTATTTATTGATTTATTTGTTTATTTATTAACAATACCGCAGAGTCGTATGACTCCAAGCAAGAGTGAGCACAAAAAATTACATGCATTAAAAGTTACACCACACATCACACCACACCACACAATAAGCATTAGCTTCATCACATCAGGGCATATAAGTAAGTCGGTCTTCAAAATCGCATGTAACACGCGCTTTGTAAGCTGTAAACAAAATGTCCCGGAAAGTTTTACTTTGCTGTACTATACTCTATCACGAAATGGACACTCATGAGTGATGGCTCGGGAGATACCGTATTTATGCAAATTTAAGGCGAGTTTTTTTTTTTTATCGAAAATAGAAAACAAAGTTATCCCTAGCATTACGTGGAGACCAAAAAAATACACTATACTGTACGTATTCACTCGCACATTGGTAGATGGGTCGCTCAGGTTGGCCCTCAGCTTTGGAAAACGAAAAAAAAAATAAGATTATAATGCCGCATTGATCTGAGCCAGAAATACCGATCAACACATATTGGAGTGGCGGCCAAGCAGTCAGAAACTTCTCGCTGGAAAGGGCGCACTGGCGTACGGAGTGCGGATTCGACGCATTATTCCGAGGAAATGCGGTAGAATACGCGCGACTTGAAGACATCGTAAGGTATTCGTTTTGTTCTCTGTAAGTTCGGCAGATTCCATCAACGTTCGCAGAGCTGCCCATACCACACGATAATAGCAGTAATCCACTTCAGGTGCAGGGAGAGCTTGGCGTTTGCTATTGGACTCGAAAAGTCGCTGTCGCTACTTTCTTCGGCATCGCTTTAATAATTGTTCTAATAATTGTTTTTTTTTTGGGGGGGGGGGGGAATGGAAATGGCGCAGTATCTGTCTCATATATCGTTGAACACTTGAACCGCGCCGTAAGGGAAGGGATAAATGAGGAAGTGAAAGAAGAAAGGAAGAACGAGGTGCCGTAGTGGAGGGCTCCGGAATAATTTCGACCACCTGGGGATCTTTAACGTGCACTGACATCGCACAGCACACGGGCGCCTTGGCGTTTTGCCTCCATAAAAACGCAGCCGCCGCGGTCGGGTTCGAACCCGGGAACTCCGGATCAGTAGCCGAGCGCCCTAACCACTGAGCCACCGCGGCGGGTGGGCATCGCTTTGGAAGTTGGAAATTTGGTTTGTGAGGAAAAGAAATGGCGCTGTAACTGCCTCACATATCTCGGTTCCTGACGCATCTTTAGGCGACATCTAAGTCAGAATTTTCCGACGGCTGTGCGCAAGACGACGACTCGGTTTAAATGTTGCCAAGAACGTACGCCACCGACATTCGGGAGGCATGACTCGCCGCTCGGTTGAGCGACAGGGATAAGTTTCGTACTTACTACAGTGCGTCTAATGCGTCTAAAGCGCACGGTCGACGCCGAAGCGATGGCGACTCGGTGGGAGTGCAGTAATTATATTCGCATCGGTCTTATCTGGCAAATTTCTTGGCAGCTATCTTGAAAGAGAAGGAGCGCGTGAAAGGCATTGGTTGAAGCACTCTGCTCGTAAACTTCTACTAATCTGTCCATGTACTGCAGCATCATTCCTCACATTATGTTCCAGTAATTTCATTTTTCCCATTAGGCACCGCCGTGTTACAGTGGTGTTTTTTTTTCTCCCTATCACGCCCGCATAGTTACCCCTTGCGTTGCAATCGTGGTCGCGTTACCTTTAGGAAATACGGCAGGTTGTGGAGTGGTCCAATCTGCCCTAGAGCGGAGAGTGGCTTGCGTGCAGTAGCAGAGCAGTGTAGCCTGATGACAGTTAAAGTGACTGGAACGAGAAAAGTTCCCTGTTCGTTCTCTCTTCAGTCCCAACCCCGCTACGAAATTTTTTTTCGTACTGTCTTGCAGCGCCGACCAAGACTACCACCGGCGCCGGAAATCATTCTAGGTTTTTTTTTTGTCTGCAATGTATTTTTCCCGCTCCAAAAGACATTTCGGCGCGAACATTGCGAACCCGGGCTAGATTTTGTATCAACGCCCATGCACTTGGAGTCACATAACGCAAGGAGCCCCATCCGAGCCCAAAGTTTCAAGGGCGTTTCTATTGTGAGCAGGCTTGTCGCGGCCTATCGCGGCGGCCGTGAAATCTATATACGGAGCGCATGAATTTCCGTTCCGAAACCTAATTGGTATAAAGACCTCATAAACTTTGTCCTTTGGATAGTGAAGCAGCAAAAACCAATGCAAGTAAGAAGCTCTGTTCCTTTAGGTCCATAAACGCGTAATTATGAAAACGTATGACTGTTCATAAGCTTTTAATGACCACGTAAATTTTTGCCGTTTATTTTAACCGTTAGCACCATGATAAAAATTATCATGCGCATATGAAAATTGCGAGAACATCAATCACGAATTTCGACCGACCTTGCTCATTGAAACCCGGCCCACGCGGCGTTTCCCAAACAACGCACTCGGATATTGGGTACTTCAAGTTGCCGCTTCATCTATGGCTTTCGTTTGTCTTTTTCTTTCCGTTTTAGCTACCTGCTTTTACTTGATTTTTGAACCAAAGCAATGCCCTTCTTTAATTCTGGATGCAATATAATTGTTGTCGGTGTGCAGGCAGCTAAAATACACATTTTCTTATTGATTCCCGGATTCTTCCTCTATTGTTCATCCATATGGTGCTGTCGCGACCGCAGCATGGCCTAAGTACATGTCACGGTTTCTGGGATCATAGCTTTGTTCTTGCCTGGAGCGTCTGTCTGTCTATGCGCAGTTTCCTATCTATGATTGCGCAACATGCTTATTTGCCTTGTTTGACGCGCCTTGTTGACGCATTGTGTACACTGACTTTTGTTTAGACATGTAGATTGATTGGAGACTGATACGTATTCAAATATCTTGTTGCGAGGCTTTGGGCCATACGAATATTTTCTTTAATGAAAAAATACATAATTTACTTGTCTAGACAGTGCGTAGCGTTGAAGAATTCGTTTGCAGCATCTAATACACAATGGCATTGGCAATGTCTTTGCAGTTATTATTAAAGTATTTGATCCCTCGACAAACTCTGTAAGCAGGAGGCCGCGTTGCAACGTGAGCCCCCCCCCCTCCCCCCCCCCCCTCGGCTTTCCCCTCACAAAATTTCTGGTTACGCCACTGATGACAATGTTGCTTTCTTTTTGCGGAGCAACGTTAATGCGTTGCTGTTAATGTCCTTTCACTTTTACTAGTATTTCTGAAACGTTGCCAGTAAACGTTAGAATATACCTTCCCTACATGCACATTATGCAACTTTCGTTTAAATGTGGTGAAATAACCTTGCAAAACCAGAAATATTAGAGCACAGCGCTTAAATCATCACTTTTCAAGGGGTAATGAGGGCGACATTGGAGGACTACAAGACTAACAATATGGCGCAACTAATACACTCACTTTTGAACGGGTAACATGGGCTCCAAATTCATATATACCCACACATGAATGGTGCCCCATAAGGGATATCCGTGAATCGGTAATGAGAATTAGGGGAAGTGTACTTAATCTATAGCAGATAGAATTTAAGAGATTTAACGGCAGGTGTCAGCTAGTGAAAAAAAAAACAACATCGTTACTGACGATCGCTGGAAAAGGTCTGGGGCACAGTGGTTTAAAAACATTGTAATGCTGCTTTATAGTTACGATGTGACCACTATAACTATACTTAGAAGACAGCACTAGCATAATGCTGAGCGTCACTAGTCTTTGTGATGGTTATTAGTTATTTATTAACATCCGCATAACGTTCCAATCAATGTAACATGTAACGTTGCTGAAATTTACGCAATAACTTTATAACATGATTCTCATGTTTCTTGCTGCCTGGCCAGGTTGAAACGTTGTGGCAGTTATTTCTGTTGTCTCCGAAAGGTAGAAAAGTACAAGCGGTAGGGACGGAGAAGATGACGGTACACTTAAGCAGGCAAAGTTTTCTGAGGCCACGCTTTTAAATTTGGAACCTATACTTATGTATTACCTGTCGAATTTAACGACGACGATGCCGGTACTTGCTCTGCGAGTTTTTGCTGAAAGAGTTCCCCCCCCCCCCCCAACTCTTAGGCAGACCAAAACCTTCTTTCAGCGCCCGTGTGTGTGTCTTCCTTTCTTGGTCCCGTCTGCTGCGCTGTTTCCATGCAAAGAATGCTACGAAACCCGTTCTGCCTTCGTATTCCGCCGCGTCTGTGTAAACCACCTTCTGTATGTTGGATAGTATTTTCTGTAGTGCTTTCGCTCTGTCCTTTCCTCTACCCTCATGGTGTACCGGATGAATGTTCCTTGGGACTGGTGGGATTCTGATTTTTAAAGCGAAAGCTTCACTACGACAGCCAGCGAGCGATTTCGGGTCGTTGCGCCGTATGCCGTATGTAGGCAGCCGTATACCGTATGTGGTGGCGGACGAACGACCTTGAGCCGCCGTTGCCTAGCAACACCGCAGCCGCTCTCCAACAAATGGCGCCGCCGTCGACGCCGCTTGCCGTTCCCGCTCGGTCCACCAGGTGTGCCACGCTGGGGTAGAGGGAGAGGAGGAGGTGTTGTCTCGCGGGGTGTATATATATATGCGCTAGTATTTCAGCGCCCGTCCTGTCATGTCCGTCTGTCCTCATGTTGTCGTCTGAAATAAGTAGCCCTGAATCGCGTTTCTAGAAACGGTGTTGTCAGTAGGCGGCATTCTCAAATTTTAAATAAACTGATTACCAAGCTAATTCACGTATAAAATAGTTCTAATATGTCTAAGCAAGCACACAACACTGTAACTCCAGTTGCACTCTTGGAAAACATTTTGCTCGATAAAACATTCAAGTTACGTGAAGTGCTAGGTTTACTCTCTAGTTAAGAAGTTACACATGATTCGGCTGTTATTCGTGTCATTTAGGGGAAGTATAGCCGCATTTATGCGACGCGCATTCAGTGTTGGTTAGGTTCCTGCGCAGCGCGTGCAGAGCAGCGCCCTGCTTCTTGTTGCGGAACTTACCTGCTGACTCACTTAACAAATTAATTACGCGAGAACACTTGTGCGAATGAAAGCACTGTGTTTTCATATATATAGCCAAGTGGCCATTAAATTGTGCTCCCAACCATATAACACATTATAAGAGAACAATTGCTCATTAGCATTAAGCCAAGCAGATTCATATGCCAACAAGGAAAGTTACCTAACTTCTACATAAACTTATTAGTTGAAGACAAATTCGTCGTGTGTTCTATCCCGGGACCAGTGCCTTACCGGGACAGCAACTTTACCAACTGAGCTAACTGGGGCGGCTGGCGCATGGTAGTACGAGAGCGTGTTGATCAACAACTTTGCAGCCGTATGGCTACGTTTGTGTGGATGTTAATGACTAATAAAACTGGTGTTGTTGATCAGTTCGTTATCACCTTACCATATACTGCTGGTTAGCCCAGTTGCTAGGTCCACTGTTTCAATGAGTTTATGGTCCCGGGTTCGAACCTGGGACCAGGACGAATTTTTCTTCCATTACGGATTTTCTGTGGATGATGTGAAGCCTCGCTTTGTAGCCGTATACATGCGCTTAGTTGTGTGCTAATGAGTAATTACTCCCATATTGCAAATCTACTCCTCCTTGGGGGATTCCCGTAAACAATGGACCGATATCACCCCTCTTGGTTCATTTAAGGGACCTTTGAAGCATTACTGCTCGATCGAGCTCTAGAACACAAGTATTTAATCATAATGATCGAGGCTCGATGGTAAGGACGTTAGATCGCTTTTTTTACTTTCTTTGTTTATTATGCATACAATGTCATAAAACGCATCAAAAGCATCAAGCCAGTCATACGGTTTTTGGATGCACCCCTAACATCCCCGATTTTGAAATACAGGTATTTGTATTTGTACAGGGAAAGAAATTTCAGCTCGCCTATTTTTTTCTTGTGAAGCAGAATGCCCTTTATTCTTCCTAAGCGATGGTGCGCACGACGAGTCGCTGCGTAGACACGGAAGCGTTCTCTCCGAGCATGAAGATGTGAGTTCTAAGGGGAAGATTCCTCGACCTTCTGGGCTAGTCCGAACGTTGACGGGGAAACTTCGCACAAAAACCAGACCCGTCGGCACACGCGTCCATGCTTTGAAAGCATAAAGGAAACAGATGCAAGCCTGCCAGGATTCGAACCTGTAATCATCTGATCCGTAGTCAGACGCGTTATCCGCTGCGCCACAGGCCCACTTCACGCACCCGCAAAATCAGTTCAATTTCAAATATGGCAAAGCCAATATCTTTCATAAGCAGGCGACGGTATTGCGACCCCGTCTTAACACTTTAATTCTGTCGAATCTACGTTCGCCAAGAGGATGGAAAGGGCGCGCACGCGCTGAACGCATGCAAAATATCTGGACTTTGAAAATGCGCCGCATACGCTCTCCTCACCAAAGGCCACAGCTATCATCAAAGCCCAAAGTGCGACGCCGCATGGAAACCTATCACGCGGCCCTTCCAGAGTCTAACAGTCCTATCGACAATAAAAAACGCTACGTACTCGAGAGGCTGTTTAAAATCAGAAATCGAAGGTCGCATGGTGTGTTCTTTTGAGTTCGCTGGAGGATTTCAAAGAACACGATGCTGGGACACTAAACGAAGCAACAATACATTGTCTCTGGCTGATTATTTAAGCAGCAGTTCTCTGACCATGACACAAACGTCCCTAAAGCGCGCAGCAATGTTTTCACAGGTTATGTAAAAGCAAGTACCTTGAGAAAGAACGCTTGATTCCGTTTAGCAATCTCTTCCTTAATAAGATTGTCGAAACCTGGATGGAAGGAATAAGGACTGAGATTAAAACCTGTAACCTCTGCGTTCTCGAGAGGAGGTAAAAGTAATCCAAAGAAAACCGCTCAGTCAGGGAATGAAATTTGTCAGTAACTTCCGCAGGAAAGCCCCACACAGCTCCTTCATGGCTATAGCCAAATGTTGCTAAAATAAAAGTAAAAAAAGGAGTTATATATATAGCTGCTAGAAACAGCAGTATGGATTACCGATATGAACAAAAAAATCAGTGGGTCACAGGAACAGCCGCGGCCGGGGAGAAGTTGTGTCTGGTGTACTGACGTAAACGCACAGGGCTTTCTGACCACCACGTTGTTAACATTTTCATATCCCTTTAGCCGCTTTGTAAACAGAGAGGGTGTGAAGCAAGTTGTTTCAACGGCGTCACATGTGCCTCAACATATGGTTTAACACTAAAATATAGCGTTCCACATATGATGAACACGTGTGTTAACATGTGTTCCTCATATGTGGTACGCTATGTTTTAGTAGCCCGGTGGGCCAAAAAATTAACATGCAGAATACCAAAGTAATGTTCAACAGTCTAGCAAGGGAACAGCAGTTCACAATTGGCAGCAAGGAGCTGGAAGTGGTAAAGGAATTCGTCTACTTAGGGCAGGCAGTGACCGCTGATCCGGACCTTGAGAGGGGAATAACTAGAAGGATAAAAATGGGCTGGAACGCGTATGGCAGGTTCTCTCAGATCATGGATAGCAGTTTACCAATATCCCTAAAGAGAAAAGTTTACAACAGCTGTATCTTACCAGTACTCACCTACGGGGCAGAAAAGTGGAGGCTAACGAAAAGGCTTCAGCTTAAGTTAAGGACAACGCAGCGATCCATGGAAAGAAAAAAGATAGGTGTAACGTTAAGAGACCGGAAGAGGGCAGAGTGGGTGAGGGAACAAACGCGGGTTAATGACATACTAGTCCAAATCAAGAGGAAGAAATAGGCTTGGGCAGGGCATGTGATGTGAAGGCAAGATAACCTTAAGGGTAACGGAGTGGATTTCAAGAGAAGGCAAGCGCAGCACGGCGAGTCAGAAGGTTAGGTGGGCGGATGAGAGTAAGAACTTTGCAGGCATAGGATGGGCGCAGCTGGCAATGGACAAGGGTTAATTGGAGAGACACGGGAGAGCCCTTTGCCCTGCTGTGGGTGTATTCAGGCTGATGATGATGATGATGATGATGATGATAATGATGATGATGATGATGATGATGATGATGTTTTAGTGTTACAGCGATGGCTGTAAATGTGGGACTGTCTCTGAGGTTTAGGAATAACGCTGTATGCGGAAAGCAAAAAGATGCCTCGTCGGCTAAATCGTTGTCTTCCTTCGGCGCAAAACACGGCTCCGACAATTTCTCATCTTTTCTATTCCTTTCACTTCTTTTCCTGCTCTCCCTTTCCTGTCTGCACAAGGCTATGGTAGTGGCCCCGTTCCTTCCAGTGCACTGGCTCCTACTCGTTCCTTTTCATTTTCTGACAGCCACTTACTACTATTACTACTGCTTCTACTACACTACTATTACTCGCATGAGGGCAGCCAGCAGTCTCCGAAACCAAGATGCGTAGGGGATGTTTTTCTGTTATAATTCTTTTGAATTCGTGGTGGTCATCATCGGGATATTAATCAGGTGATTACTGTTTAAAGATAATTGATTATAAAGCAAAATAAAAACAACCACATGCTACTGGTGGGATACGAACCCACGACCTGCGAATATTGCGTCAGGTGCTCTACCAGCTGAGCTACGGCGACGGCTGTCAAGTGTTTATGTCAGTACACCAGACACATGTTTGTCAGTAGACCAGACACAATTTCTCCCCGGCCGTGGCTGTTCCTGTGACCTACTGATTTTTTTGTTCATGTCGGTAATCCATACTGCTGTTTCTAGCAGCTATATATCTAACTCCTTTTTTTACTTTTATTTTAGCAACATTTGGCCATGGCCATGAAGGAGCTGTGTGGGGCTTTCCTGCGGAAGTTACTGACACTTTTCATTCCCTGACTGAGCGGTTTTCCTCGGATTACTTTTACCTCCTCTCGAGAACGCAGAGGTTACAGGTTTCAATCTCAGTCCTTATTCCTTCCATCCAGGTTTCGACAATCTTATTAAGGAAGAGATTGCTAAACGGAATCAAGCGTTCTTTCTCAGGGTACTTGCTTTTACATAACCTGTGAAAACATTGCTGCGCGCTTTAGGGACGTTTGTGTCATGGTCAGATAACTGCTACTTAAATAATCAGCCAGAGACAATATATTGTTGCTTCGTTTAGTGTCCCAGCATCGTGTTCTTCGAAATCCTCCAGCGAACTCAAAAGAACACACCATGCGACCTTCGATTTCTGATTTTAAACAGCCTCTCGAGTACCTAGCGTTTTTTATTGTCGATAGGACTGTTCAGACTCTGGAATGGCCGCGTGATAGGTTTCCATGCGGCGCCGCACTTTGGGCTTTGATGATAGCTGTGGCCTTTGGTGAGGAGAGCGTGTGCGGTACAATTTCAAAGTCCAGATATTTTGCATGCGTTCAGCGCGCGCGCGCCCTTTCCATCCTCATGACGAACGCAGATTCGACAGAATTACAGTGTTAAGACGAGGTCGCAATACCGTCGCCTGCTTATTAAAGGTATTGGCTTTGCAATATTTGAAATTGAATTGATTTTGCGCGTGCGTCAACTGGGCCTGTGGCGCAATGGATAACGCGTCTGACTACGGATCAGAAGATTCCAGGTTCGAATCCTGGCAGGCTCGTATCTTTTTTCTTTCTTTTTTTCATAGCATGGACGCGTGTGCCGACGGGTCTGGTTTTTGTGCGAAGTTTCCCCGTCAACGCCCCGACTAGCCCAGAAGGTCGAGGAATTTTCCCCTTAGAACTCAAATCTACATGCTCGGAGAGAACGCTTCTGTGTCTACGCAGAGACTTGTCGTGCGCACCGTCGCTTAGGAAGAATTAAGTGAACTCTTCTTCACATGTAATAACTAGGCGAGCTGAAATTTCTTTCTCTGTAACACTTTTGATGCTTTTTATGTCATTGCATGCATAATAAACAAAGAAAAAGATTAAAAAGCGATCTAACGTCTTTACCATCGATCATCGATCATTATGAATAAATACTTGTGTTGTGGAGCTCGAGCGAGCAGTAATAATTCAAAGGTCTCTTAAATGAGCCAAGAGGGGTGATGTCGGTCCAATGTTTACGGGAATCCCCCAAGGTGGAGTAGTTTTGTAATATGGGAGTAATTACTCATTAGCACACAACCAAGCGCAGGTATACGGCTACAAAGCGAGGCTTCACATCATCCACAGAAAATCCCTAGTGGAAGAAAAATTCGTCCTGGTCCCAGGTTCGAACCCGGGACCATAAACTCATTGAAACAGTTTACCTAGCAACTGGGCTAACCAGCAGTATATGGTAAGGTGAAAACGAACTGATCAACAACACCAGTTTTATTAGTCATTAACATCCACACAAACGTAGCCATACGGCTGCAAAGTTCTTGATCAACACGCTCTCGTACTACCATGCGCCAGCCGCCCCAGTTAGCTCAGTTGGTAAAGTTGCTGTCCCGGTAAGGCGCTGGTCCCGGGATAGAACACACGACGAATATGTCTTGAACTATTAAGTTTATGTAGAAGTTTGGTAACTTTCCTTGTTGGCATATGGATCTGCTTGGGTTAATGCTAATGAGTAATTGTTCTCTTGTATTATGTTATATTGTTGGGAGCACAATTTCATGGCCACTTGGCTATATGTAAGAAAACACAGTGCTTTCATTCGCACAAGTGTTTTCGCGTAATTAATTTGTTAAGTGAGCCAGCAGGTAAGTTCCGCAACATGAAACAGGGCGCTGCTCTGCACGCGCTGCTCAGGAACATAACCAGCACTGAATGCGCGTCGCATAAATACGGCTATACTCCCCCTAAATGACACGCATAACAGCCGCATCATGTGTAACTTCTTAACTAGAGAGTAAACCAAGCACTTTACGTAACTTGAATGTTTTACCAAGCAAAACGTTTTCCAAGAGTGCCACTGGAGTTATATTGCTTTATGTTTGGTTAGACATATTAGAAGTATTTTATACGTGAATTAGCTTGGTGATTAGTTTATTTAAAATTAGAGATTGCCGCCCACTGACAACACCGTTTCTAGAAACGCGATTCAGGGCTACTTATTTTAGACGACCACATGTGCACGGTTCATGACAGGACGGGCGCTGAAATAAGTAGGGTGGAATTACTTTCCTAGAAACAATTCATCACCAACTAGCCCCGCAACGTGCATTATTAAGCGACAACACAGGTTCCGGGGATATCCCAGTCATCGTCACATATGCTCATCCCGACAAGTGCTTCCGAGGGATGATCTAGGGATGCCCTTGTTCTAGGTTTCCCGACAGGTTATCCGGCGGGTATCCCGTTCGGCATTATTAAACGCACTTGTACATCATATACCCTTCTTTCCTGTATCTCAGCACATACACGCGTGACATTTGCATTTAAAGTGTCTTTTATAGCAAAAAAATCGTAATATTTCAAGTCAGGCGTATCTTAAGGATGCGCTTCTCAAAACGCTATACAACCATGCTTGCAATATAAGATGCAAAACAGTGAAAGTTTCCTAGTACGCACTTTTCGACCCGATCGCACATTCCTTCATGCCCAATATACTCAAATATTTCATTGTTCTGTCACCGATTTTGTGGTTTGGAACTACGCTTGCATTTTTACAGTCAGGTGCTAAGCCTCCTTGTTCAAGACAATGGTGAACTAGAGTAGTCTAGTTCACTATATTCAAGAGTTTTCAAATAACAGTTTTTTTTTCGCTTCAGCCGCCATAAAATGTTGCGTATACAAGTGTTTAAGGCTGCATGCAAGTGCTTCAGAAATGCATCGCTATCGATTGGCACTTAGAAGTACCTGTATTACATTTAGACTATCCTCTCTATCATCTTCCAGCCACACCTGGATAGTATTGATAGCCCATCCTCCAACCATCTCAGCGATGTGGACTGCGCATCTAGTGGTTGCAGTTTCGGTTTAAATCGAAAAAAAGAAAACAATAAACGTATCGCGAAATTATTTTTTGAAATTCGGTTTTAAAGAGTGTAGACACCAAAATTCTGGTTGGCGTGTTCTTTGTTTCAAACGTTGCGTATTGCCTCAGCACGCGTGATACACGCTGAGCTATTCATATATGCGTGATAAATAATTTATTATTTCATTACTTATATTGCAAAAAGTGGTTTTTGAGGAAAGGAAATGACTCAGTAACTGTTCGATCTCGGTTTCAGTTTCCGAGTTCGATATCTGCTGCTCGCTTTTTGCTGCTACTTGCATACCCAACAATTCTGAACAAAAGACTTTTTGAACGGGATACTATGAACACACTTTGTTCATACAGTACAAGCTTTCACTATAACAATGAATAGATCCGCAGATCTCCCGTCAGCAGACTTGCTTTTTTTTGCGATTACCATTTCTGCAATCGTCGCAAGCGCTCCCCATTGGTTTTCTATGGCAGGCTTAACTGTTCCATGCGAGCTATATAAAAACCTTAAAAGAAAGATTTTACTACTCATTGAACTAATTGACCATTACATTCAATATTTCAATAACAGTACCTTAAGAATGTTGTACATGAGCAAACAGTCAGTGTATTCGCCAAATGAATGGTTCAAGATGATTCTACAGAATAAGGCATTTACCGCGCGAGTACATAACTCCCCCAGGAACGCTCACGTGACGACCATGCAGTGCACCTCGGCGTAACTTTTGTTTACATATCTGCATGCGTATACAGGCATCAGTTGTGCGTTCGTTGTTCATGAAATGCAAGCTACGTTCAACTTAGATTAAACAATCTCTTCTATTTTGCGTCGGTTGTGCGTTTGCCTTTTTACGCAATTCGATAACTCTGCAAGAATCGCCGACGAATGCGAGCGCCAGCATGGGGATGCTCCATAGCCAGGTGGTGACACCGCCTAGAACCGGCGTTTCTCGCTCGTAATAACTGCTTTTTTTTCGATTTGTCCCGCACATGACTTTTAATTGCTTTATCTAGAAGTATATTTGGTGCCAATCTGCAACAATCAAAATGGCTTAATCAGTAGTCCACAAGTGACGCCGACGACTACAATAGCTGCCGGGCGCCTGCAGCATTAGCCGGAAGTCTGGGTCACACCGCCTAGCAGGCGATTTCCGGTCGATGTGTTTGCTTCCTAAGATATAAGCAGTCGTCGATTTCAGGCTATTGTTGTCAAAACTAGGCTCGATGACCATTTGTATTCGCTTAAACTTCTGAACTCGCTCTCCACAATCGCCGACATCGCACATACGAACCCCGCGGACTCGGTAGGCCTATTCGTACCGCTGGTGAGTGTCGAAGGGTGAACATAAGAAATGTAGTCGCTCGTTTCGCTTACTTGTAATACGGTGAAGGTGTAGACAAGAACCACCAGTCAAAACGTCGTCGCATTCCTCCCCCGCCCCCCCCCCCTTCCGTACCCCCCGACCGTATCCCCGCAAACTTCTTAATCTCATCCGTCCACCTAACTTTATGCCGCTGCCTGCAACGCTTGCCTTCTCCTGAATTCCACTCCTTTACCCTTAAGGACCAGCGGCTATCTTGCCTTCGCATTACATTCTCTCTCTCTGATATCGTTCCCAAATTTCTACATCATTAACTATCGCTTTAGCGATGGGTCTCGATTGTGAGAAAGAACATTTATGTACTCTTTGGAGCTCAATTGAAATACATTTTAAGCGTTGGTTGCATCCAATACATGGCCGTGGGTTACCTTATATAAGCACCAAGCCCATAGCAAGCTTTTTATATCATCAAAATTTGGTGTCTCAACCATTTTAACACAAAAAAAGGCCGTTATCGTCCACACGTGCGGCATAGCTTGCTGGCTATTGAGTCTGAGTTACAATAGGTCACGAGAGTGAATGAACAAAGAGCGGAAGCCAGAAGTGCGGTGAGACAGATTGACCGTTGGATTAGGTAATGCAGTGTTACGTTATGATCCACTGCTCCACTACTTTTGACAGACGATGGCTGCAGACCGAGAGTCTCGACCACCTGTCCTGCTAGCGCAGCGCCCTCCCATCACAGACTGTCATAACGTTGTCAGAGTACTTACTTGGTTATGGAGCTTTCTGACGTCAAGTAAGGACACTGACCCCGTTTGTAACCGTAACAATCCCCGGACAATAAGTCGATACCATGCACAAGCGTCTTTTTGTGGCTTCCACGACTGTTCAGCGGAACTTTTATGGCTGCCATTGTCATGCGGACCGCGGGTTCTGGATTCTTGCTTCGGTCAGATTTTCTTTATATGTAATACGAAACTTCGCTGTTGTGAAGCGTTTTGGTTCTTTCACAGTTTGTTCTCTGAGTGAAGCAGAGAGCATTGCATCGCAAGAATACACTTCGAATTAAGCAGATGAAGTTTTTACAACGTGAAGGCGACTAGACAAAAAGGTCCGGTTCCACTTGCATAAGCGAAGTAAGTGTGTGTTGCTCCCCCGTACATTGTTTCCGATAACTTGTTTTTTAGTTTAGTTGTTGCGGAATTGTTCACATTGTGGAAGGGCCGCGTGATAGGTTTACATGAGGCGCCGCCTCGCGTGTTTTGGGCTTTGCTGACAGCTGTGGCCTTTGATGAGAAGAGCGTCTGCAGCGTTCGGATGCGGTCAGTGCATATGCGCGCTTTCCATTCTCACGGCGCAAACAGATTCGGCATAATTAAAACGTTATGGCGGAATCGCAATACCGTCTCCTGTTTATGAAAGGTATGGGCTTTGTCAGATTTGAAATATAAATATTTTTGTCGACGAGCTAAGTGGGCCTGTGGCGCAACGGATAACGTGTCCGACTATGGATCAGAAGATTCCAGGTTCGAAACCTGACAGGCTCGCATCCTTCTTTTCTGATTTATTTCATTCCTTTTACAATTGCTAAGTAAGCATAGGCTCCCATGCCGGCGGGTCTGGTTTTTGTGCTTAGTTTCCCAGACTGGTCCACAAGGTCGAGGAATCTTCCACTTACAACTTAAATTCACATAATCCAAGAGGCCGCCGCGGTGGCTCAGGGGTTATGCCGCTCTGCTGCTGTCCCAAAAGGCAGGAGTTCGATCCCGGCCACGGCGGCCTAATTTCGATGGAGGCGAAATGCTAGAGGCCCATGTACTGTGCGATGTCAGTGCACGTTAAAGAACCCCACGTTGTCGAAATCTCCGGAGCCCTTCACTACGGCGTCCCTAATAGCCCGAGTCCCTTTGCGACGTTAAACCATCATAAACATAATCGGAGATAACGCTTCTTTGTCCCCATAGTGACTCGTCGTGCGCATCGTCGCTTAGGAAGAATGAAGTGCATCCTTCTTCACAAGGAAAAAGTTAGGCAGGCTGAAATTTCCTTCACAGTACCATTTTTCAGTATTTTATGGACATTGCATGCACAATAACGAAAGAAAAAAGAAAGGAAGCGAGCTAACGACCTTACCACTGAGCTTCAGTCATGATTGATTGTGTTCTGGAGCTCGAAACGAGCAGTAATGCTTCAAAGGTCCATTAAACGAACTCAAACAACAGTGAGTACGTGCTCGATAAAAGTGGAATGTTTATGGGAAATACCTGGCGCTCTGGCGTGTCTGTTGCCTCGCTTATCGCAACAGACATATGGCGAAAGGCAACAGTCCCGAAACTAAGGATCACAAGGGAATGTTTCTATCTGCTTTTTTTAGTTTTTGGTGTCGATAAATGGTTAATTAATGGTCTAAGTATTTTATTGCTTTAAGATAATTGATTAGAAAGCGAAAGCAAAAACAACCGCGTGCCGCCGGTGACATCTGAACCCACGACCTCTGAATCTCGCGTGTGGTGCTCTCCCAACTGAACTACGGCGGTGGCTGTCCAATCTTCCGCTTTCGGGGGTATTTATGTTCGTGTGTGACTTAACCTTGAGAGCGTTCGCCAGCGCCACCCTCGTCCATAGCGGTGGACGTAGCACGTCCTGTATTACCGCGAGTGTGCCGTGGAACGCCATCTAACGGCGACGGCAGAAACTCTGCGAGAGACCTCTTATGCTACCTATGGCATCAAGACTACCAGAACCGAGACTCTCGTTAAGCTATTAGCAGACAAGGCAAGGGAAATGAGGGGCTCGTTTGACAAATATATGAAGGAAGCCAACAGTAACCGAAACAAAGGTGCATAGAGGAATGTTTATTTATTGGTTTTATGATTATTATTTGTAGTGTTGATTAGTGGGGAATAATAATTCGATTAATCTGTCGAATAAAGAAAACTACTCACAAAGCAGCAGAAAAAACAACCATGCCGCCGGTGGGACCCGAACCCACGACCTCCGAATATCGCGTCCGGTGCTCTACCAACTGAGCTACGGCGACAGCTGTCCAATCTGCTGCCCTCCTGGGTATTTATGTTAATCGCTTGTAAGCGAACCTTGAGAGTGTTCACCAGCGCCACCCTTGACTATAGCGGCGTACGTAGTACGTCCTGTATTACCGCGAGTGTCAAGTGGGACGTGATCGAACAGCGAGGGCAGAAGCTGTGCGAGAACCCTTTTATGCTACCTATGGCATCAAGCCTGCCAGAACCGAGGCCCTGGTTGTCTATGGGGTTAGATATATTAATATATTGACACTGGACAGCCTTTTAGATCATATTGCGTAGTCGTATTTACCTTGCATGTCTGGACACTAAGCAGATCGTTTTCTTCGGGCCATTCTGCGGCATTCTCTTCAGAGCTTGCCTTTCGAAATCTTGCATGTGGCACAATCACTCAGAGAAAATGGTACCAGCAGCTCCTTCTTTATTTTCTATCACGTACTAATACAGTGTTTATGCGGGTAAAACACCAGTTTTGATGATGGCATATATGCAGCAAGGGTTCGGTAATGGGATGATATACCTCTCAGACACACAGCCACTTTCCCCATACAAGCATTCAGTTGGAAGAACACTGTCAGTTCAACTGCTAGTGTCGTCCACTGTCGTGCGCACAATCTTCTTCACTCACGGCAATCTCGCTCACGCACTCGGCAAAAGAAATGGCATTCCACAGACAGACTTTGCTAGCGTGTCATCACTGGTTTGGTAACGTACTGTTATTGCAGTGATTTTTTTTCAAGATAAAAACGGATGTTTCTTACAGAGAAATGAATAACACATTCCGAAGTAAACGCTGCTTTCTGTTAAGCCACAGAGTAGCCGGAAAAAGCAAAAGTTTTTATCTCATGGACCATTCGCTGTCATTCTCTCTTACAGTCTGACCATCATGTGCCAAAACATGTGTTTACAGGTGCCCGGAGAAGTTTTCGTAACACGGAAACCACGAAAATGCTGAATTTTTTGGCAGCGAAAGCACGCAACCACGAATTGAAGGATGTGGTCATCGCTCCCCTGCACGATCGGCCCACTGTACGCTGCACCTAAAGGCAGTGACAAAATTCAGCCTTTTCTTGACTTCCGTGTTCCAGAACCTTCTGTGAGCACCTGGATAATGACAGTTAAAGACCCCTCCTTTCCCGCACACTCCAAAATGGGCACTTTAAATGTTTTCTTTGTTTCGTGAAGAATAAAATACTGTTTTTTTTTCATTCTTCTTGGACACAACTACATCATGCAAGAATATTTCCCCCTAATAAGGCTTTCCGCCCGATTTAACCGCCACACTTGGTGATAAATTGTGCGCCGTCCTGATAGCTGCAACAGCTCCGTCAATACCATCTGCTCCAAGAGCGCCCAGGAGAGTGGTACCGCCGTCACCGCCTGCCCCACCATTTCCTAGGCCGGCCTTAAAAGCAGGACCACCGTTGTAACCAATGCCGCCCAGCCCGATGCCGGCCAAAGCTGGATGACGCGCACCAAGACCCACAATTCCAGGTCCGCCGAGGCCTCCGAAGACAGGTCCAACTAGTCCATGGCCACCGACCCCTCCGAGGCCGTGCATTCCCAAGCCTTGCATGGCCAAACTGTGTAGTCCTAGAGCTCCCAGCCCCTGTCCTCCGAGTCCTGGTCCCCCGAGACCATGTCCCCCGAGACCATGTCCCCCGAGACCTGGTCCGCCGAGACCTGGTCCCCCGAGTCCTGGTCCACCAAGTCCTGGTCCACCGATTCCTGGTCCTCCAAGACCGGGACCTCCGATGCCGGGGCCGACGAGTGCGGGTCCGGGAAGCCCATGGCCGAGAAGACCATGCCCACCAAGGCCTTCGAAACCTCCGGCTTTGCCATTCACCGGCCCAGTCAGACTGTTTGCTGCAGCTGCCTGCGCTTTAATGGCGGCCGCTTTGACGTTATTCAGGCCGTTGAGTGCAGCCGCCCCACCGTTAAAGCCGCCTGCTCCACTGCCGAGTGCTGAGGTAAAGCCGGCAAGGCCGTGTCCGTTGAGACTAATTCCTCCGGCCGCCTGGCCCACACGAACGACCGGTCTGATGGCGTGATGAACAGTGGCCACCGGGTGCTTTACGTACTTGATGACCGGTTTCGTCACGTAACGCAGATTCACAACGGGCTGCTTCAGAAATGTCACCGACGCGATTGGTGTTGCCACCGGCGCGGGTACAGACACTCCTTGGCCATTCGGCGCTGCGATAATCGGTCCTCCAGCCCCCAACAATCCGGCTCCGAGACCGCCGTTGAATCCACCGCCAAGAGCGGCGGCAAGTCCCGCTCCTTGACCAGGCCCGAGACCGACGCCCACACCCTGGCCGCCGAGTGGGCCTGCACCTCCTCCGACGAAGTGACCTGGTACCCCTGCGCCGAGGGCACCAGCAGATGCCTTTCCCAGGAGCACGTACAGGACGACGGTGAACACCTGAGCCGCAAAGGTTGATGCAATCTCAGCAACTTTGCTCACGATGCGAACTCATATTTGCAGTAATTTCGCGTGGAATCCCTGTTAGACTGTTGCTTTGGACAGAATATAAGCTCATCTCATTGTTGCCTGTGTTTCCAGAGATTCCCATTCATTGAACATGCAAAAATTCCTATTAAGCATGCATGCTATGGTGGCAGTTTTGATGCCTGCACGAAGCTTGCATGAAAGCTGCCAAGACGACATAAAACAGAACTTTGCATCAACTCTCAATTTTCAGCGCCACAGTCTCCGAATGCGACTCGCTGCACTCGCTGCATTTATGAGCTATTTGCAGACACTGGCGCGCATTTTAAAACTTTTAAGGAGCTCTTCAACCGCACTGAGGACTGCGGTTGTAGAACTACCACAAGAGATCGCGCTGCCCGAAGCTGTCGTTGCGGCACAGTTAAACGCGCTCGGCACAGCACATGTACTTACGACTGCTCTCATGTTGGTATCCACGGCTGGCTCTCGGTTTCGTCTGATGGCGGTCTACGACGCAGGGTGCCCTTTATAGCGGTCTCAATGGTTCCCGCGTAGAGTTGACCTCCTGAACGCCCCGGGGAGCGTCGCGAGATCACTTTCCTCGGTCAATGTCTCACAGCGGCGCGGCCCAAACAACTGATAGCGTCTTTGCCACGTACGGCAGGGCTGAAAGCGAATTCTGTGTCAAGAGGCCCTCTAAACAGCGCTTTCTTTTCTAGAGGACGTTACTGGGTTTGAAGTGCAACTGGTTTTTTGGGATCAACGAGGAAATATCCATTTTGGCCAGCATCGTTCTACTGGTGTATAGCTGACTGTCGGCGCACGCGATAGACAGCTCTTGACGTGTTTGCGTTTATGCTTGCGAGGGCAGAGGATGAGAGTAATAGCGGGAGCCATGCTTGCCGGGCGAGCGAGAATGATCCGGTGTGCTCACCTTTCATCGGCGTTTGACCTTGCCAGGGCAACGGCTACATGCGAGTGCTCTCTCTATCCTCACAGACATGATCTGTTTTAGCTTTTTTTTTAAATTTTAACGTGCGCATTCCAGATTACGATGAGTACAAAATTTTTGTTGCGGGTCTGAAGAAGTTCCTGGCCGAAAATTTTGCGCTGCTTGCCTTATTTTGTTTTCAGTGCACAAATATTCGCGAGAATTCAGTAGAATTGCAATAGGCCTCTGGTCACAAGAGCTGCTTTCTGCCACGTTCCTGGAAGTGCCGGTTTGAGCACTGGAGCTTTATTTGAGTTTGCCATTATGGGAACGCAGTAAAGAGTAATGCTCACATTACATTTGTGTTTGCTGCTGTTCCGAATTATGTTCTCTGCAACCATAGAAATGCAAATGGCTATTAACGTAACGCTGGTCACAAGATGGTTTACATGCGCCTGCTTTGCTTTTCTTCGTCTTCGAAACGCAAATGAATGCTTTAGAGTCTTTTCTTGTTCATACTATGTTGACGTTTTCCGCACGGAATCAAAGCCATGACAGCTATCCTTGGAACTCTGCGTCGTCTATAAGGTGAAGGTTTTAGGCATCGAACTGATTTTAAACTGCTGGCATGTGTGCTGGTAGCATCCTCTGCGTTCTACTCAGTACTTGTTACCGTTCTTTTTGTCACACCAGTAATCTAATAAGGCATTTTCATCACCGTCGTCATCATCATCATCATCAGCCTCACCGTGCCCTCTGCAGGGCAAAGGTTTCTTCCAAATCTCTCCTAAACAATGCATTTTAAAGTCCCGCATTGAGGCCTGGCTCAGTAGGTACTGCGGCCATTTGGTTTAAACAGCTCTATACAAAGTCGGTATGTAGAGAACTACGCGGGCCACCGTCAGAGGCCTGGACCCAGCGCGGGCCCAAGACTCTAAGCTTAAGCCCGGGCCTTGTCCGCGACGTTATCCCTCTACTTGGCCCGACCCGACCCGTCAAGCTTGGCGTGAGGCCCGAGCTCGGTTCGAGCCGGGCCCAGGCTTGGCCCAGCCTCGGCTTAGGCCCCGTCCCGGATGACAATTTTCTTATTGTGTATGCATACAGATGCATACTACGCCAAGAAGTCTCGGACATAATCCAGTATACCTCTTGCCGAACGGTTACAAAAGAGCATCATTTTTTTCTTCCTGATTGTGGCAAAGCGTCGACATTGAAATGTAGCGAGAGAAATGCCAAGAAAATCTGTTCCCGGCAATAAGGAAAAATAAACCAAAAGAAGGAAACACAAAAGTTCCGTCCCTTATGGCTGTAAGGCTAACAGAGGCGCACTGAGCCCACCCGTCACTTATCTCCGCGTAGGAGAGAGCTCCGCCGCCGTGGAACAGTGGCGGAGGAGCTGGGTTTCTGAGCACTACGTCGGGGCATTCAGTCCTGACCATGGTAGCTGAATTTAGACTGGGGCGAAATGTAAAAACTCCTGCGTGCATCGCGCATGTTAAAGTACCAGTGGTGGTCCAAATTAATCCTGAACGCTCTACTGCGGCAAATTCTTAATAAAGCGCATGTGCAGCTTTGCCTCGTTAATGACCCCTAACAAGGCTAGGGCAACAAGCGAGGAATCGCGAGCCAGGCTAAGAAAACTTTTTGGCGTCCATTTTCACTGCCGACCCATGAGCCGTGGATACTGAATGTTTATTACGCACCGCAGGCCATTTCATCAAAGCAACACTGTATCGTACGTCTAAAGGGAATAGGCACACATTGCAGCAAGGTGCTGTGCCGACGAAGAAAAGAGCCCCTCGGCAGTTTATTCCTTTCCTTTTAAAGGCCACGAAACGAAAGAGGGGAAGGGGAACGAGGGAGGGAAAGATGCGGCCCGCCGTTCTCGGGCTGATAAGCTGCTATCTGATAATCTTCTCTTCTGTATAAAAACAAAAAACAAAAAGACAAACTACGATATTTGGCGGAAACTGCAGTCATAGTGAAGTCGTCGAGGTTCCGCACGTTGCCTGGTTGATTTCCGCGGACCTGACGAGGTGAGATCGTTTTCATGCGTAGCTGCTTTTGGATCTTCGATGTTCTGTCTGTGCCGTGGAGATTGTTCTTGCGAGATGTCGACGTCCCGGCCTGTCTCCTGAGCCGCGTGCGTCGGATGCACCATGTTTTGTCGGTCTGTATGTGCGTGTCCTCCCGGGCGGTCGATATCCTGGTCTTTGTCGCTGAGACACTATTTTCCCAGGCTGTCGACGTCCTGATCTCTCTGCATACTTTCATCGCTTCCGGGAATGTGCAGCAAGTGTTGCCTGTTTCGCCTCAAGAGCCGCTGGTTCTCAGTCTTCACCACGTACGACCTCGGTGCTGCTTTCTCGATTACTGTTGCTGTGCGTGACCAGTTGTCGCCGTGCACACGAACTGAACTGCCCTCTTTGAGAGGTGGCAGTACCTTTCCCCTCGAAGATTGGCAATGCTTTCGCACTGGGACACTGGAATCCTCGTTGTATTCAGGCAGGGAAGTGCGGAGGCGTCGGCCTTGCAGCAGTTCGCCCGGAGAGCGGCCATCTTCTAGGGGAGAAGAACGATAGGCTAAGAGACCCAACCAAAAGTCACCGCGTGACTCATTCGTCTTCTTAAGGATGCGCTTAATTATCTGAACCCCCTTTTCCGCAAGCCCATTTGACCTTGGGAATTCTGGACTCGATGTGATGTGCTGGAAGTCGTACTTCTGCGCAAACAAACGAAATTCTCGCGATGAAAACTGGGGCCCGTTGTCAGTCCACACTTGCACCGGGATGCCGTACCGTGAGAAAATGGCCGATATCTTGGCTATGACCTCTTTTGCCGCTGTGCCTCTTAGCTTCTCTACTTCAGGGAAATTTGAGTGGGCATCGTACACTACGACATAAGCGGCTCCACCAAACTGGCAGAGGTCAATTCCTACGCGGTACCATGGCCTATCCGGGGTGGGCTGCATGAGCAAGGATTCCCTCTGCTGGTTGTACGCATACTTTTGGCAAGTACTGCACACTCGCACGAACTCGTCAATGGCACTGTTGAGCGCAGGCCAGAATACCAATCTCCGCGCTCTGGCTTTGCATTTATTTAGTCCAAGGTGCCCCTCGTGAATCCTCTGAAGAATTTCTGCTCTCATAGATTTAGGTATGACAACTTTAGAGCCCTTGAGCAGTATTCCTTCTACCACAGACAGCTCTCTGGCAAACGGCTTCAGTTCACCGTCGATGGCAGCCCCTTGTGAAATTCGCTGTCTCACCTCGCTTAAGTACGGGTCATCCCTGATTTCCTTTTCCAGACGCTCTTTCATTGGCGTGCTTACGATGCTGGAGACGACCTGTACGGCATGGATGTCGCAGTCTGCTTCTGATGAGGCACTCGACGCCTGCGTTGGCACTGGTGCACGTGACAACATGTCCGCCAGCAGCAAGTCTTTGCCAGGAACGAACTGCAACGTATAATCATATTGTAGCAGCCTAATAAAAAAACGCTGCAATCGCGGAGGCATGTCTGCAATGTTCTTTTGGGAAATTGCAAGCAAGGGCCTATGGTCAGTTTCGATCAGTACCCTGCGGCCATAAACAAAATGATGGAACTTTTCGCATGCGAACACTACCGCAAGCGTTTCCTTTTCAATTTGCGAATAGCGGGTTTCGCTATCTGTTAGGGTCCTTGATGCGTACGACACTGGTCGCCAGTCACTGCCATATCGCTGCAGTAGTGCAGCGCCCAAACCAGTCCCCGAAGCGTCCGCAGTGATCTTGGTTTCCTTTGCTTCATCAAAAAGCGCGAGTAATGGAGGGTTTGTCAGTGCGTCGCAAATTTCTCTCCATTCACGCTGATGCGCCGCCGTCCATTCAAACATGACGTTTTCTTTTAAGAGTGTCCGCAGTAAGACTGTCTTATCACTCAGTGACGGGACGTACTTGCGAAAGTAGTTAACAACGCCCATCATTCTGCGCACTGAATGCCTATCTTGCGGCGCCGGCAGCGAAAGGACGCTTTCAACTAAGTTGCGACCGGGACGAACGCCTTGCTCACCTATTACGTCGCCCAAGAACGCAATTTCTTTCAACCCAAACACGCATTTCTGCCTGTTAAACGTCAAGCCCGCCTGTGCTGCCCGCGTTAGCACGGCATGGAGGCGCTCGTTATGCTGCTTCTCACTGTCACCCCACACTAGAATATCATCAATGTATATGCGGACGCCTTCCAGTCCCTCGAAGATTTCAGTTAGCGTTTTCTGGAAAACTTCGCTCGCTGATGAAATTCCAAAAGGAAGACGCAAAAATCGGTAACGCCCAAATGGTGTCGCAAAAGTACACACCCGCGATGTAGCTTCGTCTAATGGGATTTGATGGAAACCTGCATTTGCGTCTAGCCGGGAAAAAAACTTTGCACCCGACAGCTCTGCCTCAATCTCTTCCCTTGTTGGCATTGGATAGTGCTCGCGTTTGATGTTCTTGTTGATTTCCCTTGGATCCATGCAGACACGAAGCGCTCCATCTTTCTTACGCGCTATCACCAAAGGGCTTACCCATTCTGTGGACTCATCCACCTTTTTGATAATGGCAGCCTTTTCCATGCGCTCCAGTTCTTGTCGAAGAGGGTCCCGGAGGGCCAAAGGTACTCTTCGTGCTGGATGCACTACTGGGACAGCATCCGCCCGCAGGACCATCCGGTACTGCCGTCCAACACACCCCGTACCCTGGAACAAGTCTGGAAAGGCTTTCTCCGGTGCTGTCTCATTCCATTCCACCGAATCCACAGCTTTCGGCACTAGCCCAAACTGCTGACATGTCTGCAGCCCTAGTATGGCCTGCCGACCCTTCTTGACCACGAAGAAGGTCACAACGTGTGCCACACCGTTGAGAACAAGGATCTCTCTATCCACTCCGACATGCTTGATAGCACTGCCGTTGTACGCCTTCAGCACTGCAGTGCTTTTCTGGAGGCTCGCGGTGTTTTTCAAACGACGGTAAAGAGTTACAGGAACTATGTTTGCTTGTGAGCCTGTGTCAACTTTGAATCTAATTTCTTTGCCGCGTATGTTTCCGCTGACCGTCCAGTCTGCACCGGCCCCGTCGCTGATTCCGCACACTCCGATATCTAAAATATCGAACCCGTCCTCCATCTTATCTTCTTTTACTTCATTTACCTGTCTGCTCTGGCGGCGCCTGCAGCATACCGCAAAATGATTCGGCTTCTTGCAAGCATAACATATCTTTCCATACGCCGGGCAGGCTCCTTGCGCATGAGCCCTGTTGCATTGTCGACATCGAAAAGGTTTCCGGTCATGCTCCCGTTTGTGGGCGTAGTCTACTTGTAGGGTGTCATTCGACCAAGCAGCATTTTGCCGCGCCGAGACCTCGGCCGCTTCGCACATCTGCTCCGCCTTCTGTAAGGTTAGGTCCTTTTCTCGTAGCATTTTCTCCCTTATCTTCGGATTGTTAGTGCCGAAAACAACCTGATCTCTTATCATAGATTCTTCGAGCGTGCCGAAATTGCATAGCTTCGCCTGTTTCTTTAACTGCCGCAGATATTGCTCAAAAGGCTCTCCTTCATCCTGCACGCGGAGGCGAAAAACGTGTCTTTCGTAAACTTCGTTTCCTTCATCCACACAGTACGCCTCAAACTTGCGCAGCACTGTCTGGTAGTCTTCCTTGATCTCACCTGCTTCGAAGGAGAAGTTGTTATAGACGTCGAGAGCCTCTTCACCCGCGGCGCTGAGAAGGATTGCCGTCTTGGCGGCTTCCGATCTGGGCGGTGTAGTGGGCGTAGCCGTGAAGAAAAGCTCCAGTTTTTGCTTGAACGTGTGCCAGTTTCTTCGTAGGTTTCCGGAGAACTGTAGCGGCTCTGGAGGCTTGACAATATCCATATCGGCGGGGCTTCGGCACTTCTGACACTATGTATCGTACGTCTAAAGGGAATAGGCACACATTGCAGCAAGGTGCTGTGCCGACGAAGAAAAGAGCCCCTCGGCAGTTTATTCCTTTCCTTTTAAAGGCCACGAAACGAAAGAGGGGAAGGGGAACGAGGGAGGGAAAGATGCGGCCCGCCGTTCTCGGGCTGATAAGCTGCTATCTGATACAAACACCGAGCGGTATTACAGCGTTAGCTGCCACTGCGAAGGTTGTTGTTGTTCTCGGGCAAAGTGTATTGGTCGTCTCCGTCGTATTAGTACTAATAAAAACGTCCGTGCAGCTTAGCATGACAGGAAGGGGCCAGTGGTAGGCAGGCGGCAGGGAAGGGGGCGTGATCACGTGAAACCCCGCGCCCATAGCCCGTAGGTGCCTCGCGCCTCGCACTAACCTTCCCGAAGCAGAGCGAACGTTCCCAGGAAAGGCGTGTTCGTGTGCCTAAATCATTTCGCGTTTGTGTTGTTGTGGTGGAAAACATTTTTTCAAGGTCATTTACAGGAGAGCCTTCAGGGCCAGGCCCTTACAAATTCTAGGAGAGGTCCCTAGTCCGGGACCCTTGTGGCTTCTGCGGCAGCTCGTTTGTGTAGCCGAGCGTGACGGGGGAGAGGGGTGCAGGGACCCCGCATGGCTGCGTCTTTCTGTGCGTAATCATTATCGCATCACTTAGCACTAATTTTGACCATTACAACTTGTGTAGTTGCCATTCATTTTTTTCGGTACACTGAACCATTTTGCTTTCTTCGTGTGCAGCCCGCTGGCGACAAATACTGTATTATGAAGTGTCTCGCATCAGTTGCTTTATGATTTCACGGGTGATAAATACGTAACATGATAAATGTTACATGGATAGGTTTTTAACATATGCCAGCTTGAATTTTCTTGCTAACTAAGCTGTCGCATCTGTGAGCCGCTGAAGGGAAATATGCTTCCTCTCGCGAAAGCTCGGTACGCTCAAAGGTGATATACGCGCAGGGAACTTCTCTTTAGCTCCCGGCCTTGTTAGGAAAAGCGGGTATACCTCGAGAGAAGCTTCCACACGCTGCCTCGCATTGTCCAAGATTCCCACTGCTTTTTGTGCCGCTCGAGGAAGAGGAATTCGCGGCAAGCGAAGGGGTGCCTCTGCTTAGATGCTGTCGAATTGAGAGACCGGGTGGCCGTTTCTGACGACGTGCCGCAGCCACATCTAAGCGGTCAATGCTTGCCTGGCGTCATCGCCGAGTCGGAAGTGACTACTGATACGCGGCAACTACCAGTGCGCGCTCATGTGCTTCCTTTATGGTTTATGGTTCATGGGGGCTTAACGTCTCAAAGCGACTACAGTGTCCCTTTGGGACACTGTAGTGAAAGGCGCCGGAAATTTCTACCACCTGCGGTTCCTTAGCGTACACTGACATCGCACAGTACGCGGGCCTCTAGAATTTCGCCTGCATTGAAATTAAGCTGCCGCGGCTGGGATCGAACCTGCGTCTTTTGGGTGAGCAGCCGAGCGCCGTAACCACTGAGCTACCGCGGCGGCCGTGTGTTTCCGTTCGTTGTTTCCCTGATTTACGTGAACAAGACCTTGCTCGTCTCTGCGAGCGAAATGCTGTAATGCGTCACGCCACCCAACTGGAGATTTGCATGGTAGGCGGTTTCGCTGGGTGCCACTCCAAAAGGGTAGTCAATGCAGACAGATAAGGGACACGTGGTTTGGGGATAAGAGCGGCAGAATAAAGCATGACGCTGAATTTGGTCAGAGGAGAGCGAAGAGAGAGCTCAGTGCTAGCCCATGCAGCCACTGGGATGGCTGACAGAGATTCGTCATGTGCGAATATTAGCCTCTAAATCAAGGTACAACTCAATGCAGTGGCTGCCCTGGCCCATTTCTAATTGTTGGAGATAAACCGCATATTGTACTGTAAGAATAACGCCTCAGCGCTGCTTGCAACGTGTCGCTGAAAACTGGTGCCACCCACCGCCACGACATCAGTTTTTAACCAACGAGGACCGTCCTGGAACAAAAAGAAAAAAGCCTTCGAATGGACTGTAGGCAAGCTTGAGCTAAATAAACCAGGCTGTGCTATCTGAAGAAAAATTAACTACTAAAAAGACACGCGAACTTGGCGGACAAGGAAAAGAACGGAAAAACTAAGAGAAATAGATTCCGGAAAAAGAGCGATTTTTCATGACACCAGCACAAGTTTGATAAAATAACAGTCTACCAAACGGATATATTTTGTATTAAATGGCGTTCGTTGAATCGCGCGGAACGTTTCAGAGTGTGGGCGCGACGAGCACAACGTTTTTTTTCGGAGTGTGATATCCTATGGTGGAATTCCGTTCGCCGACGATCTACACAGTTCGCAACAGACACGCATTTCAGGCCTTGCGATGGCAGTTTTTCGTGTTCAGTCTTCAAATAAAATTTCTCCCACCCACCCGCATCCCGTTAACGTTCGTGGCCGATACTACATGCATTCATAACATCTTGAGCAATCTAAAAAAAATGAAAAGAAAAAAGGGCCAACGCAAGAGTTTATGTCGTCTTAATAATTCCTTTCCGCTTGGCACATTTGTGTAAGAGAGTGAGCGGGTATAAGGTACCCAAACGCACCAAAATTGCCATTCGCAAATATTTGCAAATTGTGATGACAACGTCGTCCGTACAAAAAGCTTTATTCCTTCACCGATGCCTGCATGGTCCTTCGTTCCGAGAGCAAAGTGCAATGCGTGCGTCCGAGATATCCCGCAGTCGGTAAACGCTCATTGACGCAATGGTGTGATACAAATAATCGACAAATCTTAATTCGGTTCTGTCTCAAATCATGCATAATAATGATCATGCATGATCTGTAGACATGGTTGTCGCTTCACATATATTTGAATGCACTAGAAATTGCAGTTGTCACTGGGGGTGTCAACGCATTTTTAGGCTTGTGCGGCAGCGCTCCAAGTTGGGCCCACAATCGGATGATCGATAATTGTTCCCCGCGCTGTCCTGACGACCCGGGGAACGCGCAGGCCTGCGAGGACGCGCCGATGCACGTGAATGGGTGCATGCCGTTGGACGCGTTTCAAGAGGGCGAGGACCGCTTTCTTTAACGTTTTCAGGTTGGTGATATGGGAGTGGTTGCGATGCAAATGACTCATGCATCTGCAATCTCCCTCGGTGATAATCGTACTCCATCTTTACGCGTCATTAAAGCAAGCGAAAAGAGCGCTGAAGCTGAAGACACAGAACCGACGGGAAAAAGCGCTGATTAGAAATGCTATGTTTTATTCTGACTTACCCCGGGTTATTATGTGGCACATTGTGGCCAGACACGAAAAGTAAAAGTAACATAGGTATAAACCAATCTAGAGCGTTCAGGAGAGACTATAACAGTTACCTGCCGAACAGCGCTGCCTATTCAACGCTGACGCAAATATCCTCGTCCTTATGTATTTTTTTATGAAGCCTTTATTAATTGGGCATATCTATCTCAACGTGTAACTTTGAGAATGCTTGCGAAAAAAGGCTTTTTCGAGCGCTTCGAGGGAGAAAGCATTATCTGAGGGGCCTTTTTTACTTTTCGAAAATAGCGTCTTCCTATAAGCTGTGAATTGCGCATTTGTTTTTTTAATTCCCTTCCTCTGTCTTCCCTCACTCGTTTCCCTTCTTGCGTCCCTGCAGACCCTCATGAAGTGTTAGACTACAATTTTTTTTACCTTCATAAAAAGCGAATCGGCGAAAAATATTCGCGGTATCGAACTAAGATAGCTGCTTCTAACTGAATGCTGCAAAATACGACGCATATAGACTTAAAATATTATTACATCCTTCAAGTAAAAGTGCGCGCTAGTTTCATTCTCATGATGCGTCTCTTATAAAAGCTGACGCATATCAGTAATTTCGCCACAGATTGGAAGAATGCTACACCGCTACCAGGCTTTTAGTATCTCTTTGTCTTAAGCTTTGCGTGGGCGGCATTGCCAGCTACTTTAGAGACAAATTAGAATGCCCCCTACAATTACTGCGTTTCAATTAAAAAACAATAGACAGAATTCGCGCACCATCGTAAGGGCGAGAAAGAAATTTTTCACTCCATGAGTCATTTTTTTTCCTTGTTATCAGCCATAAAGGAAAAATGCAAGAGATGAAGCAAGCGCGAAACACGTAACCTTGAACTTTAAGCACGATTCGAGGTCGACATAAGATTTCCGGGTTCGCCGAGTGTGTGTGCCTTTATTTTGTTAGAGGTCTCTACGGCTCGACTTGGCATTGCGAGGGCGTCGCTAAGACGTGCACGCACTGGTCACAGTTGGCGCTGCGACTTTTGCGATTTTTGTAGCGACATTTGGACCTTTCTGTTTCTCTTTCTTTGAAAGAAATTTCTGGTACAGCAGAGCAGCGATTCTGCGAGCAGTAATTCTTGAGCAGCTATGGCTTGATATGCATTAATGGACTGTCCAAATAAACTGCGAAATACCATCACTGCAGTCGTGGCACGTTCGTGCCAAACCTGCGAGACCTCGCGGCATTAATGCGCCCCCGTAAATGCTTGAATTCCGGGCCGTGCCAGCATTACACTGTCTGTGCGTGGTAGTCTGGAGGCGCGAGTGGCAGAAACGTGCACCCTGTGATGTCCGACCTTGTCATGCATAACGCATCGGTGGGGCACGTGTGTCGTGCTGTCTTTCTCAGTGGAAATCGCCACTAATGATGAAGCTCAGCCAGTTCCTTTTGTGAGACATAACACGACAAGCCAGTGATACGCGCGTCGTTTGGCGACTATCGTGTGCAGCTGCGAATCAAGGTTCTTGATTATTGCTATAGAAGATGTGGCCAATGCGGAGCATTCAAGACAATTCGATCAGAAAGCTGCCGCAGGTCACAAACGCTTAGTTATTCATAATCCAGCATAGACAGAACGCGAAGCGCAATTTGTACGTTGTGTTCTTGTTGTGGATGTTCGGCTCGCAGTAAGATTGTCGCTGAAGGGGTGAATCGAGTCGCTCGAGGCGCAGTGCATCCTCACCTAATACCGGTCCAAGGGCTCATAAGCCATCCGTTTACAAAAGCATCAGGCTTAGAATGTTCACAAATTTTTTTACGTTTAGAATCCTGTGAGACAAAGAGGTGCATAAAAAAAAGTTAGAAACCATTAAAGTCAGTTCGAATGAAACGTAGCAGAATTTAGAAGCTCTTGAGTTAAGGCGCATGACATGATTAAGGAGCCACGTTGGGCTTATTATAGTATTCGCTGAGCTTTTTCCTGCCTTATAAACTGAAATCGTCGAGAGTATAGTTGTAAACATGAAATGCATTGCGCGAAAGGACGTAAAACATTCATAGATGATGTTAGCCGCACTCATGTGTTGGCTGCTCGACGTGTAATTCTCTTCACCCGCTTTTATTCGTAGAGCTTGACAGCGCGTTCGACAATACTGGCTGATTTAGTGGCTTGGGGAACTGCCGCCATCAGCCGCCTCTTTTGCAGCTGCAAAGCCAGCTCGGGAAGCAACGTTCAGCCGCTTCTCTTATGTGTGGTGAGCAGCGTGCTGGACGTCGCTCATTGCTTTCGGTGGTTTACGCGCGGTAACACTCACCTCCTGTTCCTCGGCCGCCTTCTCACCTTCGCGTGCGGCTACATAAAACGAGTCTTAGTGACTCTCGATTGATCCGGCCCTATTGCAAGACCAAGGCGGTAGACGAGTACTTGGAAGCCCTAAGTGAACATATGAAGGATGCTGGCGACGACGGTGATGATGATCGTTACCATCATCCATGTTCTTCCGCTTTGTGTCAGTGTGGTGGCATAGACTATACTGGTGCTTTCACGCAGCAACTTCAAGTGAACTCTATGTGGTGCCATCTCTTACCCGCGCACGCCGATTTAGTCGCTAACAAGTGCTACTTACCAATTACAACACACAGCGCGAGGATATAGCGGCGCTGGTCTATTTTTTTTTTTTTTGGGGGGGGGGGGCGTAAAAAAATCAATTTTTTACAACCTGAACGCGCCCACCACACTCCGGGTGCTGGGATGTTTTTGTTGTTATTTTTTCAACTGCATACCAATCGGCCGGAAATTTTCGGAAAAATACGGCTTTAATTTTTGCGTTGGCATCACCGAGTTTGCCGAGAATGGGAGCTAAAAGCAGTACATGCTTATAGAAGAATTTCATGCAAATACTAACAGTCCCGGGGGCAGTTCTTTGACGCTGAATGCCACCTTAGCAGAGGCTTAGTGCAAATATTCTGCCGTTAGCCGTCGATATGCTGAATCATCGCATAATATTTGAACTAAGTTATTGCACTTTCGAGCGATGGTTGTGATGACGTGCGGTGTATTTCTGATAAAACGCACTGATGGACAAATGTGCGCGAAAAATTCGGACACATTGAGGTGCTTGCTGATGTTATAATCAGTGTATATGCAGGTGCGCAAACTTTGATGCCTCCCTGAGACACACGCACAAATAAGGAAACCTTGGGAAAGCAGACAGTTATCAAGTCGGTTTAGAGGCACTTTTCAGTGCTTCTCATGATGGCCGATGCGCTTTGTAGAGAAGCCCCCGTCGCATAGTTAAAAATTTCCTGTTTGGTTTTGACGCCGGCCAGCATTAGTGGAATAGCCAAAAGGCAGTCGAGTTATTGTGAAATCACTTGCTATTTTCTTGCAAGAAACCCATGGCACAAGAATGATGACAAAATGGGGAAATATGTATATATGACTACGTCGGTACAGCAGAGCTTGTAATTTTAAAAACTGTTTTCTACTAAACTCGCTGTGTAGCATAAATATGAGGTCATTTTCAAGATAAAGATGATTGATTTCAGTTGAAATTAACGAAGTCACTGCTATGCGCGAGACAGTGGAAAAAAAAGCTTCGTGTTCATTACGCACACAATTCTCTACATAAATACATAGCGTCCGAAAGTATTAAGCGATTGTCACCGACAGGTCGATTATGTAGAATTCTTTCTCGTGTGCGGCTCCCTCACCTGCGGTTGCGACGCTCTTTTTAGCTGCGCCGACTTCACGCAACTCCTTGCTTTGCACGAACTCACTGCCGAAGCCGTAATAAAGAAAAGAAAGAAATGAACAAAAATTTAACTCTCTTAGGGCCTGAAGGGGCACCGAAAAGAGCTGTACCTGGCTATTGACGGTACATAGTTGTTGTTGATATGTTAATAGTAGATATAGTAGTTCAGGCTCACATTCCCATTGGCCAGCGGATGACCGTGCGGGTCTTTCGTTGCGAAAATATTTGCTCCAATGATGCTGCCGCTGGAAAGACTGGGACAACGCGAAAGTCTCTCTCCTCTACCTTTATTTATTTTAGCTCTTGCTCCGCGATCTCCAGTGTGCTTCGCCTTCTTTCAAAGATGAAATAGGACAAGACAGAACGCCCTCTCGCGTGCCCGTTTTCCAAGAGTGGAGCTGCTTCTCTGCGATTAAAAAGAAAGTTATAGCAAGTTCAGTTCGCCGACATCCCTGCTAGTATAGAGCTTCTTTCTCTAGAGCGCTTGCCCACCGAGGCGAGCGTTTCAAAGACTGCCCTCACTTTTACTTCTTAGCACCCTACTCCCGAGGGTGCATACAGTCGCGTGCATAACGGGCGCGTAAAGCAATTTACGAGCGGGTGTAACCTACTTATGCCAGCTGCCTCAGATTACGAGGGGTGAGCAGTTGCCGAGAGCTGGCAGGATTAAGAGCTGCACTGCCGCGTCGCCACGCGATTCCTTGCCTTGCCTTCGCTAAGCTTAAGCCGCATTAGCCGAAGGATTGCGAAGAAAAGGAAGGAACAAGAAGCAGTAGCCATGGGGGCACGGTTGCAAAAAGAGAGTAGAGAAGGAGAGAAGGAAAGGGTGCGGCACTCGGAGCAGTGCTGTCTGGTTTGGTGGCTTCCAAACGCGGAAATAAAGCGGACGCTATCATCACAATGCTGCTTCACGTATGTATATAGATGCGGAAAGCCGTGGTTTATCGCGCTTAATGGTATTCTCGCCGTTCCTAGTAGGTTTGCAGAGGCGTGGTGCAGGTCATGTTTTTAATTTTGCAGCTGAGGTGATCACTCATGCTATCTCAGGTAACAAGAAAAGGCTGCTGTGCTACGCCACATTACGCGCGACAAGGCAAGTTTCTGAGGTGCAGATTTATTTTCTCCACCTAGCAAAGCGCAACCTTATTTAAGAGCAAAGATAAGGCATAGGAAATGTCTACTGTGTCTGAGTGCATTCAGCGATGTTTCATTTGTTTTTCACCCAGAAACAAATGATGTAGAAATGAGATGGTCTGCAGGTGCTGAATATAGGAGATGTTTCAGGAAAGCCGGCCACTAATATTTAAAAATAGGCTTTTTGCGTTATGGAAGGAGGCTTCTGAGGCAGAATAATACCAGTGTCGGCGGACATCAGAAAACGGGTGAATAAAGGTTACTAGTTAGCCGGCTAACTAATTTCTGATAATTAACTTTTTAACCATTGCAGCTAGACACCTGGATGAAATTAGAGGTTTTTAGCCGTCGTTTGTATAAGTCGTATCAGTTTTTAGAATTTCGAAAACCCATTACCCTTGGTACCGTGGCTGGGCAAAATCCGACTATTTCGACTGGTACATGCTGGAGGGGTTGCTTCGCCGCATGCTTCTTGAAAGCGCATCCATTCTGGCAACTATGTAGCCAAAATATTGGGGTCCATGGAACCGATATCACAGGATCGCGATTCCGCATGCCATGATGCGCGGTCAGAGCAAGGTGATAGGGAAGAGAAGAACTCGCATCCTGCTCGAATGGTGCGCAATGGAGGCGACGTGTTCCTAGCGCACTTTGTAATTTCGACCACCGACGTCCTGAGAGTCGGCGGCGTGGACACCAGTCTGCATCGCTTGCACGCCCAAGTAGAATGAAGCCAGCGGCGTTTCAGCCCCGTCCAGGGAGGTCCAGGGCAGAGGAAAGCGGGCTCGCGTTGCTGCGTGCGCTGCCGAGGACAATGTCCTGAGCGGCCGCGTGCGTCGGCGCTGAGACGCTCAGTGCAGCCTGTCGTCTATCGCGGTCGCATCTTCCACAGAGCTCGCGCGCGGATCGGCTGGCCCGCTCCCTGCCCAGCGAGTGTAGCGATAAGGGATGCCGAAAACGCGGTCGTCTGGGCGAGAGCGGATGAGATGGGGTCGGAGCGGGGGCTGCGAGAAAGTGGACTGAGGGTGAAACGCCCGGGACGGGCTGGCACCATGTGGATACGCACGCCGCCGACAAGCGCGTATCACCTTGGCGCGTTTCCTCTTCTGCTGCCGCTTGCGAGCAGCCGCCTTGGAGCAGTTGCGCGCCAGTATCGAAGCGAGAAGCGTTCCTTTTTTTCTTTCTCCGCACCTCTTCGGCTTCCTCTCAGTGCGTGAAGCGCAAAAGGCAGGTACACGCTGCGTCCTTGATGCGTCTGGGAGCCCGTCGGTATTCTCTGCGTTCACTTTATGCTCTCCAGGGAACGGCACTTTCCATTTCCCAAATTGATACTGCTGTTTCAACTGACGCGATCCCTCTTCCTGGCCGGTAAATGGATTCCATGTTTCATTTGCTGCACGTACGTCCCTGCCTTTCCTTTGTTGTAATCTTTTGTCATTAGATCTCTTTTCTGTGCCTAATATTAACACTTTGAGGAAGCACACGGTAGACACTCGGTGAAAAGCAGCCATGTGGTTTTTTCGAACATCTCCTCGACAAACGCTGCAGCTTCGGTAGAGTCCGCAAGTGTGGCAGTTCCCGTGCACTGTGGCCAAGTTTAGGTCCGGTAGCCTTGTAAGGTGCATCAGGATTCGGTCAATCGTAGGCAGACTCGGCTAAAGCTACAACCTTTCTGACAGCATATACTACTGGTACTTAGCATTTTGAACTTGTGGCAGAGAATATTTTTGTCGTGTGTTTTGTCTGCAGCTATTGTCCATTCCTTGCTATTTTTTCTTGAGCTTCATACCATGCATCACCTCTTCTTCTTTTTTTCTACTCTTTAGGCGCTTCCGTACAGCTGTTATTTTGAATGTGACATGTTCGACCGTTAGTTTGTGGTTTTTTCTTAAAAATTCTTTATTAGGTTACCGCCCTAAATGCTCAAGGAAGAATGATAGCTTCTCATTACAGTCCCCAATTAAGCTTGCGTGCAGGGCCAGATTTTTCGGGTCGTCAGGGAAAATCAACACCTTGCTGGAAGCAGGTGTTGATTCAGTGGAGTAGCAGACTTTCTGAAGCAGCATTATCAAGGTCCATTCTGAGAGACTCCCCGTTTCCATGACAACAAGGCATAGTGATATATTTGGTTCTAACTTCTGGACGTGAGTATTCACGAAAATGCTTCGTAAAGCTTTTGTCTCGCCGTCAGCTGTGCATCTACTCTGCCGACAGGCACTGGGCGCGCTTCCTTAGTTCTTTGAGCTTTCAAATTAGCGAAAAGGTTAGGAGTTAAAAGGAGTTGGCAAGTGTGACCTTCAAATGGAAGTCAACACAAAACAACGGAATCATGAGTCTTCAGGCGTATACAAGAATGCCAGCTGTCAGTAAAATGCGCATCGTAAAACCTGGAGTTTTGCTGCACGGAAAAAGGTAATTGACCTAATAAAATCGCCTGTTTGAAGAAAACAAAATCCACTATATCAGAGCTGCTTGGACCGCCACTGCTCTAGATTTTTAATGCCAGCATCAGCTCAAAGGTTATGACTGCGACATCGTTGTATCTAAGCATTAAGGGGTGCGTCAAAGCAGCGCATTTTTATGGGTACATTTAAACGTGATCTTTTATAGATATTTACCTCCGTGCTGCGGGAAAGCAAACGGCACGACGTCATTTTTTGCACCCGCATTTGACATGTGCAGCACTGCGAACTTAAACTGCGCATGAGCCACTTTTGATTTCTTCTTTTCTTCCGGCGAACTCCATTTGATTCGAGCCATACAAAACCGAGAAGCGTGGCTTCCTCTCAATACATGAGGCATCCTCAGCGCACTGAAACCGTCCACTGCTCCGCCGCGGATGATTTCACATATGGATAGCCAAGGGAAGATACGCATGTGTTGAATTGTTGCAAAGAAAGCGCGCAGTGCCATACTTTATTCAGTGTTGAAAACGCATGCTCGAAACGGTCCACCAACGGCAACGTATACATGAGCGTTTGGAATGCAAGCCCATTTTTGTGTTTGCATGCTTGTATCATCTGGAAACGGCGCAGAGAGCCGGGTGGCCAAGCTATTGCAAAGAGTACATATTATTCCACTTGCTGCGGTGATCCGCTGTTACATTGGCAGGCATGTCGAAATGTGCGCCTCGGTATTAGGCAAGAAAAAAGTGCTTGCCTCGAACGGTGCGTCTATATATATACATTAAAGCACGAAGCTTAGAAACGCCGTCTCCTCAAAAGATATTACTGGAGAATACAAGATCGAGCGACTCGATGTGAAGCCAACGGCGCCCTCAATACCCGAGCATCGTGTTGCGGAGCACCGTTTCTTTAAATGGCTTGGTTTGAGATTTTCGAGAGCGTCGAGCACTCCGAACGGAGTGGAGCTGCAGCTTCAGCGATGGGGTGCGATGAAACATGCGATAGAAACGTAGCTGAGGCTAGCAGGGTGAACTGTAAAGCAAATCCTGCTAAAAAGCGTAAACCTATTTGCTATAAAGAGAGGTTGCTGAAAGTGAAACCCCCGTGGGGTTAGGATACCCGATGCCCAGCGTCGGTGACATCGAGATACCCTACTGAAGTATGTTTAATACGAAGTATTGATTTGTTTTAATAGCATGTCTTGAACTTGATTACTGCATATTACAAATGCTTTCCATAATTAATAAACTATTTGCATAAAAGAATTACTATAAAAACATTAAAATTATGTGCTCAAACAACGAAATAAGATGTAGGGTTTATTTGCTGGTCTCTTTCTTGCTAGAGTTGGCCACATAATTCACGGTCCCACTTCAAGCACGCAGCCATCACCGACCGATTGTTTTAGACTGGATCTGATGTTTGCCATACCGGCCTATGTTAATTCGTTGCAAGATGTGAAAGATGCAGGCCACATTGATGGGACTATGAAGCTCGACAGTAACCTATGCAGCGCCCGCTAAGTTATCCCTTCGCAAGGTGCGAAGAACGTTCGTGGCGCCCGGTAGTCCTGCATAACTAACAGTTGGCGAAGCTGGAGAGCATTCATAGTTGGGTTGGGGGGGGGGGGGGCATTTAGGGCCAGGAAAAGCGCAACACAAACGGGGAAAAGCGCTCGACACGCGCTCTTTCACAACTTCAGTTTATAGTCGGAAAGCACGCATACTGCCGTGATGAAATACCAGAAACAAAAGTGAACAGAAACGCAAAAATAAACTACTAGAAAAGTGCACCTATGCACTGGCGAGCGGAACAGACCGCAACAAAACTTCCACGCGTCAGTGTTCTCGTTTAAATAGAAAAAATCAACGGCCTTTGTGTAGGTACATACAATGAAAACCTGACTGATGCGTGCAGTGCTCAGTTTGAGAGGGCCTTGGCTGCACGTCGTTGTGCGCACTTGGCTGTAGCTTCGCAGTGTGCCAGCTTTTATTACCAAGCTATTAAAGTGCAAAAAGATGCAAAGTGGTTCTATGGACCGTTTTCACGGCGAGATGGAAAACGATTTTGAGCGCGAGAAGGGTATGGCGGGAAGGGTGTAAAGAATGAGGGAATTCGGCTGGAGCTTTCCTCTTTGCTCTGATATTCTCAACGGTCTGCCTGTGCGCCTGCTAGACAGGAAGCGCCCGTTAAGTATAACAGGCATGCTTAATGGGGGCTTTCTTTTCTGCTAAAGCCACCGTTCGCCGCATATAAGCCTTTCGGAAGCGATATATTTTTGGACTATTCAACCAGTCCTTCATCTAAAGCAGGGCGTTGTCTCGACTGCGCCGCTTTGCTGAAGCGTCGCAACGGGTGGCCTGAGCCTTTTCACTTCATTCAGTTTGATTCGCGTATAGACAACATGAAGCACATCGCACTCCAGCTCAGCGGCCCTTAATGAAAGTTTCAAAATTTTGCATACTCCTTGCCTAATTTACGGAAGTAACGCGGAATATTCATGTATTCATGCCACTGCATTATGAAAACACTGCTTTCAACAAGATCTTAGTATAGCCTGATTGTTGACGATAGGAATTCAAGACATACGGCAGCAGCTGAAAAGGCGTAAAATATATTCGAACAAAAATGTATTAAAAGCTTATTATGCAGAACTTGTTCCAGCCGCAAGCAGCCGAAACGCCTGTCTCACTACTTTTGTGCCCCAGTTTATCGATTCCAGTATATCTACAGACTAAAAAATAAACAGAAATGTATTTCCTACATACAAAAACAAAACAAAATTTGTAATTTTATTATGCTTCCAAGTATAATAGGCATGTTTTTGCTTATTTTAGCACCTTCTGTCTGTATGTCTTTCGATACTCCCGTAGTGCCTCAAATTTTAGAGGCGTCGTTTGGCGGCACAAATGAAAAATTCATTAACAAAAGATTAGCCCTGTGCTTGACTGCCAAGAAATTCGTGAAACCCAGAGGGGATTATATCTATTTTTTAACAACTGAATGATATGTACCACCTCGCTTCGAAAACGAAATTCGCCTTGCGCCATTCGTTCCCTCCCTTTTACAGCTGCGGATACAGGCGATTACAATACTGTTTTTTTTTTTCACCACTATCTCTGGGTCTCCCTCCTGTTCATGTTAGCACCAGCTAAGAGCATTGCGACCGAGTTTTGATGAAAGAAAAGAAGATATTTCCAACAGCGCGCAGTCCGCCGTTCTCACCATGCTTTTTCTCCCAGCCTAGCTGTAATGAACATGTTGAACGGGAAGAGGCTGCAAGGTATGTCTGAGATTCTTTGTTGATGACATTATGGCCAGCTTGCCTATGAGGCAGAGTGCACGCTTTGCGGTAGGTGCTGTAGGTGTTAAGATAATGGCCGCCTTGTGAGGGGGCCGTCCTCCAAAACGTCTTCGTTTAATAAGTAGCCAATGATGTTGCATGCCGTATCCGAGAATTCCCTTAATTAGACCCGAAAATCCCTATTTGTGGCACCTTTTTTCTAGAGCAGTTTTAAAACTCCAGCAATTTAGAAAACTGGAGAAAATTTAGGCTCTTAAAATTCCATGAAAACACAAGAAAATTCTTTTTTTCGCCAAATTTGATTCCTAAAATTCTCTGAAAAATGAGATATTTTTATGAATTTAGCATCACACCGGGTAGCCCCCGCAATGGGACGAATATGTTTTGCTTCTAATCGTTGCTAACAATTAGCGGGACATCCAGGTCGAGTCCGGAAATTAGCAGCAGAGGGATGTTTTAAAGCAGTAGGTAAGCTAGCGACTGTGTCCATTCAGTTAGCTGCCATGCATTGCAACGTGCACCTGATAAAATCGCTGAAAGGAAACCATGTATACGGTATTGTGCTTTTTTTTTCACCGCTACAACGAAGCAGACAACGTTTATTCTGAGCGACCTGATTCATTGGCGACTGAAAATTTTATATGTGAAAGACGTACGAAAGATACTAGCCCAAGGCAAACCTACTGTCCAGGATGGCTTCCGTGCTACGCACAGGGTTTTTCACAGAAGGCGCCACATAAGTTGGGACGACCAGTCCTTAAGTCTGGCTCCACTGAATGAAGATATGTAGTGATTTAAGGAGAGGTGGAGAGAAAAATGAAGAGGAGAGAGAGAGAGAGAATGCGGCTGGCGGCCTTCTTTGCACAGAGTTTTATGCAAAGGGGAGAAATCATTTTTAATGGTCAATATTTGCTCAGTTTATGACAAAGACCTGAAACAAGCTCTCGCTACGCTCTGCCAGTGTGCTCGTTGTTGATGTGTAGCCTTGGAGCTGATTGGCCAGCTCTGGACTGACACTTAGTGTGAGGGCATGGGTTTCTTTTTTTCTCTGCATCCTTTTTGTGTAGTTCTGCCTACTTTTTATATTTTTCTGTCTTGGGTTTTAGAATCATGTTAATGTTGCTTAGTAAAGATCACAGTGAAATTTTTGAAATGATAAAGAAGAAACGTTCCGACCACCACTGAGAAGAATAATGACAAGAAGAAAAGCGCCATCGAAATTATTATGCTTTAACCCATGTGTCATTCCTTTCCGACTCACTTTGTACATTGTATTTTCTCTCATATAATACCCCTACTAAGGGCATTTGACCAGTAAGGCATGTTGCTGGGCTAGTTGGTTTAGCATTTTTTGAAACTTGGAGACTGTTATGGAGACCGTTGTCTTCTTTTTTCTTTTGTTTTGTCTTTGTGAATTTATTTGCGCCAAGGTGGATTTTTTTCCAATCTTCAAAAAAAAAAGGGCATTTGAGGTGTACAATAAATAAATAAATAAATAAATAAATAAATAAATAAATAAATAAATAAATAAATAAATAGATAAATAAATAAATAAATAAATAAATAAATAAATAAATAAATAAATAAATAAATAAATAAATAAATAAATAAAAATAGTTGCATGCTTAGGATTCATGCAGTGTGTACATTCTAACAACACGGGGGGTCAATATTGGTGGGGGGGCCTGAGACCCCCGATACCCCTCTGGCTTGCCCTGAAAGCTCTGGTGAAGACTGATTAAAGCTATTGTTCTTGCAAGGAAACGAGCCTCGACAAAATAAACACAAGAAAAGACATTATTGCGGAGTGCTACGAGTAGTTTTTTTTTTTACATCCAGGGGCTGCTATTGCAGTTTTCTTTTCGGGAGAATCCATACAGGCATAGCAGCGCGATCTGACGTCTGGCCCGATCCCAGCCGCCATGCTAGCATGTGCAACGGGCTGTAATGGGAACGTGGGAGCCAGAAGTGGCCGAGCTTTGCAGAAACTCGTGTAAAGGAAAACTGATAAAATGAGGCTTGGCTCTTTGGTTGAGTTGAACACAACTGAAGATATTTAGACCGGACGGAAGCAAAGAACCGGAGGTTATTGTCTCGCTTAATGCAGGCTCTGGCAGGCTTCGTAGTGGTATTTACCTTTCCAACCCTGAATATTTTTGTACTCTCGAGGAATCATTTCACTAGTTATTCAGCTTCTGTACCCGTCAGGGAGCAGAATATTATAATATCATTGGGCGCATGCGTAGATTCTGAAAAATGGCAGTGTATCCTCATATGACGACGCGAGGACTGAGGGACTGCAACAGTCATGAAATCAGTGCCTATCCTTTACCCCGCTCTCTCTCTGTGTAAACAAACTTTTATGCGACCAAAATAATATCTTGCTTAACATGAGCACAAGTAATGCTGAGGACAGCAATTAGCGCGCATGAAGCCTTGAACCAGTTTTTATTTTTTTTCCGCAAGCTCGGATCTGTACAGTTCCCTTGAATTGGTCCCGGGTTTCGCCCTTCAGTTTTCACGCTTGAAGAACTGTTATTTCTTGGCGACAAATAGGCACTGCCCGATTCCGCTGTAGCAAAAAATATTGTACGTACTCCGCCCAGAATAAAATTTAGGGGAGCTCTTAATTCACCTTACGTACATCAAGGCGAAAGCCTTTGTGTCGTCCTGTTGAGCTCTTTAGCTCAACACGATCGCCTCACGCTTCTAGAATTAGTTTCGGTTTCCAGTTACTGCATACTATAGCTTCGTTATATCTGGTGTGTTCGTTATATTCACACTTTCGTTATATCCGATGTGTTCGCTATATCTGGTTTCAAGTTACCACATGTGCCTTCTAAAACGCCCTCGTTCTGTCGGACTAGGTGGCCGGGTGGTTAAAGCGGTGGACTGCTAATCCATCGGGCTCTGCCCGTGAGGGTTTGAACCCCACCCTCATCGAAATTTATTTTTCTTTCATTTCGTTTGATTGACAGGTGGAGCGGACACTTGTACACGTTTCCTGCGGAAAGGTATTGCGCTCACTGATGGATCAGTGGCAAGAAAGGCTTTCGCCTTAAATGTTTAGCCTTTTGCGTGGGTACATTGGGGAACATGGTGGCCTTCTAAGTTAGTTATGTTGGAAGATAGTACAGTGCACTCGGGGTCAACGCGGGCAAGCGCAGTTGTTGGTGTTGTTGTCCTGAAGGAATAATTACCGCGTACCCACGGCGGGGGATTCACCAAGACAGTCGACAGTTTTCGTCTTTTCAGTATTCTGCCAGTTATCTTCTTCTTCTTCTTCTTCTTCTTAGTAAGCATGGCACATACCCACGCGGGGGGATTGGCCAAGGTTCAGTAGATAATCCCAATGAGGTATTTGCGTGGGGAAAAATAGGCGTGAGAAGACTAAATCAATATAAAAATTGGAAATGTCAAATGAATTAAAGAAATATGAATTACCAGGAATAGAATCGAGCATTTTTGGACATGCGAAAAAATTTTGTAAACAGCTAACAAGGTAATAGATCAGTTGCACTTATGTAATCATGAAGGTAGCCGCAGACACTGCTTAACGGGAATCCCTTTGCGCTCGCACCGAACGAAAGAATAACTGGAAGAGACAGAGGGAGTCCTAACCTCGAAAGAGGCACCTCCAAATACTGTTTTCCCTGAACTGCGAACCCCGGGCAAGAGAGGAGAAAATGATATATTGGTTCAATTTGCCCACATGATACACAAAGGTTTGTCGCAGCGAACCCACATCTGCATAAGTACAAATTTAAGTGAGGGATTCTGCATCGCAGAAGCGTCATTGACACCTCACAAAGCCTTGATTTACACCACCGGATATTCGATGGGAACTTTAAGTGGCTAAAATCCACGGTATTGAGCAACGGATCACTCAGGTTGACTGAAATACGTTTGAAGCGCTGGAAACGTGAAGTTTCTAACAGAATGCGGTGAGGGACGGGATAGATTACAGGAGCGCTGAGAGCTGACCTTGGCAATAAATCAGCCGCCTCGTTAAAATAGACGCCCGAATGCCCAGGTACCCAGACAAAGCGGATGTCACGCACTGTGCGCGGAACAAAAAACCTAAGCGAACGATTCAATAATGATTTTCCCTGATTTTGGAGAGAGACTAGAACTGAAAGGCAGTCTGCAACATGCCTACATGCCTAGGAAGTTTGAGAAGAGCCAAACCAATGGCCAGAAACTCTGCGAAGAATATAGGAGTATAATCTGGGATACGAACAGAATAGCTCCAAGCCAGCTCCTGCGAATATATCCCAACCTCCGCCTTCTCACAGCTGCCGGAGGCATCAGTGGAGATAACAGTATGAAGAGGAAAATTCTGTAGGTGTTCAGAAAGGAGACCATTTAGGATATTTGTGGGCATATGTTTCGCATGAAACGGGAAAATATGGTCATAATAGAAGACGGGGTCAGCCTGCTTATCTGCAACTTGTTGCAAGGGGATCAGATCAACCTGAAGCGGGGCTAACAGATTCTGCGTGAACCTAACTTGCGGAAGCCACTTATACCTTTAAATATTCGTCCTCTTTGACTCCTGGTTCTTCGTTTTCTACTTCTTCGGTTCTTCGTTTTCTACAAATCCATACCAGTACCTTTTACACACATAAATAAAGAGCAAAGGTACAACTTCACTGCTTTTAAAAAAGCGCAAGCAGTGTTACGAAGAAGCCCCTTCGAACTTAACTTGCGTGACACACTCATCCCTAAGGTCTGACGTTCTCAACTGACGACAAGCAATAAATACTATCGTGTGGTTAATGTCTTCAGTAATATTGAAAAAAAAATATATGAACTTCTCAGAGTGCTGAACATTGTATAGTTGGAAATTAACTTATAACATGAACACCCCGCTGCATCCTTTGTTTGTAAGACGTGTTATCTTTCTCGTCGTTTTCAACCTCAAGAAGAAGCACTAAAGCTTGAGAAAAGGACCAGATGTGAATAAGGAAGCCTTTTCTTAACAATTTCAATTGCGTTCTCAGCGAGTTTATTGAATATCGGGCGTGCAGAAAAATTGTTTTCCATAGACTTGGGAATCTGGAACACGGATTTCATATTGCGTACGGCAATGAGTCTTTCATACTGGACCCCGTCGGGTCACAATTAGTGGCAAGCGTTCACAAATTCAAGTCAAATCGTTCCATTGTTAGCTTCCTCCCCAAAGATGACACTCGGGATGGCAGGCCAACAAAAGAATTCGTTCAAGGCAGGCACAAGTATATTAACAGCGAAACGTTGACAGGGAGGCGTTGTTTCGCCTATTTGGAAGTGAACGGTCGACTCAGCCCATTCGCTCGAATGTTCTCAATGCTTTCTTTCTAAATTGTTTTGAGGGGCGACTTCACCAGAATTGTCTTGCCAGGGCAGCTCTGCCCGGTTCACTGAGAAATGCAGTTCTAAACCGCTGGATGATCCAGCTTGTGAAAGGGAATGTTAGCATTCACCAATGTTTTCGTGAGAGCGTAGTTTCATGCACGCTGGCGGTCGCAGAGGCTTTGTTCGTTTCGGAAAAATTCCTGAATATGTACAATTTTCTCAGAACTACTCTCTTCTTTTCTTCCCCTAATGAATTTTTGTTCCCATATGCTCTTGGATCGTGTTTCGTTTGCTGGGGTGATTTAAAAACTTCATACATACCCACGTCTCATCGGGTATTCGTCTTTTCTCATAATGCCTTCGTTTTCCCATTCTTTGAATCGTGCTTGCAGAGATGGCATACCATACATATGTCGGCAAAGAAGCAAAGCGTTTCAACATAATTGCCTTGTTCAAATAATTACGGAAGAACAGGAATCGTTCAACGTGCTTCCAAAGCATATTTCACGCTGATGGTGATAGCGCTGTTCGCCACAAGCCAGTGGTGCCACAAAAAGGAACATGGCGGAAAAACAGAACTTCTTCGTGTGGGAAGACTGATGATGTTGTGAAATTGCATCAGCCCGCTCTAAACACGCTGCCTGATGCAGTCAACCGTCTCTAGGTCAGTTTGACGAGCTCCGCGCAGTCTTCTGCTTTGAAGCCGAGGGCGGCGTTTATCGATGACAAGCGGGCGTTTGGGTAATTGTAATCATTTGTTTCTTCCAATGTTGCCTTCAGGGCGCAGATTGTATCAATGTTCGTGCTTTTGCAGCGACAAGCATGTGCGGCTAGCACGCTCTAATAGTGTCGAGCATTGGCTAGATGGAACCTCTCGCTTTCTTCTTATACAAATATACCCGGTGTTTCAAGGAAGGTGATAACTCGTGTTTAAAAATATGGTTTTTGAAGTAAACAGAAGCTTTTTCCGGCATAGTAATGCCAGCGTTGTGAGACGTCCAAAACAGATGAATCATCTCAACTAAGTCATTAACTAAACTTTAATAGTAGACTTTTTAACTATTACCAATAGACACCTGATTGCAATTAGAGATTTGTAGCCGGTTGTTAATAATAGCCATATTTAGTTTTTAGAATTTCGAAAACGGCATTACTCTCGCCGCTTTGCGCTTTCTAGGTCACCATGAAACCACAAGAAATACCGGCATTTACGTGACAAACGAAGGAAGAATACTCGAAAATATAAAGATATGTGCTTTCTCTTTGCTGGCTCCCAATGTATCTCACTGATATTCTGGTGTTCAAGAGGCTACAGTAGTGACATAAATACGAGGGTAAGAGCACCCAAAATAGCATAGAGGCGAAAAAACTAGGAGGAATACAAGCCACCAATTAATAAAGAACCGTACTACGGCACCATCGCAGCCAAGCCTATCCCGCATTCGAGTACCAAGCAAGTCTCAAACTACGACTATAAGTGTCGTAACAAGTGACGCCAGCATGACTGCTCGCGAGTACAGCACCTCGCAAAACATCATTCCTTGTTGACGTTGCGCAGGTTGTTAAAGATGTATGTTTGAACACATCTTCAGCTTGCAACAGTTTGCACATTTCAAACTCGCTCAGCACTCATGCAGATTCATAACAGTGCCGGATTTTAGCTTGGAACATTCTTGAAATTGTGTTTTGCCAATTCACAAAAATATCCCAGTGAAGAAATTGTACCAGTTGCAAGCCACCTACCCCGCTCATCTTTTGCATGCAGTCCACCCGCAAACCGTCAGCAAACTGTACAACTTGCGCCTTGAGAATAAACGTTTCATACTATATTGTAATCTATAGTAAGATACAACTAAAAAAAACAGCATTTCGTATCAATGAACTATGGTCCAGGCATGGCGTAGTTTATTACTCGCTGACCAATCGTAAGAGTAGACGAAATCAGCTTTCTGATGTTTGACAACTACTGACACAAGTCAGAGGCATCAAAATTTTTGAGTTTGTCTGGTGGTTAGCTTTTTGGTTAGGTAACCAGGAAAGCTTTAACAGCGAACTACTTATTGTCACCGAGGAATTCTGCGTGGCGGTCACGGCATATTTAAGTTGTATCCGATTATAGTACGCGGTAGCATGCGTATGCGCTATCACAAACAACACGTTGGGGCTGCGAATGCGTTTTATTTCGATGCAAAATGAGTTAAAGACGATGTCATGTACAAGGAGTTCTTAGAACCTATTTACAACAGTTTGCTAGGGATGAAGCCTCTTTATCTTTTTTGAGTATTCTACACCAAGCCCCAAGAACGGAATCCTGATTCCTAGACCAACACCAAAACCATGAACATTCTTGTGGGGATGTCCGTACACGTATCCGCTGTCAACGTGCTTTACTGAATGGCTGAGAGGTACGTCGGGTCCAAATGTATGTCCCAAATTAAGCAACGGATATTTGAAGTCCTTGCTTGTAGGCATACTGTCTGTGTATTTGTAGTAGTGGTAAGGATCATTCAGGGACTCCTTGCCAAATGGCCCCTTCTCTACAGTCACCGGCGTGGGAACAGCGCCTACAACCTCCGGTCCGTCGCCTGCATGACTAAGGCCTCCGTTCAGAGCTGCGCCCTCAGCAGCGAGACCTCCGAGCCCCAAGCCTCCAACGCCAAGGCCTCCTGCGCCCAGGTCACCGGCACCAGAGAAGCCGAGTCCACCGATACCAACTCCGGAACCCAATGCGTTTACGCCTAGTTCACCTAGTCCGGCAGGGCTCGCTGCAACTTCTGGTAGAACGACAACACTCTGTCCAACCTCTTGATTCATTTTCGCCATTTGCTCTGCTGCTTGGAAAGCTGCAAATCGCGCAAGACGAATTATTTGCGCTTGCCTCAGCTTTTCATCCCCTTCTAAGGACACAGAGACGTCATCACTGTCGTTGCTTTCTTTCCCTTTTCGATTTTTGCCGCCCTTTCCTCTCTTGCCAGAATTTCCAGAACTGCGGCCTTTCCGTCCTGTTTCACCACGGCCTTGTCCCTTATTTTCCCCGTACTCGCTAGAACCTCCGAGTGCGGCACCCTTTGCACTGCCAATGGTCTCAACATATCCTCCTGAAAGTCCTCCATATTGATAAGAAAGCATAGGAAGCCCGGTGTAACCACCCTGACCACCAGCGCCCTTTATGCTTTGGCCACCGTAACCGCCAGCTCCACTTCCTTTATATTCTTGGCCAGCATACACTTCTGCAAGCCCTGTTCCTCCACCATTGAATCCAGCAAGACCACCGTAGCCACCAGCGGCACCTCCTTTCAAGTATTGGCTTTCATAGAACTCTCTAAGCCCTCCACCTACGCCATTAAATCCAACAAGACCACCGTAGCTACCAGCTGCACTTCCTTTTAAGTCTTGGCTTACGTAGCCCCCTCCAATCCCTCCTCCTGCACCGTTGAATCCTGAAAGACTACCGTAGCCACCAGCTCCACCTCCTTTTAGGTTTTGGCTTCCATAGGCCCCTCCAAGCCCACCGCTTAGGCCATTCAGTCCAGCAAGACCACCGTAACCACCAGCTCCAACTTCTTTTAGGCCTTGGCTTCCAAAGCCCCCTCCAAGCCCTCCACCTGCACCATTCAATCCCGAAAGGCCGCCGTAGCCGCTGCCTTCACCTCCTTTAAGATTTTGGTTTCCATAGCCCCCTCCAAACCCTCCACTTGCACCATTATATCCAGAAAGACCACCATAACCACCAGCTCCGCTTTCTTTTACACCTTCGCCTCCATACCCCGGCCCAAACCCTCCGCCTACGCCATTAGCTCCAGCAAGACCCCCGTAGCTGTTAACTGCACCTCCTTTCACACCTTGACTTCTATAGCCTCCTCCAAAATCTCCGCCCGCGCCATTCAATCCAGAAAAACCACCATAGCCGTTAGCGCCACCAGCTTTTAGATCTTGGCTTCCATAGCTCTCTCCTAAACCGCCACCTGCGCCGTTCAACAGAGCAGCTCCACTGTAGCCTCTAGGTCCACTTCCTTTTAGGTCTTGACCTCCGTAGCTCCCATCAAAGGCTCCTCCTCCTCCGATGAACCCAGAAACTCCACCGTAGCCTCCAGCTCCACTACCTTTTAGTTCACCACCTCCGTAGCCTCCTTCTAGCCTTCCGCCTTCCCTAGGAAGCCCAGGAGAGCCGCTGTAGCCTCCACCTCCATCGGCTTTATACTTTTGTACACCGTAGGCTGCTTCCTGCCCTCCGCCACTTTGTCGGCTTGCTCCACCAGCTTTAGAGTCAATACCACCATATCCGCCATTAACACCCGCTCCAACGTAACCCCCCCTCCCGCCAGCTTTCATGCCGTAGCCATTGACTCCGCTTCCACCAACTAATTTGTCCCGTCCTCCCGCAGCTCCTATTCCAAGAGGCACGCCGTCCTTTTCCAAGCCCCCACGTCCGGCTAATCCACCTAATCCTCCAAGAAAGCCACCAACGCCTCCATATCCACCGTGTCCAAGTTTGTGCGGTCCACCGAAGGCACCAATTTCACCACCAAGACCATCAGGCCCGCCATTTCCACCGATGCCACTAGAGCCAAGATGTGCACCATGACCGCCAGGACCGCCTTGTCCACCAATGCCGCCTAGGCCACCAAGGTTAAGCAGGCCGCCGGAGCCACCCAGGCCACCTAGGAAACCCAAGCCACCATGGGCACCGAGGCCACCAGGGCCATACAGGCCATCGGGACCGTATGGACCACCTAGGCCCTCTGGGCCACCGGGTCCTCCTGGACCACCTAGGCCCTCTGGGCCACCGAGACCGCCTGGGCCAGCTAGGCCCTCTGGGCCACCGGGTCCGCCTGGACCAGCTAGGCCCTCTGGGCCACCGGGTCCTCCTGGGCCTCCGAATCCACCAGGGCCTCCGAAGTCACCTGGGCCTCCGAAGTCACCGGGCCCACCATGGCCAGGGCCTTCTAGCCCGCCGAAGCCGCCAGCACCTGCGGGTCCATCATGGCCGCCATGTTCTAGACCGACGTTTGGGCCCATCACTTGATTTGGTCCGCCAAGTGCATCGAAGCCACCGTAGCCACTGGCTGCTGCTGCTTCAGGCCCGCCGTAGCCTCCTTTGTCATCAATACCACCAGCAGGCCCTTCGCCTCCAAGGCCAACTGGGCCAGGTCCTTCGAAGTTGCCGCCATGCGGGCCTAGTTCTCCTGGGCCAGGGCCCCCGGGGCCACCAAAGGCCCCTAGCGGTAGACTGAGTCCTCCTAATCCGTCGAGGCCTTGATGCACGTCAGGCGGTCCACCATGGAAATGGCTGGCCTTTGCGGTGCTACAGATGATCGCCAGCACAAGGCCAGACACCTGCGGAACGAGTTGGAATGGAGGCGGAAACGTTAGTACATGTGCTCACCGCAAAGACTACAGCATTTTTCAACATTTTTACATTTCTGCACGCGAAACTTCCAGGTTGGATTCAAAATTTTAATTGTTTAATAGGTTTTATGCAGTAATTTTCTCACGAAATATACCAAACAAAGGCTGTTTTCATGCCTGCAAAGTAAAACTACGCACACAAAACGATTCTTAGGTAATATATAAATAACTGAGTTAGTCGTTGTCATGCATGCAAACAATGTAAAAGATACAAAGACAAAACGAAAGCAAGGGGTACTTTTGGAGCGGCAGTCCCTTCCAGTTTGTCAAGGATATAAGAAATTAAAGTGGACATTTTTGTTCCACAGCTCTAGTTTGGAGCTTATAATATATATATAACTAAGGCACGCCCGGCCCCTTAACATTTTGCCATCAGTATCAATCATGCCTATGCAGCTGTGTAGCGAACATGTCAGCAAAAAAAAGATGAGCCCAACACATCATGACGCATTCCTTGCGTCTATGATGTAATACTTTCTCCACTTGCCTGGCAAGACGAAAGCATCAGAATAAAACTAACACGCTACGGAGCTTACTGTCTATCGCTACTATAACGTTAATCTCAGTGAAAACTGTAACAGTAGTGAATGGAAGGTCAGAAAATAACGTGAGAGCCAGTTTACAGAGATTATTTAGAAACTGAGCACAAATAGAACCGAGGTCATAGGGTGCTCAGCTGTCGTAATAATCTTTGTAAGTCATATGTAGAAAGGAAGTGAGTTAAGAAAGGTCAAGAGAATTTTAAGCTAAGAACTAAAAAAAGCAAAGACGAAGGAAACAAACAAACAATAAGAGCAACTTCGCGTGTTCACAGGCATCACACTGAGGTCCTTACAGAAAAAAGCACGAAAGTTCGTTCACTTGCTCGCTAAAATATTCCTTGTCAGGCAGGAATCGTTCGCTTTCATTAGTTTTTCAGTAGTTTTCAAACCAAAAGACTTTGTGCGAGTGCACCTCACAGCTGCAATAAAGAACCCCGCTCTCAGCGAGAACTACATGTAATGAGCATGACTCTTCGGCAGCGCTTCTCGTTCAGAGAGCACCGACAGCACTTCAACGCGCAAACACTACCGGCAAACAGCCAACAGCGGCACTTTCGTTCACACTTTGGTGCGCAACACGTGCGCGAGCATAGCGCCCCAAAATCGAGCCTGAAGTTGAGGGAGGCGACCTTGACAAAGCTCTGCCGGCATCGCCCGCGCTTCAATTCAGCGCCTCGTTTCGGTGCGTCCCGCGTGCGCCAAACAGTGAGAGCCCGTGCCGTAGGCAGCGCCGTCTTCCCGGCCATCACTGGCCGGCGCACACAGTCGGAAAGGAGCGGAATCCAGGCACTTACGAGTTGACGCATGGCGATGTTCATTGCTCGCGCGCATTTGTTTATCCAGTGCGAGGCATTTCTCTCTGGCGCCCTTTTATATGACGCCAGGGGGAGGCGGAAAAGGCGGCGCCTCGCTTTCAGGAAAAACGGAAACAGGGAGGCCCCGCCGCGAGGCGCCACTCCCCAGCCGCGGCGGTTCCTCAGTGCCGACCATCGCGGCCACTCTCGCGTGAGCAAACGCGTCCGCGATAAACGCCGATGCCTTATCCCCGGCAGCAGCTGCCTTTCTTTTTCTTAGCGCCGGTGCTCCCGCGCGGCGGGTCTTTATTTAGCGTCCGTCCTTTCAAGGCAGTCGCGCGGCGCTCTTGGGCGGCACCTATTTTGAGTGGACGGAAGTCAAATTTTTAGTCCCCGAGCACAGTTTCGGCCGATTGGAAAAGTCCATTCCGAGTCGTTTGCATAGCGTAGATGAGAGATCGTCGGCGTCCGATTAGGCTTCCGCGCCGCTCAAATGAGCGCCGCGGGTGAATATTATCGCAATAAACTGTCCGCTTCGCGCTGCACGGCGTGGCTAGAGCTTGTTTTCGCAAAGTTGCGGTTCTCGTTTCTCGTAGTACATGGACAGCTTCGAGAGGTGGATGTGTTTATCGAAGGAGCCGAAAGCCGCGAGAAGATTGTTGCGCCTGTGGGTGCCGAGGAAAGCGGTGCGCGCAGAAATGATGAGGACGGACGAGATTACTCGCTTTCGACGTTTCCTGGCCTGTTTTACTGACGTGTTGATTAATAACGCGTACTGAATTTGGGCTGGTTGCAGGATGGTGCAAATATAATCATTCACCATTAACGTATTGGTGACGCTCGCAGGCATGACACCACTGCAAAAATTCAGGCAAGCGTTTATTGTTCCTTACTTAAGAGTCATTATCTACGCGTTACTCTCATTCTGCACCATCCAACCGATGTCTGCATGAAATCTTTGATTATTGCGCGTAGCTGCATGTCTTCATATGCAGTATTTTTTGTGAGAACATGTGCATAATATCTGTGATATCTGCCTCCTGCATTTCCTAAGGCATGCTCCAAAACGGCTGCCGTGATCGCGGAAAAAGCGGTCTTTCGGCGAAGAGGCGACGCTGTAGTCGCCAGCCGTCGTCGCCTACAAGCCTAACTTGCGTGTCGCGAACCCGCACCGTCGATATTCTTCTCTGGATGATAATTAGTTGGTTTGGTTTTATGGGTTTTAATGTCTGAAAGCGACTCAGGCTATGAGGGACGCTGGAGCGGAGGGATCCGGATAATTTCGACCACCTAACGTTCTGTTACGTGCATACTTTACTTTGCATTTAAAATAATAAACATCGTCAATAGTACCATTGCGTAAATTATCCTATACGGGCCACCTGTTGTGTTCATCCTTCTTTCTCTTTCTGTAAGACTTTCCGAAGCATGCTATACTTAGCGGCAGGCGCATAGGAAATTTATTTTTCATTCCTTGCTGGGCTGCTTCAACATGATACTTGTGTCACAATCTATGAATTGGTTTACAACACACTTTAACAACAGCATTTTCGGTAGTTTTTAAATAAACGTGATGTTGCAACGGTGAGAGCTTAAAAAGCGGGTGAAGAGCAAATGCGAAATGAATCGCTGCTGCTCAAGGATATCCTCAACTGGATTACAAGTATACGTATTGTGGGCGTCATACGACAAACGGCGTAAAACCCATGCAACAACAGCAAAGACAGAGATGTGGGCAAGCTGATATCCATTCCTAGCGCCAAGCAGCGCGAAACACCGCGCAAGACGGATAAACAGAGAGTACACAGCGCTGTGTCCTTGCTGCTTCCGCTTCGCATGTCCTCTTTAGCGCTGCACCGATTCCACAAATGCAGAAAACTGTACTGGTTCCTTGGCATAAATTTCTGAGCCGCACGTATCAACAGAAAAGGATGGGGTGCGTATAGTGGGAGCACACTTTGGGCATGAAGAAGAGTTAGGAAAAGAGTACCGCATGCTTCCGGCCGTAAAGTCAAATTAGCGCGGAAGTAAAAGGTACTCTGTGATCTTTACGATGCACTGCCATTAATTTCCCTCCTGAATTGCGAACTGCATTTTATTACATCTGAAGGCTATCGTACATGATGTCAGTAAAGCACTGCATAGCAGGGAGCGGAGGCTTACTAGGTTCAGGAGATATGTGGCCAGATAAAAAGGAAGCAGCAAACTGCCAGCTGTTTTCTTTGCTTCCCTTTGAAAGAGAGGACTCGAGAATCTAGGTCATTATAGAAACCTGTTAATGGGGACTAATCTAGGAATGGCCAAGACGCTGATGGCTGTCACTGCATGTGACCTAGAAAATAATAAAGAAGAAAGGTCGTTACCGCACTGTGGTCTACGTAAGCGGGGTGCACTTCGTTTAGTTCGGAAAAGGAGGAGATTTTCCGAGAGAAATTATCTTCATTCGATATACAGCAATTTGGTGCATAAGATTGCTACGCTATTGGCAAGGCTATTTGCATTCGCGTTTTATTTTGTCGTGGCAGTACAATGATAAACTTATATTTGTTACCCGGGATGGGGGGCTTAGTAAGCGAGAGGCTGTGCTGCTGAGCACGAGGCTACGGAGTCAATATCTGGCCCTGGTGTAGTTAAGCAGGTGGTCGTACCCTAAGGTGATAGTGAAAATTTACCTTGATGACTTACTAGGCGTCGTTTATGGTCAGTGCTATATAAGTGGGTTATTGAAGATTTTATATTTTTTTCTGACTGCTTTAAAAGTAAGAACAGTATCCATAGTTAATGGCCGTTCGTTGCAGTGGTGAAAAGCCCCTCAAAATTTCTCCCTCCTCTAGTGCGAAGTGAAAGTAACAGTTTTCCGCCCTCCCCTCTATTTCCGTTCTGTGCAAAACGCACCAGCGCATGTAGCCGCTGCCATGGCAGACAGCAAAAATGCAATTAATTCATGCCTCCGTTTGGTTCTTTGTTCAAGTAGTAGTAGTAGTAGTAGCAGTAGTAGTAGTAATAGTAGTAGTAGTAATAGTAGTAGTAGCAGTGGTAGTTGTAGTAGTAGAAGTAGTGATAGGAGTAGTACGGTTTTGTTAGAATAGAAAAAAAACGGAAGCATAATTACAGGGGTACTTAATTATCATTATGCGCTGACAATGTGTTAACATTAGTTCTCCTTGCTTTTAATTTCTTCTCTTATATTTGCCATCTTGTCTTCCTATTTCTTATTTAGGTTACATTTCCTTATATAAATATATATTATATTTTATTACTGATTATCAATTTTTCTGTCATTTTTTTTCTGGAGGGGCAGGCTCTTCCCGTGTCAGCCACCTTCAATCCTCTCCCTTCTCTCCCCGCTGACTCTCCTTTTGTAGGGGAGAGGGGGATTTTTCTCGTCACTTTGCCACCTGCAAACCTTGGCAGGTGGCTTTTCCGTGTGCCCTCCGGGACAGGTGGTGGTAGGTAGCAAGTGTACACAACACTACGCCGCTGGACGCCGGGCACTTTTTTTCCACGGCGGAGCTTCTATGCTAACACATTAAAAGATGTTGCCAGACGTGGCAATCGCTGTCTAAACCATTAAGCACCCGAGCTGCGGCTGGCGGGACTAAAGGGGTTGGGTAGAGGATGGCCAGGGGAGGGACTGAGGGGCGCGACAGTGAGAAATGATTAGGAAGAGCTATATATGTCACTACTCCTATTTACAAAATACAAAAAATAAACAAGTTTCCGCTGCTCGCACGGGAGTGTCCAGGCACATTTCGAAATAGTATTGCGTGTGAGCGACCTATGCAAATGTTCTAAGTAAAGCCTTTGTAGGAAAAATCTGCTTATTAGCATCCGCCTTCTTAAACTCTCATGGCCGGCGAAAACCGATGCCATTGCGATAAAAGCCCGTTAGATGAGAATGCATCTTGAAACCGCGCAAAAAAGACAAGGGACGAGAAAGAAACCAACAGGACTGAGAGCGGAGCTTCAACTGGTTTATTACAACAGTGCGTCACATTTATACAATCATCTAAATCCCATTGTAACATGACAAACGGTCATCACGTGACACCGGTGCGCAGGCGCGTACGGGACATCATGCTACCTAGATATGAATACTCCTTATCAGACAGGTTTACCGAGGTTTTGCTGACAAAGAGTATTCATATCTAGATAGCATGATGTCCCGTACACGCCTGCGCACCAGTGTCACGTGATGATCGTTTGTCATGTTACAATGTGATTTAGATGACTGTATAAATGTGACGCACTGTTGTAATAAACCAGTTGAAGTTCCGCGTTCTGTACTGTTGGTTTCTTCTTCGTCTCTTGTCTTTTTTGCGCGGTTTCAAGATGAATTCTACGAATAGTCACCCCCCCCAACTAGCCCATCTCTCTCTATTGTACCCGTTGGAGGAGATTAAGACCGCTTGCTATAGCAGCCGTATTATCATGTCTCCGCTCTCCTCCTGCTTTTTCAACACTTGTAACATCAATAGCGTCTTACGTGCTAACAAGGCAGCAAGCCGACTCTTTACTCAATGTGAGCCCGTGCATAAGAACACCACTGAAATATCACGGGAACACCTGAGCTAACAAGCACCGCGAGAACAGGCAAACCATTCCCATTTCACACACTTCTTTATCCCCTTCGCCCACCTGACGCTTTCGTCAAAGTCAACTCAATGTCCTGCTGACACCGGCATTCGCGTTCTTCTTACAGCATACTAGATCTTCCCCTGTATGCTATAACTGCCCTGAGCCATACTCCAGTTTGGCCCACTGCTTTCTAAAATCCGATACAGCCACTCAGATTCCTCATCTCTCCTTCCTCTCTTTCGTGGAGTGCCTGGCTCTCCTCAAAAAAAGCGGGAAGACCAGCTGGCTGTCGGGCGTCAGGCCCGCTACTTTCCTGGTGGTTGAATTTGAGCTACCAACTACTACTACTACTACTACTACTGCTACTACTACTAATACTAATACTAATACTACACTGCTACTACTAGTACTGCTACTACTATTGCTACTTGACCTGCGAAAGTCTTTGGCCAGATTAGATGAAAAATGGCGATCTATCTTTAAAGGAATTGCATATTTGGAGCTTTGCGTGGGATTGTGTTATCAAAAATATATTGCCGCACATTTTGCCTCTGAGGTTGTGTATTCATCTCTACCCTACTAACGGAAGAAACGATCGTTGTTGGTGCACTGGAATCCAGGCGTTGCGTCAGCCTTGCATTTTTCGATGTCAAAACCATCGACGAAGCATTGCCGATGCACCATTTTCATGTATTCAAGCATCAGAGACTGGGCCACTATTGATTTTCGGTATTGTTTGCATCAGGGCATGCTCAAATATAGTGGCAGACTTGGTAATGACCTGAGCCTCGTCAAACTAAATGCGCTTTTAGCGTAATGAAAACTTATAGTGCATGGTAAGCGGTAAGTACCATACGAAATTAAAAATGCGTGCTCGTCTGGGAAGTGTCAGGCATGTGCTCTCTTTGTATAACCCTAGCTACTTACTGAGAGGTTATTACTAAGAGCACAGGGCATGAAGAAAGAAAAGAGAAATAAATAATTTGTGTAGCTAGACATTAGTATCTTGAAATCAAGTGAGTGAAAATGTAGCTCCCTGCTCTTGCTGATGAACCAATGCTCAAGCTATAATTTTCCGCATGTGTTTACTGATTTCACAGACTTCTTAAAATAACTTTAATTCCTTTGACTCCTGTGCAATGTGACAGTTAGCAAGAGTACGATTGAAAGAATACAAATTAGCAATATTGGCAAGCGAAATTATGAAAGAATCCAAGGAAAAATAACATCTGGCACAGTTTGCGAGCCAGTGCACCACCAACAAACAACAACGTTGTTCTCTTTGTTTTTGCGCCTGCAGTTTGGGAAATCAATGCGCCGCCATTTAGCTGCATAGAGCATAATCTGGGTAAATATCGTGATTTCTACATGACTAACTCGGAGACCTTATTCTGGCAAAAAATTGTACATACATTGGTGATTATTCTTTAGACACAGGCACAAATTATATTATTAACAACGAAAATTTATTTCCCAGTTGCCAACCACTGTTTGCGCCGTGCCACTCTGGCATCGTGGCGACTTTCGAAGCACTCTTATTCTCTACTTCAGAGATTAATTCAAAGCGGAAACTCGGCTGTTATTGGCTTTTGTTGCCGTCGTTCCTATCCTCGCGTCTGTTGCTAGCCTCCGCATCCATAAACCCACCCGAGAGCGCACATAAACCATGGACCGTCACCGCACTTTCTGAAAATTACGCGTCCTCAGCCGATTAGACCCATAAATCCTTTCAGTATGCATTATCGGAAGAAAAGGCACAAATATTATCCAGCACAAGTGATATGCGCTCCTGAATAAAGTGGTACACATGCCCGTGGTCACGAATTATGAAGAAAAACAGAAAACAAAGCAGTATTTACCAAGAGCTTGCGTTTAGAACGCAGAATGTAATCTTTTAGGGAGCAGCAATGGAAAGCAATTTTTCTTGCCAGAAGCTTTCTCTCATTCTTTCGAAAATTATTTCGGCAAACTGACAAATGACGTCTAGCTTTGCACCGGCTTGCAGCTGCGTGTACATGCACTCCCCAGATTATTTCATCCAGATGTCTCAAAGTGGCGTCAAGCGATTTTATTTGAAACAGCTGCTGCCGGGAGCGCACATACTGACACCAAAAAATAACTGAGTCTACGAACGTGGCATAAACTTCATATGTCGTGAGCTAACGGCACTGGCTGCTAAAGGGTTAGGAACCTAAGGGCAACCGTGTTTCTAACGTACACGCGACTGTCACCTTCGTGTAAACTAGTTTGGTCGCAGTAAATCAAAACGCCCGAGGTTCCTTATTGCGTGCACTGAAAATGAGCTGTGGCTCCGTATGTAGTCATCATTCTTCTTAGTATTATTTCGTTACAAGGTTAAGGGGGGCAACCATCAAACAGCTCGAAATGAACTCCGCTGAAACACTGTCTCGCAAGCCATTTTTTAGCACTTTGGCAGGGCATCACTAACTGCCAACCTCGGCTATCTGCCGGGAATGTAGGGGCTTCTTGTGATTACAGTGGCGAAGTAGTGACTGGCGGGGCCACCCAATGGTTTTGTGCTGTACAGGCAGGCTAAAAGTGGCCGATAGTTTTTGTAGTTATCACGGCAAATGAAGACTTTACCGCATATCACAACAAGAACCATTGTTATTTTTCTGATGGTGGCTTTCTTTAGTTTTTATTTGTTCGTTTGGCGTCTGCGCGATGCATGTGCCCTTGTAGCTTGTTTAGCTGCTTGACGTTCACATGTGAACGTACGCGCCTTTACCCCCCCCCCCCCCCCCAACCACACACACAAAAAAAAACAAAAAAAAAAGCGCGCACGAGCATAGCGAAATAGGAAAATGAAAAACTCTGGTTTGGCATTTCTGCATCAGAAGTGTTAGAGAGTCAGCCGCTTCACGGGGCAAAAGGAGACGTCGTCGATGTTTGGAGTGTGAGTGATTCGCCAATAACAAGGTAGTAGCAAGACGACCACTGAGATAAGCGAAAAAAAATTACCGGTAGTTTTTATCTGGCTCTCGCCATACGATTGCTTCGTTATTTGTGTTTTTCTTTCTCTTGATTGAACAGGGCACACTAGCGCCTGGGGCGGCAGCACAGAAACTCATAGCAGGCTATACTGATACGTATTAAGCGTAGTGTCCCAGGCAGTTTCTATTGCTTTTTTAATTAATTCTATGTCGACACCGCAATTATAATATAGAAGGATTCTTCAAAGAGTTTTGCGTCCTGCATGGTAACTCCTTTGCCCAGTGATGAAACTAAGTCTTTGCAAGCAAATGATAGTTTGAAATGCCCTCTTTTCCTGGAGCACCTCGCTCTTTGTTGCGGACACAGCAACGACGATGCACTTCCGTCATCGGAGCGATAGTCTACCCACACCATTGTAGAAGACTGAAGGCGACTACTGATGACCCCAACGATGTACTGAATTCGCTGCGTCTTAGTCGGACGCAAGGAGCGCGCATCCCTCTGTGTTCATTCATTTTGGGAAACAGCCAGAAGTCCGGTGACGCGAAGTCGGGTTTGTTGTGAGGTGCTTGAAGCCCAGGAGGCCAAACTTACTAAACATCTCTTGTATTCCGCCACTTGTACATCACCGTTATATAAGTGCAGCCGTCAGCAGGAGTTTACGGGATGCGTGTGCTCGGGAACAAATCTACTGAGCGCTCGATCGTCTGACATTGATACCAGCGGGTCGGGCATTGCCATCCCATCATACCTGCAGGTGTTCTGGTCGATGGCCTGCGTGACTCAGTCGAAATATCTTTTTTTTTCGGGGCACGTACCCGCATCCCGTAAACTTCGTTTGGACTTCCACACTAACCCAAACACCTTGAGCAGCCTGATGCGACCTTGGAGCAGTGGGAGGGGAAGCTGGTCAGCGGCTCCCTGGACGGCCAGGAGGGGCTGCTCACCATCGCCAAGAAGTGAGAAGCAGCGACTGGGGCCCAGGACTAAGGGCCCCACCCGCAACAACTGCAGCTACCACCATGATCGAAACCAGCGCAAAAAAGCGCTTGTGGTGCTTCCCCCCTTGTCTTTGTGTTTCGTTCTTTTTTCGTTCCTCTTGGTGGAGATTCATCAGCCTGACAATGCCCACTGCAGGACAAAGGCCTCTCCCATATCTCTCAAATTAATCTGGTTATGGGCTAGCTGCGGCCATCTTATACCCGCAAATTCCCTGATCTCATCGGCGATCTAACCTTCTGCCGCCCCCTGCTATGCGCTTACCTTCGCTGGAAATCCAGTCGGTTAGCCTTAATGACCATCGGACATCTTGCATTCACATTACATGACCTGCCCATGTTATTCTACAATAAAAGTAATAAAGAATAAAGCTTTCATATTACTTTTTCAGATTTCAGATTACTTTCAGATAAGTTCAGATTATTCACTTTACACAAGCGCCACTACATTAAAGAATAAAGCTGGGATGAACACCTTAGTCTCTTAGCCGTAAAATTTTTCGTTTATCGCTTTCCGGATACTGCATCGCTTTCCTTCCCTTCATGATTAATTCTCTCAGTAGCCACCAATAATTTTCCACATCGTGACCATGCGTATGAAGTCAAACGAGTCAGCTGCTAGTCATTCCATTATACATTATCTTTCATCCCGCACACACGGACTGTAGCGCTTATCATCAGACATTGGCACAGAATTTTACCAAACTGAGTTTTACGAAATTATTCGCTCACGTATCACCGATTCATCTTATTTATTCTCAGTTGTACTTTGGTATGTTTTTTGCGCTTTGTTGTCTTTTACTTTATGGTTTTTATTGCGCTGATGTTTTTTTCTCTTACAATGTTTGCTTTGCAGTGTTTATAGTTTTACATTTGTTATCGTGTTGTATTAACTATTTTTACCGCTTATTAGTTTTGTGTTTCGTTTTTTTTTATTGTGATCTGTTATTTTAAACCAATGCCTGTGTCCCCCTTATTTCAATGAAGACCTGTGGGGATATTTCGAATAAAAAAATAAAAAATGCTGTGTGTTTGCAGCTTAGTCGAACTGATGGAGGCTGATGTATTTAAAAAAATCAATTCTCGGTTGCAGCAGCCGCATTTGGCTGGCCGATGAAGTGCGGAGAGTTCAATGCCAATAATATTTTCAGATGTTAACCAATCTAGAGGTCCCCAAACGGACACGTAAAGAAAACCGCAAGGAAGCAGGGCATGTACTCGCTTGTGGCGGGAAACTGTGCGCTTTCTCGATACCTTTGATCCAGAGCGCAGCAAAACGAGGCCAGAGACAAGAAAAAAGGAGACATATGTGGCTGTAACGGTACTCTGTCTTCTGCCGCTCTGACGCAACGGCGTCGGGTCTGACGCCCTAAATTCTTTTCCCCGGTCTTCTAGCTCCTTTGCAGAATCTATAGAACCGCCCCATCAGACCGACTACGAGCGGAACATCCTTTCTGTTTAAAAACGTTAGGAACATGTTCTACAGGTGAGAATTCTGAAACGAAAACCAGTGTATAACAAGAATTTCTTTCGTCTCATGCCTGTGCTTATGCGGTCTTGCGTTGAATAAGAGATCGGTGACGGTACTCAGTGAGATTCTCTACATCAAGAGCGCTACTTGACTGCATGGCCACCGCCGTAAAAAAGGCGTCCAATCCTGTTAGCCAACGAGCGAGGCGCCTACAAGTCGTGAAGAGCACTCATGTGAGGAATAGTTCTGTGTGTATGCACATAACACAGAACCTAAGTTTCCCTCCTGTCTGACCACTCACGATAATCTAAGAGGCAACAGTTAAGTCGTCTGCCGACCACTATGCCGACTTTATGCGCTAGAAGGTTTGCGAACTCGGCCTTAGGTAACTGTTGTAATTTATACATAAAAAGTGGACATACGGAAATTATTTCCAAGCCTTATTGCACGACAAGGATGCCGTTAAACGTTTGGTGCACTTCTGGACGTTTGGTGCTCCTGTGAAAATTGCGACAACATTGAAGCCCATCTCGCTGATAATTGTGTACGAAATACTTGCTCATCGGGGTCCTCAGCTGTTTCCCACCATGGATCAGGTCCATGAGAGGGAAAAGAGCCAGATGTGCCATTGTTCTGCAGACCTCCAGTATTGAAGAAGAAAAGGAACCGCAACTTGAGACAGGTCTTAGGACAGATAAGTGGGCGGCACAAGCGATACCGTTCGTTTGAACTGTCCACATCTCTTTCCTGAGTCCTATCCCCAGTAACGGTTCCTTTTTATTCTTCAACAAGTCGACCAACTAACCCAAAACTTTACCCTGTTGAACTTTATCGCCAAGTACAGTTCCCGGTAATATACATCGCCTCTTCTACTGCTTATCATTCAGAACTTATGGTTTTTAAGATGGCGTAGCCAAGTCTTTCCGATGCAGTGAGCAGTGAGCTGCACTCAGCGTCTGTTCGTTGCTTAGCCCCAAACGTGGTCGCACAAAAATACCAAGAGCAGACCGTAGCAAAAGGAAAAGGTTGAAATATTAGACGCGCGTCGCAGCCAGCGCGTGCGCTGAAGCGACGACTACGGCTACATGAAAGCCAGATGCTCTGAAATTAGCCACTTCTACGCCGGCCGACACCGCGCCTTCCGAGTGATATGTGGAGAGAGAATCGGCGTCACACACGCAATTCTACTCGTTGGCGGCGTCAACTATTCTTCGCCGTCCCTCGAGTACCTTCGACGGCCCGCACGACGCGCGTCCGCTCGTGACGGGCCGGCCCTTCGTCGTTCAGCAAGCTGCATACCATTGGGACGGAAAGTTTCACGAATTTCGTTCAGGCTCGGTGTGACGTTCGTCTCGAATCCAGGGTGATCATCACCTTTATTTGCCGAGAACGGAGCTAAAAGTATTTCATGCTTAAAAGATTAACTGGCGGGAGCCGAGACGTCCCAATATCAAACACGGTTGCGCCTGCTTTCATGGAGCAACTTGTGTCACTGTAAAGGAAGCTGTGAGGATGAGTAGACGCACTGTGTATGCGCGAAACCGCGTACATTGAACGTCATTCTAACCCACTGTAGATTAGGTTTAAAAAGGCTTTCATAAGCAACAGCGCTACGTGATCGGCTCGGCTATTGCGCCCTTGGCACAACGACTCATCTCTGCACGGGCACCTGCCAACTGGCAAACGAGCTCATGTTTGGACAACGCTTTTAATTCGGCCCCACATGCTGTGCTATGCTGGATTTACTCGTCTCTTTCAGTTTGCATTGAGCTGTGTGCTGCAAATTAACGTGCTCGGAGTGGCGTGGATAAAGATGCCAACAAAACACACGGGGTCTCCAACTAGCGCGCCATGACCGGCGCGTAAACTGCCGCGGCCACCTTGGCCGAGACGGCACAAGGGCGCTCTTGATTCAAGGGCCCGCGAGGCTCGATGCGGTGCAGATAGGCGTCTCCTCTACCGAGACACTTCCTCGTGCGCGACCGCGCGTGCCGCTTTCCGCCAAACGCGAACGGCCGGCGTCCGCTGCCTGGCCGCTCTCGCGTCTTGGCGTGCGGCGGCGCGAGCAACGACCGAGCCGGGCCATCCTCGCGTGCGCGCCGCTGTGTGCGCCAAAGTGCTATAACGCAGGCATAACAGAGGCTCGAGTTGGCCGCTTATAGCTTGTTCGCTTCCCACCCCGCCCTGCCGCTTTGCCGTCGGCCGCGGATCTGCGCCACGGGGTGAGCGCGAAATGAAGCCACGCGACCACCAAGTTCCCCCGTTGCATGCTCACTGTGAACACTTGCGCCGCTTGCACTGCGGGAAGTAAATGACGCAAAAACAAGGGCACTTAGAAGCGCTTCTTTGTTTATGTGGTGGCAAAGAGGGGTGGGGGAGATTCGAGCCTGGAAGCCGGTAACTTTGCGTCTCTATTTTCCTCGAGTGAGGAAGGACTAATCACACGTATACGTGGAAGTGAAATGCACGTGAGTGGCCTATCGCGTGTAGTGCTAGGAAAACGTGAGTCGCTTTTCTGCTTTTATCCACAGAGCATGCCTTATCCTGGAAAGTAGCAACATCGCTGGCCCTATACATGGCCGTGCTAGTATGCCACGACGGAAAGGGCTTCTGTATAGCGAGACAGAACTCCACTGCTTGCTGTCAGAGCGTTCTGAAATGATGAATTTGAATTGGGCAAGGAAAGTTGTTTTTATCCGTTGCACATTTTAGCACAACCCCTGTAGTGTCAGCGTTCGCGCTCATAGAGACTGAAACAATGCCGACCGCGTAATATAACAGCTGTGTGTGACTTCTTCTCATTACACCAAGTAAATATATTCTTCTTTTGGAAGTAGGAAATCCGCCCGGAAATTACACTTCTGGCCCCTCTTCTTGTGAGCGAAATTCCCACAGCCTTCGCGGTGCCCGCAAAGGAACTGAAAACAATCATGCCTAAAATAACATTTACTGAATCGCTACTGTCTTCTTAAGTTGCAGGAGCATGAGAGCACGCTACGTTTTAGTAATGTGTGAACCGCAGCGAGGAACAGAGACGAAATTCAGCACAGTGTTAATCTCGCTCCGTTTGTGCATGTCTTTTAACATACCCAACAATTCTGGACAAAACCGTATTTAAACGAGAAAGAATTAATGAATGCAATTTTTCGATATATTGGAAGATTTCACTCTAACAATCAATATATCTGTACATCTCCCTTCGGCAAGCTAGCATTTTTCTTGCTATAGCGTTTTTGCTATCGCCAAAAACATTCCCCGTTGGTTTTTTAAGGCAGTCTTAACTGCTCAATGCGGGCGACTGAAAAACTTTAAAAGAGAGATCTTGCTACGCACCTGATGAATGGACCATTACCTTCAATATTTCCCTAACAGAAGCTTACAATATTCTGAAATTCAAAAATTTTGTCCAAGAATGCTGGACATGAGACTGAAAATGGCGCACAAGCAGTTCCTCGTCCAGTCTGGGCTCAGAATGTCCTGTTTCTCTACTGTTTTACTTTATTTCAAAAATGCGAATGCCTAAGTATAGCATAATAGTCTTCAGAGACGACGGACAGGAAGAATTAAGTGAACGATCGCTATTTTATGCCTGAGATTAACGACCAGTTATAGCTGTAGTCGGCGGCCGCTCGAGAACGCGAGGAGGCCCTTAAATACAAGTTTCTACAGCCAGATATGCACACGACCTTCCAAAGCAAATGGAAGCCCAGGGACTACACTCTGTCGGCCTAGCCGATTTTAACGGCTGGAACTCAGAACACCACGTCCCTAACTGCGGATTCTGGTGTTCCGTACACCGAAGCCCCAGAGAAGCTCTCCCACCGAAATATTGGAAACGCGTTTTCCAAGCTCTAAAGTTCGGACTAAAACCAAGTATCACAAGATGACAATAGCTGCCAACAGCGCCACTTGCCTCGAGACTACATGTCTTAGTACCGGCGAGACGCCCTCACCTCCTCCCATTAACGTCCGGACAGACATGGATCTTCAGTCAGCAGTCGTTCATTTGTGTGCTGGGAGGCACAACTCGAGGTGATCAGCGTATGCTTTACTGGGTTCCCTTTCTCCCGGCTACGTTCTTCAATCTCCTGAAACATTAAACTATAATACCCAAAAGCCCCAAACGAGTGAGGTTGGTGGGGCTTGCAGGTGTGTCTACGTGCGATGATCGCAAAGTGGTTTCTTAACTTCCGCGTTCCCTGACAACCAGCATGGGAATGGTAAATTGAAGGGGTTAATGACTGCGCTAATGTAGTCGGTAGGGTGGGTGCCCTTGCTGCGGAAACTTTGCTAATACGCTGCACCAGTCACGGGCCTAGGTGCTCTGAGCACTTCAGAGGCACACTGAGCTCAAAAATAATTTAGCATTTAAACCTCTACACTAGCTGCCCGTAGCTAGTGAAAACTCTTGAAGCAGCCTAGCAGGTCTCACCCTCCAGCATCCAAAAATCTGGAATATCTCGCTGTTCACGATCAGGTTTAACAAAAATCTTGCCGAGAGGGTCACATCGAGAGACACACACACACTGGCTTTTTATAAGTGTGCCTTAATACATGCTCTCACAGACGCTCAATGGAATGCCAAGAAAAGAAATCAGTAGGGTACACAAGCGGGATCGTATAATCTACCATCTCACAAAGGCGTTCAGTTCACTGCGTCCATCAAGTGCTGTTCACGCTAGCTGCGATTTTTCTGCC